>NC_091201.1:23181768-23459268 GCF_040958095.1 Procambarus clarkii
ATGGTTTGCTTACATTCTTGCAAAAGCCACTAACACGCATAGCGTTTCTGAACCAAAAACATTCACAGCAAGTCTTTATTGCCTCAAGGAATCAGGTATCAGTAGTATACAGATTTCTTGCCTCTAACCATAAAATCAAAACCAAAATGAACTTGCTAAATGTAAAAGTTAATATCGTGATTATTTACCAAGATCACAGCCACAAACGGGGAAAATTCACATACACTTAAATTAGATCTCATCTCATTATAATAAAAATCATCCACATACTAACAGCTAGAGTCGACATCTCGCTTTATTTACAATTTAATATGATATTCGTCTCCAGAATAAAGAGAATATGATCAGAATTACACAAAGTGAGAATATCCAGAAACAAAGGGAAAATAATAAACACGCTGAATGTGTGATACGAAAAGAATTGGGAGATGAGATGGAATTTTGATGGCGCTCTGGAATACAACTGAAGTTTGAGAAGGAAAAACTCAAGGAATCCGGTGAAGCATAAAGCTAGCTGCCAGGCCTTATGTTGGAGGGACAATGATCTGAGAAGAATACTGAGGAGAATTATTATTTTTTATAGGAGCTGATTGCAGTGAATAAGAAGAGAGAATGAGGGAAGTGAGGAAAAGTGTGAGAGAAGAGTTACAAGTTACTGGAATTATGAGATAGATGGATAGTTAACAATGAACGAAAGAAGGAGACAGTATTTGAGGTGGAAAGAAGTAAAACTATGATAGAGAGTAGAGAGAGAGAGAGAGAGAAGAGGGGGAGGGAGGGAGGGAGTGAGAAAGAAGAGGGAGGTGAGAAAGAGAGAGAGAGGGAGAGAGAGAGAGAGAGAAGAGGGGAGAAAATGAGTTGATGGGAAAGGAATAGTGAAAGTCAAGGGCCTGATAAAGTGAGAAAAGATACGGAACAAAGAATGAGTTACGAGGCTTTAGTGAGAAAAAAATTATTAACAAGAGAACAGAGGTAGGAAAGGGAGGAGAGATATAAACGGGAAAGAGATGGCAGAGACAGATAGAAGGGAGACAAACGGAGGGGATAGAAATAAAACGGAGACTGATAGAATATAAATGTAAGGGAATTTGGTAGAAAGAGATACTTAAATGAAATAAGTAGAAGGGAGAGAGAGAGAGAGAGAGAGAGAGATTGACGGGAATTATGTATTGGAGAAATAAGTAAATTTTAGGATTAAAGGGAGAGAGAATGTAAGGGAAAAAGTTATATGAGAGATACATAAGAGAGAGGTAAATTAGAGAGATAGAAGGGAGAGAGAAATATATGAAATTGAGAGACATACAAGGCAAAAATAGAGAAAAGAGAAACAGACAGATGTGAGTGATATATAACGGAGTGAGAGAGATAGAGAGGACAGAAATGAAACGAAAGAGATTGGTCGAAGAAACATAGAAAAGAGAGAAATTGAAAGGAGATAGATAGACGAGAATGAGATAGAGTAGTGAAAGATAAAGGGGAAAAGACATAGCGAGTAGAGAGATAAAAAGGAGAGAGATTTAAGCGATAAACACAAAGGAAAGAGAGAGAGAGATACAGGGGTAGAGGGAACGGAAATTTAGGGGGGGTGGGGGAACAGATTGAAGAGACAGAGGGGTGAAAGTAAACAGTGGAGCGAGAAGATTTATTGTGTAGAGTGAAAAAAAAAGAACGCTTTTGAAGGTTGATTCTCCATATGGTTGCAGTGTGACCCGTCAAAGAGTGAGCACACCTCGGCACCTCTCCTGGTGCAAGCTTGACCAGATGACGGTGATGACTTGGGCTCGTTTATCACCTTTGTTGTGAGCAGAAATACCTTGGATTTGGGGTATTTACAATCGTGTAATATAATACAACACTGAATTCTCCCTCTTCCGAGGATAGCACATGGGATAAATGGTTCGCTTGTCACTTTGACATACTAACTTGGTGTCAGTTTGACACGCTAGTCGATGTACTTAGTAATTTAAGTGTATGTCATTAATTGCTCCTAGTGCTATTAGCACTAATGTGGTACAATAGTCAGTAAATCGTACAAAGTGTACACATGCATTATATATATGTATATATATATATATATATATATATATATATATATATATATATATATATATATATATATATATATATATATATATATATTTATATATTTATATATATATATATTTATATATATATATATATATATATATATATATATATATATATATATATATATATATATATATATATATATATATATATATATATATATATATATATCACAAATCACTATTAAGCTATTAAGTACAAAATAAGTACTTTTATAGCGCCAGCCCTTTGCGTCACTGAGACATTGAGAGGATATACAGTAGTAATAATATTGTAATTGAAACGAGAATACCTCTTGCCAGCGGGCACTAATGGAATACACAGTTTAGTTAAATTCTATAATAACAAGTAATTACTGGCTCTTAATTTGTTGTTTGTAGCAGCAAACTATTGTACTAATTTGATTACTATGTGACGATAGGCTTATGGTTAAACCTTCACAAAACCGCCAGGTATTAAATTGAATATATTGAGCATCAATGTTGACTCGCTCTCATAAGAGGTAATTCATTGTTCTATCAGTCCAACTCTGATATTCTGAATCGACCTTATGACAGTTCTTTGCCACATAATTAAGGGGTTCAATGCGAGGGATTGAACCTAATAAGCAACTTGCCCTCGAAACGTATTAATGATATGTCTAACACACACTATGATACTTGTGACAGACCTGTAAGGGTGTATGCCATTGTCTCTCCAGGTATATTATAATCAATTGTTGATGTCAGTTAAATGCCAGTGATTGTGACAGTCGTTTGATAGAGCACTTGAAGACTGAAGAATGTGCACTGTACGACTTTCTATATTATCAAGCTGTCTAACTAACTGACTGCAGGCAACTATACTACCCCGAAACATGCTAATATTTCAAGAAATTTCAAGAAAGAAGTAAAACTACTGCTTTCAGCCGTAATCATAAAAAAGCCCCGCGGGTCTCTGGTGTATTGTATAGCACACCCTCAGCACAATAGAATACCGGGAGTGGTGACTTGGGCCACCCAGTATACAAGTGGACCCCCCTGGGCCACCCAGTATACAAGTGGACCCCCTGGGCCACCCAGTATACAAGTGGACCCCCGGGGCCACCCAGTATACAAGTGGACCCCCGGGGCCACCCAGTATACAAGTGGCCCCCCGGGGCCACCCAGTATACAAGTGGCCCCCCGGGGCCACCCAGTATACAAGTGGCCCCCCGGGGCCACCCAGTATACAAGTGGCCCCCCATGGGCCACCAGTATACAAGTGGACCCCCTGTGCCAACTAGTGTACAAGTGAACCCATGGGCCACCCACTATACAAGTGGGCACTCTCCGCACACTCAGATTCCACAAGAGGCCGCTGAAGTGAAAATGATGCTGTGAAAGCAACCGACTCTGAATATCCAGCCAATTTGCATATTCTTTTTGAGATGAGCCGCAATCCCGGAAACTCTTATTGGATTTACGAGAAATCTGGAGACCTAATATTCTGAGTTGATAGAATGCGCAGCGGAAGGGAAAAAGAGAACAAGAGAGAAAGAAGTAGACAACAAAAGACTGTAGAAAGAGAGGAACATTCAAAGAAAGTTAAAAATGGAAAGCGAATATGGTAGAATTTATGAATTTGGAAATGAAAGGAAATATATTAATGTGTAAAAGTAGAATGCTTTATAATATATACGAAGTTCTTTCATATATATGTGTACATGTCATTGTACACTGAATTTGTTTAACATATTTTAATATTGGAGTTGGATACTGAAATATTAGTTGTCTATATTAGAAAAATATTAGAAATATTAGTACTTTTTAATTATATAATTATTATATAATCACAATTATTAATATTAGCAGTATTATTAGTAGTATTAAAAGTAATTGTAGTGGAAACAGTAGTAGCTCGTGGTAGCAGTACTTAAATTATAATTTTATTTACGGGTGAAAGTGATAGTTACGGAGTACACCACACAACTTCCCCAGGCGATATTGCGGGGAGCGTAACGTCTACGGACATGGCGCGCCACATTTAACTATCGCACTCTCCGTCAATGCCCGTGAGGGAAGTTAGTGTTCATACACATACACATGTGCATTTATATGTGGGTGTATAGAATGAATATGAAGGATTTCTTGATGTCACGACTTCAAATAAGAAAAAGCGTTTTAAATTGCCTCCCATTCTCACAATAATAAGTACTTAACTCACCTTACAAATTATACATTATAAGATAAGATTATATATTCAATAAGATAATGCAACGTATTAATGTAAATAATTTAATGAATCTTATGAATATTACGCCCACTACACCTGCCTAATCTTTGTACTGCTTCTAATCTTTAATCCTTACTCATCACCTATTCTATGTATAGGTTACTGACTTGTGCCTCTTATCTTTAACACCTCACCTATTTGTATGTACCTGACCTCCCAGTGGTATAAACCCGATTAGGCCTGTTCCGTCCCATCCTGTCCTGTCACTTGAGAATGAATCTTTAAGCTTCGAAAAGTGTAGTTTTATAATTAGTGTAATACATTCTTCAGTTAATTTTTCTTTTAGTCAACCTCGAACAAATATGACATTTGGAGAAATCCTCTTAAAATTAAACCAGCCAAGATATATATATATATATATATATATATATATATATATATATATATATATATATATATATATATATATATATATATATATATATATATATATATATATATATATATATATGCAATTGACGATCACAAAACACTGATCATTTTATGCGGAAAATCCACAGAGAAATATGAAATGAGGTGAACGTTTCGGCTTGTTAAAGCCTTTGTCAACACCAGACTGAATCAAAACCCTTTTACAAAATGAACATTACTGGGGAAATTAACATTTAGGAAACACAGTGTACATGCAAACATCATAAATAGTTTGTAATATATAAAAAAGGGTTAAAGTGTTTTTTACTGTTATCTCATTTGAAACTAGTAAATAAAAAATAACCTCGTATTTCCTTGGATGCCAAGTTATTTTTAGAAGAAACTACGATGAATGCTTATTAACAGATTTTCGACGCGGAATCCTGGAGATAATGAGGCTTCTCGTTCCTTAAGCTCAGATGTAGATCAATTAAATACGAGTCCAATTATAGCAAACTTTGAATAATTGTGGGTGGTACAGTCTGATGCTGATGTTAGATAACAATCTTCAGATAAAAAATACGGAACAACTTTCATGTTCTCCAAGATAAAAATCATGAATATATTGGGTTTCGTAAATGTTTGGCAAAGACTCGTTTGATGTTAACTTAAGAAAAATGCAGCCAGTTTTAGTTTTGTTTCACAATTCGGATAAAGCTGAAGCTCTATTTATACCACGTAGGAATTTTTTCCCAATATGTACTTTTTATTTGCTCTGTGAGTTCATGCAAAGCTCTATTTGTACCGA
This sequence comes from Procambarus clarkii, assembly GCF_040958095.1. Lineage (NCBI taxonomy): Eukaryota > Metazoa > Arthropoda > Malacostraca > Decapoda > Cambaridae > Procambarus > Procambarus clarkii. Next base: position 23,187,269 of record NC_091201.1, read on the forward strand.
GAAGCACTTTCAGGCTAGCTCCCAAAAATGTGTTTGTCTATACTGTTACGATAAGTAAGATATTTTAAGAACTTCCTTCCATTATTGTTAATTCTGTTCTTACCAAAACCAGTGTGATAAGAATAAGGTCACTCCTTCATATTATAACAATGTACCTTATAGAAAATACCTACTTGCCGTTTGCAATTAAAAATTTGTGTTATTAAATACTGGCACTGCTCTGATCTTTTTATTAGTTTAGTGATTAAACCCCTTTAATATATGTAAATAAACCAGTTCATATACTTTTATTCCATGGTGTATACCCAGTAATCTTGAATATAACTTTCATAATTGTTATGAACGTATGTAAGTAAATCCCATCCCGAACAACAGTTTAAGGTAATTTAACAGTACCGTTAACCATCATTCAGCCTAAGACAAACACTTCGAATGTTCCGAATAAGACATTATAATTGTTTACCTTCTGAGCCATGGCTATGTATCAAGGTACTGATTGTAATATAAATTCATTAAATACTTTAACAATATCATCGAATTTCTTGCGCGTTTCAAATGCAATATTCCTTTTTGGTAGTAACCATTTGGACAGTGGGTGGGTTGGTACGTTCATTAATTCTTTACCCATACCCATCTGCAGGGTGCCATCACTACCTAACGGGCCTTTCAGTGAGGGATCAATAGCAATTGTAACACCATCACCATGGCAACCAAACGCTAAGTTCTGAATGGTCAGGTGGAGTGTATCCAGCAGATACAAGGTTATCATTGTCATTTATCCCTTTATTGTTGTCCACATTACTAAGGGTACGAAAACATTTTCACTTTACCACTATTGCTAAGTTAATTCACTCTATCACTAGAATAATTCACTTTATCACTATCGCTAAAATAATTCTTCTTGCAACTATCACTTAGATAATTCACTTTGTAAATATAACTTGGCATAGTATTTCAGTAATATTTTAACTTTATTTTACACTTCAAGGTTTATCCATATTCAACACATTCACTGGATTTATCTTTTTTCTACTATAGTGCAGCGATAACTGCAGGGAAACTCCTGACTAGATATGATAACAAGAATGTTGTGTGGGTTGCCTCCGGAGGGTCAGCTTAGGATAGCATGGTCTCAGCGGAATACAATAGTTTGTGTCGTAGGAGAGCAGTAGTGTAGTTATGTGAAGTAGCCAACTGCCACGGTGGGGAGGATGGCATATATTGGCCAGTTAGTCAGGCTGACGTAGGTCGAAAGTGGTCATTTGTTAGGCCAAGGCCTGAAGTGGGTGAGGGAGAGGGAGGGAAAGAGAGAAGGAAGGGGAAGGATGGAGAGAGAGAGAGAGGAGAAAGGAGGGAAGTAAAGGATGAAAAGGAGGGAGGGAGAATAGTTAAAATGTTTGAATATGAAGACGAGAGTTGCTTCCTGATCAGGAATGATGTACAAGAAGTAATAGCAAGACGAACCATGTCAGTAGAGGAGTCAGGAGAAAGGAAAGAGATGAAGCCAAAGAAAGATAGAGAAAAGGTGACTGAATAGGAAAGGTTGTGTAAAGCCTAATAAGAAAGGAGGAGGAAGAAGAGCCAAGATAAGGGAAGAGATGGATAAATCTAGGGTGAGACGTGGAAGAGAAACCAAGAAATGCAAAGATGATACAATGTAAATATAATGACGCAAAAGTGATAAAATAATAAGGAAACCTAAATAGGTGATGAACCAAACAACATTGTAAGGCAGAGGATGTTCAGTTTAACCTAACCTACCCTAACCTATTAGCAGAGGAGCCAAGAAAATAAACGAGAGATAACTTTAGAGCATGTGATAGACTAGAGAGTAACAGATTAGGACTGATAAACCAGAGAAAAAAAACAAAAATAAAAGTTAACAGTGAGGAAATAGTGGAGTCAAACTGATAATCCAGGGAGTAGAGGAGACATAAAGGTAAAAATGCAGGTAAATTTAGACGGCAACTGATTACTACAAAGAAATCCTAGAGGATTAACAATTCTATGTAGAGAGAAACATATATTATTATTATTGCAAGTGCTAACTATTCCAGAATATCAACAGCACCGGTACGATTTAATCAACGGTACATTTTAAGCTAGGGCATATTTTAAACAAAAGTTCATTTCAAGCAAAGGTACATTTTAAGCAAGAGTACATTTAAAGTAAGGGTACATTTTAGGCAAGGGTACGTTTGAAGCAGGAGTATATTTTAAACAAAGGTACATTTCAAGCAAGCGTTAATTTTAAGCAAGGGTATATTTTAAGCAAGATTACATTTTAAGCAACGGTGCGATTTAACAAGAGGATGTTTTAAGGGTGCAATTTCTGCCCCCTGCACCCTCTCCACACTTTCTGCCCCATCACCCTTACAACACTTTCTGCCCCCACCAGACTCGATAAACGTCCTGCCTGCACCTCCCTTTACACACTTGCTGACAGAAACAATCGTCAGACCTTCAGTAACAACACCTCACATACGGTGATTCCTTCAACACCTGAAGAACCCACGTCACCCCTTTCAGAGATATTATCTTATCATGGTAAGCATCTTCCCTCGACAATGGTCAGTATACTCATCCAGTGAGTACCAGGGTATTGACCAGGATACCCAGGTGAGTACCCAGGTATTCGTCCATAAAGCCACACTAACTGCGAGCATTACAGGGTAACAGGACAAGTCTCCCTTATGTCCTTCAACCAGGAAGTAAACATAACAGGACTTTGACTTTGGTCCCAACGGAAATTTAATCATCTATTTTAGATGTTCCAATTACCATAAGAACCGTCAACAACAGATTCACTGATACAGTCAGAATTGGGTCAATCATTGCTTCGATTCGGTCCGAGGTATCAATAGTTCTGGCTCATTACTTCATTCCTGGAAAGGTAAACATTAGCTAGTGTCAAGTTGCATGTTATTTAATCTCTTCTGGAGGCTGTTTAGCAGTCATGGTTGGCTGTTACACCATCCATGATTAACTAGAATCCTATAACACGTGTCCCTTTGTCACTGTCAGGATGTGATGAACGTTTAAAACGATCGCTCGGTAAAGGTTGTTGAATGGTGTTATACCCGGCAAACCCCGCCTTCACAGAGTGTTAGTGCAAGCAACAGAGATTGCACACACGGCCCTTTTATTTCCCGCTGGGCTTGTGTGTGTGTCCCATTGCATGCTCGCGTAACAAGCTTGTGTAATGTATTAGAGCCTGTTTGCAAATGCTGCCACAATACACTCCTGGTCATACCGCATGACCTGCCACGCCACACTACCACACGCCCTAACTCAACCACACTACCATACGACCTAATCCAACCACACTACCATACGACCTAACCCAACCACACTACCATACGACCTAACTCAACAACACTACCATACGACCTAACCCAACCACACTACCATACGACCTAACCCAACCACACTACCGCACGACCTAATTCAACGACACGACTAAACCCCTCCCCCCTCCCCTACCTAATTAACAAACAGCTAACCACAACAACACTAACACACAACGTAACCTAACTACATGACACCTGATCCACCACACCTCAGCATCTGCTCCACCACACCACAGGACCTGCACATCCACACTCAAATGCTGGTTGACAAATGGAATGCATTAGGCAGTGATGTGGTGGAAGCTGACTCCATTCACGGTTTCAAGTGTAGATATTATAGAGCCCAATAGGCTCAGGAACCTGTAAACCTGTTGATTGAAGATTGAGAGGCGGGGACCAAAGAGCCAGAGCTCAACCCCCCCAAGCACAATTAGGTGGGTACTCTCCACAGCACCTGCTCCTCCACACTCCAACACCAAATTACACCACAATGCTTTCCCAACTCGCTTCCCAATTATTTCCCCTCCACCCTCCACCATTCCGACCTCATTCCCCCATACCATTATCCCCCACCACTCCACAGTTTCCCCTGAAACCCCAACATTTTCCCCGCTATTCTTCTAATAATGCTGGTATACATGGAAGGGAATTTACAACTTTCTCACAAAAATCTCTGGGCTTAGTTGTACTGGGAGCTCATCTACACAACCAAGTTCCCACAAAAATTTGCAACAAGCTTTCTTATTTGTAATTAGCTGCTTTAATATTAAATGAAATCATAGGTGTGAACTTTAGAGTATAAATTATTATTATTTATTTCGTTATTAATTAAGCTTCCTCAGCTTTATTTGTCATGTTTTTAGAGTAATAGCGATTGAGAGCTGCTCTGAAGAAGAGGGGGGGGTATTCTAGTATACTTTTATTGCTTCTTAAGGTAAGATCTTATTGAATCTTGTTCGTGCTGCGGAATACATGGCAAGGCATGAAAACGTAATGTTTATATATATATATATATATATATATATATATATATATATATATATATATATATATATATATATATATATATATATATAATATTTACACTAGGTGGGGTACCGGCGGTGCCCGGGTCGTCCTTGTGCCCAGGACCCTCCCATACACCCTACCTATTGCCTCCAACACATTCTTCCTCTCCCTCTCCTACACCAGCCTCCCCATCTCCTACCCCACACACACCCTCCCCAGCATCACCCGCCACAACCCAACTACAAATCGATGATTCAACGAGGGTATCAGCTGAAATATTTATTCGTAGCACTCTATGGACAATTAAACTCATATTTCAGGTTCTATAGGAGTCATTGGTGTGGCAAGAGGAGCGAGTCCTATTTAATGAGAGGCTTAAGAGTCGACCACTACTGTATTATGTCCCTCGCAATACAGTCACAATTCACCGTGCAAAGTTGCGTGAGGCAAACTGTAACCGAGTGTGTGTGTGTGTGTGTGTGTGTGTGTGTGTGTGTGTGTGTGTGTGTGTGTGTGTGTGTGTGTGTGTGTGTGTGTGTGTGTGCTCCTATTGCAATATTGCAGGGACAATTGGCCTAAGAGAAGAGTATAAAAGGCATTCAGAGAAGGCTTTGCCTATTCTTCCTGAACATTGTTGAGTATTTTCTTCTACAACCCCCATTAATTCCAATATATATTAAATTTTAAAATCAAAGTAAGGCTTGCGTAATTTTTTTTTTTTTTGTTTGTCTTTCAATCATACTCTAAGTTAATTGAATTGTATTATTTATTTCGTTCTTCAAAATTACACTCAATTTCATCAATTCCTGTTACGCAAGGAGTCATACAAACCAATAACACAATTCTGGAAGATCAGAAGCACCGCTAACTTTGAAAACTCGTTACAGGGTGACACTTAGCATTTGTTATTCGCTGACCGACTCGTATGTTGCGAGTTTCCTCTCATATTACCGACTTAGAAACGAGTTAAGGGTAAGCCATGGAAAAAAGAATGTTTGGCCATGATATATATATATTGCAGAAAGGCACGAAGAGTGATCCATCGCCGGAGTGATAGAGTAATGGAAGCAAGTCGAATGGTGTACCAGGAAGCCTACAGCAGGTGGATGGTAGTGGCCAAATGTACTCCCGGTGTACATACCGTGCGAGGAAACTAATGGTTCTGTCCTCACAGCCACTCCGCGTTACCAGGCCAGTTTATTTTGTAGACCAAAAAGTTTTAAGAAAAATAGCAGTAGTTGTGAAGTTTTTGTTCATGAATGATGGTCGGAAAATACTTTCGTAGAATGTGCTGAACTATTATAACAATATATTTCTATTCTGCACAGTAGGCAAGCGTTACACTGTTGCTTCCAAACGTTAATAAGTTATAAACATTTCTTAATGCTAATAATAAATAGTGTGTGTGTGCAGATCGACCTGCACAATGCAGCAGGGCACTGTAGTGTGCATCCTTCAGCGACCTATTGGTGGTTGCACAGACTCTTTCATATCAAATTTTCATTCACCCTTGAGCTTGATATATCCAAGCTGAGGCTGTCTAAAACCCCATCCTCGTTCTTTACTTGTCCAAGCCTGTGGCCATGGTAAACCTCGGGCCATGGTAAACCTCGGGCCATAGCTTGCCATGTTGGAAGCCTCGAGGACGCTTACAAGTTCTCCTTGGATCAACCTGACCTCAGCAACTAACCTCACATTGGCCTAACTGTGCATTAACCTTCTCCATTTATAATAATACTGAACTATTTGACAAAAATATCGAATGATATTTCGCGGTATACAAGACGTATTCTGTCAATCGGTTGCCAGATGATTTAGTCAAGTCCTAGATGAGTAACGTCAGCGTTAGTCGATTGGTGTTTGTTGACCCTTGTGTGTAAGGTCAAAGAGACGTTGTGTGTCTCGTATTGCTCCAGCAAACGTAAATCGTAACGTTATTTGGCGTTGTTAGAACGTTATTTAATAAAATAAAATTCCACTGAGGTAACGCCGAGTATTCGCTGGAAAAAGAGTTTGATTGGACTTTTGTTTTAAATGTGAATAAAGCTCACTATATATGTTGCTGCTTTCGCATTTTGTTGATCAAGTATGTTTGAAACCTTTGCAATATGTCTGTGTCTTTTATAATATATTTGTGACATTTGTAGTATGTTTAAGACCTAAGTGACATATGTTGTGACTTTGTGATATGTTTGACATTTGGGATAATTTTGTGATCTTCGTAATATGTTTGTGTCCTTAGTGATATATTTGTATTCCTGTGATATATTTGTGACCTTTTTGATATATGCTCATGACATTTATGATGAGTGTCTGAACTGTGTGACATATTTATAACCTTTGTAATATGTTTGTGACCTATGTTATTTACGTTTGTGACCTTTGTAATATATATGTTTGTGACCCTTGTGACATGTTTGTGACCATAGTGATATGTTTGTGACCTTCGCTGTATTTCTGTGACCCTTGAGGTATGTTATCAGTATTACGGTATGCTGTAACCTTTGTTCTATTTGAGAACTTTGTTCATTTTTGTGATCTCCAGATGATTGCAATATTCCCACAATGCTTGTGGGATTTTTGAGTGAATGTACTTAAAACATTCAGGTTTTAAGCGGATATGAGTGAATTTGATCGGCTTAACGAGGTGCAAAAACTTTATACGAAAATTACATGTATTTCAGAAAATGCGGCGATTTCATTTTTTCTCATAAATTATAATAGGCTTAGGACGAAACGAAACAAAAAAATGAAAAAGCTTTTATTTTGACCTTTTCAGTTTGATATTGTGTCAAACTGACATTCAGTTTGAATTATATTGACATTGTGCAATATAAGAAGAGAAGATTAGCGAAATGAGAGAATAGACGAGACAAAAGTTTAGGGAAAAAGATCGAAGGTAGGAAGAGATTAACAAATAAATAAAACATACAATAATAGAGCAAATAGGGAGAAAGTGGTTAAAATAGAAAGAGATATTTTTTTATATTCATCAAACTGTGAATAAATCCCAGAACATCCATTCTGGTGTGGCCAACGGATGCGTGTTTCTCTAGTAGTCGGAAATTATAGACCAGAGTCACTACTCTCAAATTCTTGTGACATTCTATTCGTAGACAATAACCTCACAACAGAGGAGAGTAATCTTTACCATCATCAGATACTGTATGGTCGATAATTTGACTTCGAGAAAGGTTGTTCTGCTGCTGATGTTTTGTTAAACATAAATACATATGCGATCGAACAAATCCCCAAGAGCCGTGACGATGATTCGAACTTGCTTCCGGGAGCATCCCAGACACTGCCTTAATCGACTGAGCTACGACTCAGTCGTTCGAATCCTCGTCACGGCTCTTGTGGATTTGTTCATTTGATGCATCACGTTAGTGTGATCTCTGTGTGTACATATGCGATCATTTCTTCCTAGACTGTCGATTCACATTTGAAACATGCTTTTTCAAACCTGTAGATATGTTGGATATCCAGTCAGCTGATCATATGAAGGCCTCGGTAAGCATCTGGCACTTGGTTCATCGTATACCTTACGGGATTATAAGTATCAAATAATTTGTTTCCTAAAAAATAACTAATGAAATCAGCTCTATGGGTCAGACTTGAAATGAGTTCATGTAGAATAACATCTTTTAAGATGTATTTTTATTAGAAACATAATCACTATTCTTAATAACCCCTAGATTAGGCTTAAAGAAACGTGAAAGAAATAGACAGACAGTTGGATACACATTGAAGATAGACTACCATAATACCTTTTCATAAAACTGCAGAGTTCCCAAAGGATGTAATGACCAATAAAACGTCAAATTGCCAGCGTTATGAACATTTACAATAGTGCAAATCTAACTTTTCATGTGTCATGTCCGCTGCGAGGAAGGAAAAATTGAAAACAGCAATTCGAGTTCCTACAGAGACGGATGGCCGTAAAATTTGACCCTCTTGGCTGAAAGACGAGAGAGGGGAGAGGGGAGAGGAGAGAGGGGAGAGGAGAGAGGGGAGAGGGGAGAGGAGAGAGGAGAGTAGGGAGAATTGGGAAAAAGGGAGACGAGAGTGACTGTAGGATGAGGTGAGAACTGTGGAAAGAGAGAATAGAGCGTTGAGAGTGAAGAGATCAAGCAGAAATTATTAGAAGTGTTTGAAGAAGTCCTTCCTTATTCTTTAAAACACTTGGCTGTGTTGGTTTGTGGATTTGTTATGCCAGCATCACAGATACCCGAGAAAATAACCACTTTTGTTTGCCTCGAGCTGCTTCTAACTCTTGGTTATGCCAGCAGCTTCAGCAACTGATAACACGTGATGCTAACAGCAGTTACCAACTCTTGGTTAGGCGGGTCACCAACTTTATATAATTGTAAGGCGATTATATTACAATCGACATTTCCTTTCACAAAATAGAGCCGTATCGACTAATTCTGATCGGAAGAGCGACTACCTGGTTTTTTTCATGGGTCGGCGTTCGATCCTCTATCACCCAAGTAATTGGGCATCGTTCCTTCACTCTGTCCGCATATCCCAGTTGATTGTTCTCACATTCCAGCTTATTGCCTTCATATCAAAGCTCCGCGTCCACATGTATACATTTCCAATGCTATATATTCATTCTACCTTATGGCTTCTCATTATTACCTTACCTTACCTACCGCCACCTAAGTCCTTCCACAAACAAAATTAACACAGTATACATTTATTGATGTAATTTAAGTTGGTCATAGAACACATAAAAAGGTTATGCACCCTAATACATAACTTAGGAACATCGTAAATAATATCACGCCGAGGAAAAACGGATGTTGTAACTCGTAACACAACTGGGATATAAACCCTCACGCTCCGTGTTCAAGCTACAGGATCACTATTAGATATTTTCATTACGATCTCTGCATCAATATTGATCCCACTGGAGTGTGGATGGCTCTTGTCTAGTTTTACATTCCTTTTACACCTCTCGTCCACCCCTGGCAATGCTCACATAATATTCACAATGGTGCGAATGTAATATTGAACTCAACTACAGATCACTCTGACGCCCGTTATATGAAGAGGAAAAGGTTTTAAAACAACAGAATAATACTGCTACCTGTCCATCGCGCCACAGAGAGAGAGTGTGTCAAGCAGGTCTTGAATTTAATCCCTGCTTTCCTCAATAGTTTTAGCGTTACGTTCATGCCATTGTGAAGTTCAGTGTGCGTATATATGAAATTGTGTCTAGTCGATATACGAGTGAGTGGAATGACATACAAATTGTTAAGAGTCGTCAGTATACATCCAGTTTGTTAATTTGTTCGTCAGGATCATTGTTGGAGGATGCTGATATCTGGAACTACGACTCCTCTCAAGTTAGTCCTATCTCCAATCTACTCTTCTTCTTCACTCTTCCACCGTCTTCTCTCTCCCCAACTCTTCCTCAATTTCTATGACACTTGAAAGTCAGACATGAGAGAAAGAAAGTGTTACGGCCTCACTTAGCCTGTAACCGGGTTTTTTCATGTACAACTTTATATGAGGACCTCAGTACCTCTTCTTACCAGATCCATCCCCGAGTCATTGGTAAGTTATTAAGAACTAGCAGTAATAGTTAATCTAAAGGAAAAGGTAGGGTATGATACTAATTTACTACCAAATATAAACTAATATTATTATTTATTGTAGTTTTCAGCAAGGTAAAGCCGAAGATAAGTTAGGCGTGGTTTTTGGCTTCAATTGGCATTTAGTTACAATTGCAATTCTTAGTTGAAGCATTTATTAAGAACGGTATCCTTCCTGCATAGGCAGTAATGAAAACAGTTTTCTATGAGTTTAGACGTAATTAGTTGTGAGTCGTGTGAAGTTGCCATTCAATAAACATAGGAGTTCGTATGCTCAAATGAAGACATTTCACCTAAAAAAAATTTTTATATGTATTGAGAATTTATTGCATTTGAAGCAGCAGAAAACACATGATTCCCAGCTGATTTTGCTCCAGATTGTTGAGAGGTGATGTGCTCTCCGGAGTGAAGTGACTTTCTCTAAGACTCTGGGCGCTTCACCAAAGATCTCTAAATGCATATAATTGTCAACGCATTTAGCCTAAACCTAATTATTCAAAATATAATAAATAATATTACTTACAGTTAAGAAAAGACCTATGATATAACGCTGAGCGGAGAAATTTACAAAAGCCTTTGGGACGGCAGCTGTTTGGATGACCATAGGAAGAAACGCTGTTTGAATAATATGTAAAATGTTTTTCAGTCACAAATTGGGTAAAGGCTGGGTATTAGAGTAATGATCATTTGCTGAATGTTAAGAATTGGGCTGTAATTTATAAATTAGCTAGAGTGCGCTGTGAATCACAGTGTGCCTGGGTTCATCTGTTTAGAGTGGCTAGAGATCCACGTGAATCACAGTGTGCCTGGGTTCATCTGTTTAGAGTGGCTAGAGATCCACGTGAATCACAGTGTGCCTGGGTTCATCTGTTTAGAGTGGCTAGAGATCCACGTGAATCACAGTGTGCCTGGGTTCATCTGTTTAGAGTGGCTAGAGATCCACGTGAATCACAGTGTGCCTGGGTTCATCTGTTTAGAGTGGCTAGAGATCCACGTGAATCACAGTGGCGGCGGGTTCCTCTATCTCGTAAGATGGTGATTAACAGCATTTTCTTAGTGGTGCCGGAGGCTGATAGTCGCCCCAATGCGGTATTAAGAGTGATGAATGGCGCCTGTGTGACTCGGCTTGTAAATTATTATTAATGATGGACGCAGTGGGCCGTGAGACACCAAGAAGGAGAGAAGACGAGAGGAGAAGGAGGAGGAAGAGAGGTAAGGAAGGTGGGTTAGGAGGGGAAGAGAGAGGGTTTGAGGACCAAAAGTGGAAGGAGGTTTGAATGAAAATTATAAATGAAGAAATGAACGAGGATGGGCGAGAGGAGATGAGTCTAGGGGGAAGGGTGAGGGGAGAAGATGAGGGGCTGGATTAATAGAGGGGAACGGATTATGAGATAATAGGAAGGGAGAGTATTCGGAACAGGGTGTGGAGGCAGAGGGAGGAGATTGAAGTAATTTTGAGTAGGGTGAAGGGAAGAGTGTTTGCTAAGGCTAATAGAATAGAAATTGATATTAGAAGTTCATTTTTGTGCTTAAGAGGAGGAAGGTCCCATATATTTTTGCAACCTGCATCAGTCTGTTTGTTTGGCTGTATATCTGTCTGTTAAGATGCAAATGAATCACAAATATGTCAGAAAGAACTTTTCAATGTTAGAGCGATCAATAAGTGGAATACGTTTGGCGTAGAAGTTGTTGAAGCTATTTACATTCAAAGTTCTAAATGTGTATATGATAAAAGCATCAGAAACGAGTCATTGCAGTAATTTAAGAACGTTTGGAAGGTGGGGCTAGGAGCCTAGCTCAACCCTCCAAGCACATCTAGGTGAGTACACGCACACACACACACACACACACACACACACACACACACACACACACACACACACACACACACACACACACACACACACACACACCACGTCAACTGGGAAAGAATTTACTAGAGGACCAAGCCTTAACTGTTTGCTCCAGCTCGCCCAGCAATTGGTGACTTAGGTGCAAACCAATTGGTGGGTCGTATTCCATACAAAAACAAGCGTACTACTGAACTGGATGCAATAAAACTAATCTCAGCCTATGTTTCGTCCCGTATGATTGACGTGACCTTCAACACTCGAACACTGGTGACGTGATAGGTACTCACGTGTACTTGACGTGAGTAGACATGATCGGCACAGACAGAGATCAGCGTGTAGCGAGCTTAAAAATCTCATGGAATAGTGAGGGGAGTTAACAAACATTACAAAATCAATAATAAATTGCAGAGATAAGAATTGCTTTGGTTCAGATTTGATGAAAAGATCAAAAGAATGAGCCGCTGGTGTGGGGGAGAGGGGTAGGGGGAGGGATGAGACCATAGATGATGGAGCTATACAAACATATCAGTGAGATGAAAGAAGCTGAACCACCCTATAAAGGCTTTATAACGTGGGCTTTTTCCAGGTATTTTTGTAATATTATCTATTTCAATTAGAATGTCTGCCTGAGGTTGGAGGCAAGACGCTTGGGTTTAGCCTCACTCAATTTTGCACGGTAATTGCTGTTGTGTAGGTGACCAACATGGTCGGTTGAATTCGGCATCAGTCAAATAAATAAAGAGTGGTACAATACCAGTGTGGGTTTCCCATTAACAGTGGTTAATGGGAAATCCCATTAACATGCTGGCGACTCTGGCACCAGCATCACCTTTTAAATGTTCTAAAAACAAAATTAAAAGGTATTATTTTTTCTTGCCATATCTTACCATATTACATTATACACTAATGTCTGCAAATTTTTCAAAAAACTATAACATATTTTATTTTTCCTGTAATAAGCCAAGATGTATTCGTGATGTCATCAACACCCTCCCCACCCATACACCCTCCCCACCCATACACCCTCCCCACCACCCTCCCTCCTAAATTGTGTCATTTTCTTGTCGTGTATCCTAAACATACGTATGCAGCCTACCGATACGTATATCGGTAGGCTTGGGTCGCAAACATACGTATGCGGCCCAAACCGCCGGTTTGGGCCGCCCCGGGAACCGCTGGCTTGGGCCGCCCCGGGAACCGCTGGTTTGGGTCGCCCCGGGAACCGCTGGTTTGGGCCGCCCCGGGAACCGCTGGTTTGGGTCGCCCCGGGAACCGCCGGTTTACCCCATCAAATTATAATTAACAAAAAAATCATTACTTCATGGATGAGTGGAGTAAAAGTTCTGGACAAAAAGAGAGACGTAGATTGAAGCAGAAAAATGAAAGAGGTTTTAGAGTGCGATAAACTACAAAACATGATTAATGGCAACCTTCAAGAAACTTAGTGAAAGTTTAACTTTCTATTTCATGTTCCTGGTCAGGGAATTTTCTGAGGGGTAAAAATAATGAAAGTGATGATAGATGTTTGAAGAACTTTTGTGGATCAAAATATGATCAAGAATTATTTGTTTTTAGCGTCTTGTGAGAATTTGTTTATTTTTCTCTGGATAACATAGTTCGAGGATAACAGTTTACGAATGAATAAATTAAATGTTTAAGGGGTACGCTGTGTGGGGCGCTGCAGTGGTAGTGTGGTGCTGCAGTGGTAGTGTGGTGCTGCAGTGGTAGTGTGGTGCTACAGTGGTAGTGTGGTGCTGCAGTGGTAGTGTGGTGCTGCAGTGGTAGTGTGCAATAAGAAATGTGGGGACCATTCATTTTTTTACGACTGTGTGCACAAAGGCTGTTGTTAAATATTTGATTATTTTTTACCTTGCTGAATGCTTGTATAAATTGACTTCACGCTTCAATAAAAGTCAGAAGTTTTTGTTGTTAGTTGTATATCTGAGTTTTTAGAACCGAGAATATACGATTTTGTATTTTTTTCTGAGGGGGGGTGGGAAATACCTTAACTAAAACATTAATTTATAAATTTTTAAATTAATTTATAAATATTTAAATTGGTCACTTGAATGGACTGAGGTTATCACATACCTAAGGACAAATCTCTCGTGTTGTGTGTCAATCAGAGTTGTGGAATGAGTGCCACTCTGGGTTGGCACTCTCGTTGTAAAGACGGATTTTAAGGCACTTATCTCAACGCGGGTCGTCATACTCTGCAGTTTTGCACGAAGTTGCAATTATTCGATACAGCTACCTCAATTCATCATCGAATCACTACCAAGTCATTTTTATATTAATTCTATGTCAATGTACATATGTATCATGTCGTTTCACAGTCACATCATGTCAGTATACTTTCATCGTGACAATATAGTCTCATCATGACATAAGACAGTCACAGCATTGTCTTATAATTTCACATATATATACAATAGTATAGGTGCATCAGTATTATCTATCATACAATGTTGTCATACACGAATAATGATTCATTATACAGGCAAATTACGCCATGGATCCTGACTTAGAATGTCACCAAATAATTTATCAAAGCATTGCAGTATTATATTTAATTTATCGGAATGCGTCAATTGTATACGAAAACTAAACGCCAGTATTATAATAATATTTTGTCAAGCGATATTACTTCGAAGAAAAACAGTAATCCGTCACGCGATATTTCAAGCACGTGATATTAGCAGATCTAAAGAAAAGTTTCAGTCTTCAGAAATATTTATACGTGTTGGGGCGTCGATGTGAGGGTGTGTAGGTGTGCAGACTTATCGTCGTCCTTTGAGTCATGACCGTCGTGGTCCGCCGTGTCATGGCTGTTTATACGACCGTGTCAAGGCCTTCATGCTCCGCCTTGTTATGGCCGTTTACATGACCGTGTCAAGGCCTTCATGCTCCGCCGTGTCATGGCTGTTTACACGACCGTGTCAAGGCCTTCATGCTCCGCCGTGTTATGGCCGTTTACATGACCGTGTCAAGGCCTTCATGCTCCGCCGTGTTATGGCCGTTTACACGACCGTGTCAAGGCTTTCATGCTCCGCCGTGTTATGGCCGTTTACACGACCGTGTCAAGGCATTCATGTTCCGCCGTGTTATGACTGTTTACATGACCGTGTCAAGGCTTTCATGCTCCGTCGTGTTATGGTCGTTTACACGACCGTGTCAAGGCCTTCATGCTCCGCCGTGTTATGACTGTTTACACGACCGTGTCAAGATCAACATGCTCCGCCGTGTCCTGAACGCCGTGGTCCACCGTGTCGCAATACGACAGACTTGTATCATAGTTTATAAGACCCGTGGTGGTAGTGGTGGAGTCTGGCGTGTGTGTGGACCCTGGGGGAGTGATCAGGGGACCGGCGGGCGACCCTCCACGCCTATTGGTGTCCGTCATCCAGGAAAATCGACAATAGCCGCCCAGTGAGAAGGTAAGAGGCGCCATATCTCATGAATATATCTCTCGTCCCTCATTTCTAACGATGGAACGAAAACTCCAAAGCCATGCACAAAAGTTTCCTTAAGCTTTTCATACCACCAAAAGGGAGGTCTCCTCCAACACGTATTTAGTGAAGAGATCTCTGTCGAATGAAAACGAGACAATATCGAATCTCTCCGAAATAAACATTGAAATTTTTTTGCACCAAAATACGTATTGAATGCATCGCTGATTGCAGCTTCAAGTCGAGGAGGAATACCTGGTATACCGCACCCGGGGGCCGCAGGTTTACGTGTGTTGGGCCAAAATTCCACACTTGGCACGCGGAAACCTCCATAAATCTACGAGGCAGGTGTGTGTGGCAGGCAAATGCCTGAATTGTTTACAAAGATGGCAACGCTCGAATTTAAAGCCGTTTCTCGCTACGGTTTGATATGATTCCGGCCATGAAGGGAGCAGTGTGGGAAGTCTGTGGGTAAATGTGTGGAACTCTGTGGGTAGCAGTGTGGGAATAGTGAGGGTAGTTAGACCATGAAGGCAAATCACACTGGGGGAGGAAGAGTGATGACAGCTCCGTATTGCTAGTCAATAATGACAACACAACGACGAAAAGTATACAGGCACTGAGAGTGCCACTGATTATTGTGGTAAAGCTGACGTTGTCCCTAGTGACTGTTGAACCACTGAGAATGGTGACAGTGGCATTCTCATTCTCGCCTAGCCATTTATAGTGTCACTGGTGATTGTTGCAGCGCTAATAGTGTAACTTGTGACTGTGGAGATGTTGCTAAGGAGTATAATGCATTGTTAAAGATAGTGCCTACAGTGCCATCGAAGATAGTGCCAATTATAACAACATAGTTACAGTGCCTTTAAAGATTGGGCCGACAATGATTACATAAATGCAGTGCCATTGAAAAGAGTACCATAAATACATCAAAACAGTGCAATTAAAAAGAGTGTCAACGATGATATCATCAATACAGTGCCAATGATAATAACATCAATATAGTGTTATTAAAGATAATATGATAATATCAATACCATGATAATACCATGATAATATCAATACAGTATAATAATGACGGCTGATGGCACCAGTAATGATTACACCGTGAGCAGCCCTGACGCAGCCAGGATAGACAGAATCAATAATCATAATGCCAGCGAGATAGTGCCAATGACATTAATGGCAACCATGACAATAATAGGCATAGCAATATGAACTAAATAGGGACGACTGAATAGGGGATCTATGCAGCTAGAGTTTCCCTCCCACTTCTTTGAGTAAGCACAAGGTGAGAGTTGACTTTTTATGCTGAACTAACTTCAGGACAATAGTATTGTTGCTGGTTGGTCAGTACGTTATAGTGATGGCTGTAATAACCCCTCGAGAGGTTGTTATTAGCTTTATACCCAACAACCTAACGAAGAAGAGGCCTTCCCCTGCTCGTCCCTGCTGCAAAACAACCTTTAAACTACCAAATATCGAGGATTCACAGGAGCATTATTTGACAAAATCGGTGAATGTCGCAGAATACCGGCCCAAGCAGCACACCATTATGTGAGCAACATACACCATTGTTCATGTAAGAGAATATTGAAATTCTTGATATACTGAGGTATGGAATATGGCTCAAAGTATGAAAGGTTTTACCATATTAATCAATGAATGGCGCCACAGAAGGAGTTGTGTGAGCGAGACAAGAGGTTCGACGTGGCGTCAGGTGTTGGAGAGCCGCATGTACCGCCTTAAAGATGAGATGCCGTCGGACACGCTTCACCTGCGGCTGGACACATGACCACATCTTTGCCTCACATACGGCTGGACACATGACCTAAAGCTCGCCTCACCTGCGGCTGGACACATGACCACATGTTTGCCTCACCTGCGGCTGGACACATGACCACATGTTTGCCTCACCTGCGGCTGGACACATGACCTCACCATCAGTAGTGGTAGATGTCCATGTGTTTTAGCATTAGTGATGAGCGTGGGTGTATGTGCCAATATTTCAGTGGCTGTATATATCTTTTCTTGGCTTTGGTCTCCCCGTCCATTGTCTCTGCCTATGTAACAAATGTTCCGTAATATGTTGTCTTTTAGGCTACAATAAACAGAAATAGTTCGACGCTTTTCCTGTCCCCTAATGCATCTGTTCACCTAGCAAATAAACAGGTACCCAGGATTTAGTCAGCTTGTTATGGGGTTGCATCCTGGGTTGGGTCATTAATTTGACCTTGAGGGTGAGGTGGGGGACCTCGACATAAGCCTAACATGAATATGAATGAATAAGTACTGAATCGATGGACTCTCTCGCTTATGAAACAATTAGAATAGTTCCGGCACAACATGTTAACGTTTTCTTTGGTAAAACGTGATCTGAGACGCCACGGGAATTGCTGGTAAGGAATTGAGGATGTGGATGTAAACATGATTACAGCTTGGTGTTGGAGTATGTGTTCTACCAGCGTGATGTGGGAGTATGTGCTCTACCAGCGTGATGTGAGAGTATGTGTTCTACCAGCGTGATGTGGGAGTATGTGCTCTACCAGCGTGATGTGAGAGTATGTGTTCTACCAGCGTGATGTGAGAGTATGTGTTATACCAGCGTGATGTGAGAGTATGTGTTCTACCAGCGTGATGTGGGAGTATGTGTTATACCAGCGTGATGTGGGAGCATGTGTTCTACCAGCGTGATGTGGGAGCATGTGTTCGACCAGCATAGTGTGGGCGTATATAGCAAGCGACCACTGTATAGTGTGCACAGATCAGAGGGGAAAATGTTATTTACCACACAAGAAAATGGTGTTGAGAAAATAGTAAATAAATATCTAGAATGTGAGTATAATCGTACATAAATTAATATACAAGAGTCCTTGCTCACACCAGCCGTGGTAACGGGGAGGGGTTACAAAGGTCTCCTAACCCATCGTGAGCCTCCACACTACTCCTAAGTCTGTTGCACTCCTTACCCGCACTCTCCTTACTTGCACTCTCCTCCTAACTCATTAGTCAGGCCCTTATCCCCCCTCTCACTCCCTAATGCACTCCTCGCTCTCCTCACTACCTTGTGGTCCACGTTCACCGTCCCCAGTACAGCTCCCTGTGAACTGGGCACTATGGTTATGTCCTACTTCCTTCCAGCATGCCCTTTGGAATTTGTTATTCCAAAGGTTGACTAGCTTGAAGCCCTATATCAACACACACCACTTTCTTGTTGCTGAAGTCAGCAGCGTCTGATTAGTGTGTGATAACTGTCTCTCTAGTGGTACACAGGTGTCCGTTTCTCACTATTGGTGAGTAAATAATTTAAGATGTAACGATCGTCGACTTACATGCTTCCTTTTCCTTATGTCACTGTGTGATTTGGTTCCTCTGAATGTCATCATGCAGTACAATTCATATCAATTCCTGTCTCCGTGAAAATCTTCTCATCACAGTCTGAATGTTTAGACGCACGCACACACACACACACACACACACACACACACACACACACACACACACACACACACACACACACACACACAATATTTCCCAGCAAAGACTAATTACAGCTCATATCTAAGCCCGGCCAGAAGTTTTGACAAGCCAGAACTTCTTCAAGATGTCTGGTGATGAAGTCAATCTATCCCAGACAAAACTCAAGCCACAGAAGGAGAGTGAAGTGAGCGAAGAGACGGACACAGCATAAGACGACAAATCAACTCGGAAATATCTGGAAAATTATCAAAGCCTGATCACGGAGAAGAAGACGAGAATCTAGAACTATGTAAGAACCGCCAGCACCTCACACCTCCCTACAAGGCCAGACCCCTTCTAGAGACCAGCCCCTCAAACCTGCCTAGAAACCACACGACCCCAGAGACCACGTCAAGCTCCTCAAGTCCATAGAGGCCACAAATCCCTTAGAGACCACGCCAGGCACCCTCACACCTCTCCAAGGACCACACTACCCTAGAGACCAGGCCAGACCCACAGCAGTCAGTGTGATTCACCGTGGAATATTTGCATGTTCTTCACGTTCGCTAAAGCTGCACTGACAGTTTGCTCCGAGACGGCCGGAGTGTTGATCAGAGAGGGGGCGTGGTTGACCTTGTCTCTCCCCCTCTCTGCCTCTCCACCTCTTTGCCGAGGCTTGCAACCGTGCCTGCAGACGATCAACATCCAATTAGGGAAATTTGCAACAGTTTTTCTTACAGATTCTTCCTCCTAATAGACTTAAAAACATTACCACACAATCTTCGCCAATTTGGATGAAAAGCTGTTGTTGATAATTAAGGTTTTAGATTGTCGTCTACCCAAACTCCGTGGTAGCAATTATGTAACTTTTGTGACGGAATAAACACGTAACTTCCCTGTTGAGCTCAAGCCATCATCGGGTTATGGCCCTCTAAGCATCTCTCCAATTGATGATTCGTCGTTGTTAGTGCTGAATAATACAAATAAATTATGTTTTAAACATAAATTATTGATGAAGATGTATTAATATACGAAAGTACTTAAGGAAATTCCTGTTTCAATTTTCCTCCGTGGTCTGACAATGTCACATTTTTAATCACGTGTTTATTTTCGTGATATACACACATAAATAAATTATTGATATTATAAATTATAGTTTTGTTTATAGTTAGGCCTGAGGTTAGGCTTGACATATTGGTATTAAATGCCCGAGACTCTATGCGTGTTAGTGGATTTTCAAGAATGTGTAAATATCAATGTTTTGTACTTTCATAAACTCAATGTACCTCCTTGTATATAAATAAATAAATAAATAAATAAATAAATTATTCCTCAGTCAAACGGAAGTCTTCCCCAAACACGTTCAGTCATTTTTACACGGCTCGTAATGAAAAATTAGTTTCATCATATATATATATATATATATATATATATATATATATATATATATATATATATATATATATATATATATATATATATATATGTCGTACCTAGTAGCCAGAACGCACTTCTCGGCCTACTATGCAAGGCCTGATTTGCCTAATAAGCCAAGTTTTCCTGAATTATTATATTTTCTCAATTTTTTTTCTTATGAGATGATAAAGCTACCCATTTCATTATGTATGAGGTCAATATTTTTTTATTGGAGTTAAAATTAACGTAGATATATGACCAAACCAAACCAACCCTACCTAACCTAACCTAACCTATCTTTTTAGGTTAGGTTAGGTTAGGTAGCTGAAAAAGTTAGGTTACGTTTGGTTAGGTAGGTTAGGTAGTCGAAAAAAAATTAATTCATGAAAACTTGGCTTATTAGGCAAATCAGGCCTTGCATAGTAGGCAGAGAAGTGCGTTCTGGCTATTAGGTACGACATATATATATATATATATATATATATATATATATATATATATATATATATATATATATATGTCGTACCTAGTAGCCAGAACGCACTTCTCAGCCTACTATGCAAGGCCCGATTTGCCTAATAAGCCAAGTTTTCATGAATTAATTGTTTTTCGACTACCTAACCTACCTAACCTAACCTAACCTAACTTTTTCGGCTACCTAACCTAACCTAACCTATAAAGATAGGTTAGGTTAGGTTAGGTGAGGTTGGTTAGGTTCGGTCATATATCTACGTTAATTTTAACTCCAATAAAAAAAAATTGACCTCATACATAATGAAATGGGTAGCTTTATCATTTCATAAGAAAATAAATAGAGAAAATATATTAATTCATGAAAACTTGGCTTATTAGGCAAATCGGGCCTTGCATAGTAGGCTGAGAGGTGCGTTCTGGCTACTAGGTACGATATATATATATATATATATATATATATATATATATATATATATATATATATATATATATATATATATATATATATATATATATATATATATATTATATATTTATATATATTATATATATATATATATATTATATATTATATATTTATATATATATTATATATATATATATATATATATATATATATATATATATATATATATATATATATATATATATATATATATATATATATATATATATATTGTATTGTAGGTGAAGCCTTTGAAAGCCTCCTGTCCTCAGGCTATGCTCGTCCCACAACAAAGTCACCTTTAACATACTATCTTTCTAAAACAACATTTTCTCGAATAAAAATCAGTACTTATGTTAGTTTTAGGATAGATTTTTTCTAGGATAATGTTTGTTCTAGGATAATCTTATATGTTGCGAACCCGACGGTCCCTTTTTTTGATGACAAGTTTTAGGTGAGTGAAGCATTTAGTTTTTTATAATTTCTTTCTTTAAAAACTCAGAACTTTTCATGTTTTCTCAGTTATTTTTATTACTTTCCAATAGAAAAAGCATTTGAAATTTTTGCAAGAATGATCAATTCTTAGCAAGAGACAACAATTAGATCAAGCGAAAATAACATAATTACCATTTGCTTACGCTCAATAACATCTTTTGATCTGGTATAATTAAATGGAGAGAATTTTATCTAATTTTGCGTTCTTTAATTAAGAAATTTATATTTTTGGCAAAACAAAAATATTGGCGCGTGGTTCGAGTGACCCTTCTTAAGTCGCTGGAGAGTAAGCGCAACAGTTAAAGTAACTGCGCTTAACACGCCAGTTCGGTATTCATATTTCATGAGAGTAAAATACCTGTATACTTGAATTCCGGGATTTTAATTTGTGTTGTCTGAGTGGAAAACATCTAGCCTCAGGCGACTGGAGATGGGAGTGTTCCCAGCAGCTGCGTCATGTCTCATTCTCTTTATTAACGTCACATAAAGAGTCCATTATATCTGAGTGAGCGAGAGGGTCGTCTTGGGGAAATGTCCACCGCTGGCTGGTCTCTAACCTAACTCTGGATACCATTTTCGTTCACTTAATTAGAGCTTTCGGCGCTTTTTCTTGGGCCTCTCATTCCTTTCCCAGACTCTTTATTTGAATTTTTAACTTTCATTTCCAATTTCCTGGAAGGATTCCTTTTTACAAGATGCTCTCCACCTTCCGCCTCTTCCAGCTCCCTGGCACACGTACGAGCCTGTACGGGATATTATCAAATGTTCGTCCCTTGACATGCGACATCAGATCTGATATACTTCTCCTACCACTTCTTGTACACAAAAATGTGATTTGTTTCAAATCGATGCCTAGAATATTTGAGGTTTTACTGACAAGCGCAAGAGGAACGGTATAACCATATTAGTAGTATCATTTAAGTAAATAGATCATCTCTAATTATCATCTCACCTGTGCTGATACCTGCGTCTCTGACAGGTTTTCTAGTGTGATATTTGGAGTGCATAACATTGTGTGATGTTATACCGCACCTGTAAGATAGACAGACCACTTGTCTGATGTTTTATCCTCTGTCCTGTGTGACAGTGAAGGTGAGCCGCATCCTCATTATCAGGCGTGACAGTGAATATGATCAGTAGATTCACTGTTCTGTGTTGCTCTCTATCAGTGCTTACCTGTTTATCATTCTCTGGTATTCCGACGACAGTTTATCAGCGTCCTTGAGATTTAAAGTGAACTCTGTTATTCCAAAATTACAGAAATTCCAAATATATGAGCAAAGAGTTATATATCTGCTCCAGGCATGTGTTGTCATTGCTGCTGCTATGGTCCTTGGTATGCTGTGACACAAGGCATATTGGTGGTCTCCCCTTGACAACTGTCCTCATTGTCACTCACCTTCCTCACATCGTCCCTCACCTTCCTGACACTCCTTCACGTTCCCTGCCCTCTAGACCGCCCCAGCTGTCAAACAATTATCAGACGAACACGACAGCGTTTCAGCTGGATTCGAAGTATTTTTATTTGTTCCCTCGTCAAGTTGCTGAGGCGCCCCTTGACGTTCACTGGGCATCGACAGCGTCCACTACACGCGACGAATCTCCTGTTACAGATCCTGGCGACCCAAACATGCTAAGCTTTCAAACGCGATACGTATTTCAGCTGCGTAATTTATACCATTGTAATTGTTTTCCTTTGAACACGAAATTGAGTTCCTATTGCAATAGGAACATCTTTAAACTGAATCTTTTTGGGCAATGTTTGCATTCAGTTGCTATCACGAGAACCCCTGATCATGGCTAAATAGCTTTATTTACCACACATGAATATTTACACAGATTAATTTGTAAATGTAACATTTTTTCGAGACGCAATACAATCACGTGAACTTTACATGAGCAAAGACCGTGGTTTTATTGATCATTTTTTTGGAATGTCGGAACATCGACTGATGGAATTAATCAAATTTAACCGCTTCTCGTGTCTAGTTTAGCTCTGCATTTATATGTTGTCTTCCTGGAGTGAACTAGAATGAAAATTTCAACAATTTCTCTTCGTCCTCCACCTGGTGTCGTCTTCATCTTCCCCAGTCTACCATCTTCCAAGAAGTCTACATCTTCCGGTCTACGGAGCCGGTCGGCCGAGCGGACAGCACGCTGGACTTGTGATCCTGTGGTCCTGGGTTCGATCCCAGGCGCCGGCGAGAAACAATGGGCAATGTTTCTTTCATCCTATGCCCCTGTTACCTAGCAGTAAAATAGGTACCTGGGTGTTAGTCAGCTGTCACGGGCTGCTTCCTGGGTGTGGAGGCCTGGTCGAGGACCGGGCCGCGGGAACACTAAAGCCCCGAAATCATCTCAAGATAACTTCAAGATAACCTTCCCTTCCCCTTTTGCGTCCAGTCTCACAATGGACCCTTTTCTCTTGCTTGATCTTCGTACTTCAATAACACACATACACAGCCTTAAGACTACGAAGACATTAGAAGAAGTCGCATTACTAAGGAGTCGGGTTCAATTCCCGGCCGAGGCAGAAACAAATGGGCAGAGTTTCTTTCACCCTGGTTAATCTTGTTAACCTAGCAATACATAGGTACCTGGGAGTTAGTCAACGGCTACGGGTTGCTATAATACTATAATGCAGGCGATGAGTCACAATAACGTGGCTGAAGTATGTTGACCAGACCACACACTAGAAGTTGAAGGGACGATCGACTTGAGAATGGTCCAGGACGGACCGAAACGTCGTCGTCCCTTCAACTTCTAGTGTGTGGTCTGGTCAACACCACAATGTCTACTTGTTCTCTGGCTTTCAAAAGCATATATTTTTTACTCCCTCCCAAAAAAATCAAAATATCGAAATATTATAAAAGGCCAGTTCTAAAATTAATATATACACATGTTGAGTGGAAAACCCATTATAGTAAAGGTGTAATGGCAGGTTATTAGCATTGTAATCCAGTCGCGAAGCTCTTGATCCTATTCACTCAGTGTGGCAGTAAATTAATATAATGGTGTCATCATCCACCACATACAGCCCCGCTCCTGTGCCAGGTAAGTCCACTACGGGCTCACCATAGCCCGTGCTACTTGCAACTTTATGTTCCCAGTAGCTGAATCTAAAACAACAACAACAATAATATAATGGACTTGAATCCCTTAAAAGCTACGAATCCTCGACACGACACGCGTGTCGACCTGTCGTGGATCAGCGTGTGTAAATGTTATTTAATAGATCCAAAATACAATTCGCCTTCCACATTACATGAACATTTTGCTAGTGCTGCTGCAGGTGGGGGTTCTGCTAAGTTGTTAAAAGTGCTGTTGTTTTCCGTGTTAATATTGTTGATGTGGTTGTCGTTGTTGACCTGGTCGTCGTCGTTGATGTATCGTCGTCTTTGCTGTGGACGACGTCGTTGTTGCTGTGGGCGGCGTCGTTGTTGCTGTGGGCGGCGTCGTCGTTGCTGTGGGCGGCGTCGTTGTTGCTGTGGGCGGCGTCGTCGTTGCTGTGGGCGGCGTCGTTGTAGTATCTGCTGCTTTTGTGAAACGATGAAATGTGAATTGTTTAAAAATGAAAGTTATTATATATTCGAAAACTTTGACCATTAACAGAAAACTTAAACTACATTCACTCAAAAGAAGGATCATACGGGCTTTAGCCCTTCCTTAACGACAGAAAGGAGACAGGGTCAGGTGAAAGGGAATGGTAAAAGAAAGGAAATGGGTAAAAGAAAGAGAGTGGAATAGAGATAGGGAGTGGGTAAAGAAAGGGTGTGGGTAAGAGATAGTGATTTATTAAAGAAAAGAAGGGGGGAGGATAGGATAAAGAGAGAGATAGAGATAGAGGTGGGAGAAAGAAAGACTGAGGAGGAGAGAGAGAGAGAAAGGGAGAGATGTAGAGAGTGATCTTGTAGCCCTTATAATGATGCCATCTCATTCTGGCTCCACTTATTGACCTGTTGTGACCATGTTCAGAACATAGACACCAGGAGAAGGATTATGATTTAATTCACGCTGTTTCCGTTTCAAAATTCATCCTTTGCGATGAATAACGAACCTGAAGAGTGTTCTGTGTTCTACTCCCCAAACCCAGCCTGGGGCCAGGCCTGACTTGTGGTAACTTGGCCCAATAGGCTTCCCGCAGCCCCACATGTCCACTACAACCCTCTAAGGGTTTGGCACTTCTTTCAGATACTGTCTGATTCTTCATTTATCACGTCCACTTTTATTCCGGTATTATTTCTTAAGTTTGTTGAAAGGATACGGATTTGTCGTGGACCTCTGATGTTCATACAGTGTTCCTTGATTGTGTCTATGGCACCTCTGTTTGTCACTGGTTCTGTTCTGAAATTCATATCATGTCGTTCGCTACAGTATGTTGTTATTTTACAGTGCATATTTGGGACCTTCTAGAATCCACGATGACTCACTGGTCAGAATGTTTCCCTGCACGTAGTTTATGGAACGTTACTCATGCATGGGTAAGATCTTGGGAACGTTACTCATGCATGGGTAAGATCTTGTGATGTAGCGTTCCCTGACAGCCTCATGAGATACGGAGTAGGACTTCGGGGTTCGTCTCTCCCCATCTCTCTCATAAAAGAGTTTTACAAGCTATCACAATGAACTCTACACGTAAGAATTTAACACAAACAAAAGCTAAGAGAAGTGCTGCTGCTCTTGTACGGAGAGAAAGGGACGAGGCGTGGCGTTCTACCTCGAAAAGCTTTTGCAAAAAACAGAGAAAAACGATAAGTGAGGATTTAAGTGGACTTGTATCAGTGATAATATAAATGAAGGTATAAGTGAGATTATAATTAAAGATGTAATTGAGGATGTAAGTCAGGATAAAAGCAAAGTCAGAGAAGCAGAAGAAAGAAAGGTATAAAGCAGGGCAAGGAAGCCGACAAATGGAGCAGACAAGAACTACTGAACTAATGGATGAAAGGGGAAGAGTAATGGTAGGTTCCTCGCTTAAGATCAGATAAGCTTCGCCCATTGTGTCCGTGTGTGGTGGGGGGAGAGAGAGAGAGAGAGAGATATTTTACTTTTCTTTCTCTCTTGTGCTTCTCAATGTTTTCTCGGTGTTCAATGCTAACTTTTGGCAAAGTCTGTTACCATCAGGATCGCTGCTGATTTTCAACACTTAACACTATACTCCTGTTGCTACTTCTCAACGCTCATAGCTATCATTTTTGCTACTCCTCAACGTTAACCGCTAGACTCAGTGATGCTTCTGAATGATGACTTTCTGGTCATACAGTTATTTAATCTATAAGAGATAATGTGTCTGTTCATGGTTGGGGGTCAGACGCTTGGGCTAGCCTGATTAAAAATCACAGGACTGATGGTGATTTTATTGGAAGTGTCATAGAGATGTTGGAGTCCGCCCTGTGCTCCTCTTAAGGGTAGTACGGCCCCAATGCCCCTCATCGCTACGTCTGAAGATCTGAAATGTTCACCGAGTCCATAGATTTTTAGCATTTATATAATAGATGCCAGATTTGGGTTCACTCAATAGCTTTATTCATAAATGTCTGTTTAGTTCATTTATTGTTGGGTTAGTATGCATAAATTTACAGTGAATTATTTAATTAAGAGAAAGTCATATTTAATAACAATATAACATGAAATACCTGGCGATGAGAAAGCAATTGAAAGGACTCGTATAAACTAATCATTCAATGAAGCTGCACCAAAAAATTCACACCCTCTGCAGTTCCAATCAACAAAATCACTCCCAACACACAGTTCATGCAACATAAATCTGACTTCAACAGCACTCAAAATGTTTGTTAGTATAAGCCATCTCTTTGTGACAATAATGCCTTCAAAATTCCATATATCCAGTTAGGCGTCTCCCTGCTTTCTCTGCTGATGAGTTGTGTTATTCTATTATGTTTGCCTGCTCTCTCTCTCTCTCTCTCTCTCTCTCTCTCTCTCTCTCTCTCTCTCTCTCTCTCTCTCTCTCTCTCTCTCTCTCTCTCTCTCTCTCTCTCTCTCTCTCTCTATATATATATATATATATATATATATATATATATATATATATATTTATATATATATATATATATATATATATACATTCCTAAGTTGTATTTCCTGACAATTAAGTTTATATTTCTGGAAAAGTTTGAGTGGCCAGTGACAAGCGAGTGATTGAAAAAGAATTGACAGTTTGTAGGATGGATGAATCCATTCAGACAAAAGGATTTCGTTCATTAGTGAATTTTTTCTTCAAGTGTATGTGTCGGTGTAACTATTTGCTTACAGTGATGGAGATACTGTGTATTGAGAATAGTTACAGTGATGAAGATGGGACAGGCTTGTGGGGAGGTTGGTGGGAGGGGATAGGGGGGTAGAGGAGAGATAGGAAAGGGTGGCTCTTCTTTATTTTGTTTTGAAGTGGTAGATACGACAACATAATACCATGTGCTGGGCCGGACTCATAACAGACTGAGCGATCACGCTGAGATACAGCGATAAGGGCTGAGTGTATATTATCTAGTTACCATGCACAGAACCACGCGGTGGGGACGGCGAAGTTGCTAATCAACTTCATAGCAACAAAAATCCTTTCATCAAACACTAGGTATTTTTTTAATAAATTATTATTACTAGTGGTACAATTATTATTTTTGTTGTTATTATTATTATTATTATTATTATTATTATTATTATTATTATTATTATTATTATTATTATTATTATTATTATGAGATCTTTAAGTCCCTGTGCAATGGCCTGCTGGGTGCAGCCTGTACACTGTGCTATTGGGTGATACAATGTTTTTGCTTGAAGGAATAAAGAATATTACAAATATTTTTTCCGACTATTTGATCTGGTGATTGTGTATGTGGGTGGTGGCGGTGGATGTGTGTTGAGTAAAAGTGGTGATGGATGTGAGATGATTGGTAGAAATGATGATGCATGTGTGCTGAGGGGTGGTGATAGTGGAGAGTTATTGTGGTGATGGTGGATGTGTGGTGATGATGGTGATAACAGATGTGTGTGTGTTGGTAGTGATGATGGATGTGGCGAATGGTGGTGGTGATAGATATGTGATGCGTTATGGTGGTGATGGATGTGTGATGAGTATTTTGTAGTAATGCTGGATGTGGTGAGTGGTGGCGGCGATAGATGCGAGGCGAATGTTTGGCAGAATAGAATGAGTGCAGCAACATGTGTTAACAGAGAAGGGAAGGATGCAAGACCTTGAGTTGCATCCCCTGAATGCTCAAAAATACAATGACAAAAAACTGAATTCCCCTTAATGTTCAAGTCGTGAGAAATTTTCCCTGTGTTAGTCTGAAGTGTGAAGGGCTCTCAAGCCTCTCTAACAACGTAGTTTGCTCTCCTCGACATCCAAGGGGTCGTCAAGATCACCGTAAGGTCGGTAATAACTCTCTTACCGACTATCTGAAGTCAAGATTATCACAAGTATCTCAAGTACCTTGCGGTACAGTTTCTGAAGGGTACTTCACAATTGCTGAGTGAGCAACTGCACCCACACAGTTGCTGGGTGTACGGCTTGGCCTGCACAGATGTGCATAGGGAAACACCAGTCACGAGGAGACGCGGCGGATACCTGTCTCAGGCAGCATGATTTGTTCAGATCATGCTGCATTAGACAGGTGTATCCCACAGATCATGCTGCATTAGACAGGTGTACCCCACAGATCATGCTCCCTGAGACAGGTGTACCCCACATATCATGCTCCATTAGACAGGTGTACCCCACAAATCATGCTCCATTAGACAGGTGTACCCCACAGATCATGCTGCCTTAGACAGGTGTACCCCACATATCATGCTGCATTAGACAGGTGTACCCCACATATCATGCTGCCTGAGACAGGTGTACCCCACATATCATGCTGCATTAGACAGGTGTACCGCATCAATCATGATCGCGTGTGTTAGACGGGTCTTCAGCCTTTCAAGACTAAACCACAGTCTAGATAGTGTATTAAGCAGCCCGTTCTCTTGATCAGCCACAACGTACAGCGTCCTAACTTGACCAGAAACGTCCGAATAGTACATTGTAACTTATAAAGTAACGTACGAAATGAGACGTAAGAGTTGAGAGAACGAGTAAGTCTGGAATTTTGTTATTGTATTCACTGTAGCGATGTTAGTGATGCCTTTGTTAGGGGTACGGAGTTGCTGGTTCGGTTCAGGTAACTGGTGGTAATTGATCAAAAAAAAGATCAATTTAGTGACGTAATTAGCTTAAACTAATTCACTAATTAATTAAGCATATAAGCGCAGGTGTGGGAATGTATGATGTTAAAATGTATTACGGCGTGACATATCAGTTTTTACATTAGTGTTTAAAATGGATCTAAATTTAAAACCATGACGCAGCTCCTTGGCGCTGAGTGTCTGCATCAGATAACACAATGACAGTAGATAACATGGTATCGTCCACAGAGACTTGACCAGCCGCCGCCACCTGCGCATCACTCACACAGTTATTGCTATCATATCTGATCATGGCGCTGCTTGGTTGCTTAGTAACTGACTATTGCGGCTTCGGCCACGATATTCTAGTTGCTATCTTTTCAGACACAGGAACTACGCAGCGACCAAGGAAGAGACTATGCGCTCACCATAGCCCGTGCTACTTGGAACTTTTTGTTCCGGGTAGCGAATCTTAAACAACAACGATCAAGGGAAGAAACTAGCTTGAGGACCACTGATTCAAATTCTGGTACCTTTGGAGGAAGATATCTAGTACCACCATGATCTTGTATGACCTTTAGAGACAGACCCTCTGATCTTTCACTCCCTTCGCATCTGGGTACTAGCCTTTCACCCCTGCTGGTTGACCCCTTCAACCCCTGATGCCGTAGTAAATCAGTAAAATCCGTGATGAAGATTCGAACCAGCACACTGGGTACTCCCACGTACACACCCTAACCAACTGTGCCATGACATGCTCAAAAGCAATGTACAGGCGATGAGTCACAATAACGTGGCTGAAGTATGTTGACCAGACCACACACTAGAAAATGAAGGGACGACGACGTTTCGGTCCGTCCTGGACCATTCTCAAGTCGATTGTGAGAATGTGAAATTGTGAAACTGTGAAGATTGTGAAAACAATCGACTTGAGAATGGTCCAGGACGGACCGAAACGTCGTCGTTCCTTCATTTTCTAGTGTGTGGATTAGTCAACAAAAGCAATGTAACCTGGGATTCAGCTGAATCCTATTATGTGTTCTTTATTACATAGAAAACACATAATATATGTGTTCTGACACATATATAAGGTGTTCTCTTCCATATCAGCTATGTATATCTGGATTATGCCTGGAATTGGTTATTCTGCTCCCCAAGGATGACCTTGGGGAGCCAGACTTGACTTGTCATGACGTGATCCAACAGACTGTTACTTGGAGTGGCCCGCAGGCCTACATATCCACTACAACCAGGCTGGTAAGGTACTTATTTTATGAACGTGTCTAAATTTTTCCAGAAGTCCAGTTGGGTCCGGCAATATTTCTTATACTTGCTGGGAAGGTATTGAACACATGTGGACCTTTGATGTTCAAACCTTGTTCTCTGTGCTTATTACCCTTCTTCTTCTTCTCGGCGACTCTATTTTGCATTTCCTACCATATCGTTCGCTCCAGTATGTTGTTATTTTACTGAGTAAATTTAGGATCTGGTCTTCTAATATCTTTTATGAATATGTTTTGTGGTACTTCTCTTGTCTTCTTCCAGAGAATTCATTTCCAGAGTTTTGAGGTGGTTCGAATAATTCTAGTGTTGTGTGGTGTCTGTGCGTGTATTGTGTGTTTTATGTATTCTCTCTATTTAAGAACTTTTTCGGAGAGTATATGTCCACCATCATGCACAGCTGTGGTTGATTATGAATTCACCATTAAACACAGCTGTGGCTGATTATGTATTCACCATCATAAAGGTGTTATTGTCTGAATAACATTCCTGTTTGGTTGTAAAAGCACAAGTCTCGAAACTGGGCGTAAGACACTTGTAACTATATAAATCTGTATTTTCTATTTTCCTCTACACCACTACCCAGTCCCTCGTCCCCTCCCACGTGGCTGCTGGCATTCTATCTTGAACATTATACATTTATTTCATCCTCTGTTAATGCTCTTCCGCTTGTCTCTTCACTTTAGTTACTCTCGGTGTTACCATATATATATTTCAGATATGAACTCTCTCTTCTCTCTTTCATTCGGCGAGAACTTTACCGTCAGCTGCGGTCAGCAACAACAGATAACCTGATTATCATACCCGGATACTGTTATCACTGATGTCAGCGCACACTCAGCAGATAACTCTGCAAAGAACCTGACTACCTACAAGAAAGGAAGGGCTTGGAGTTGCAAGTGAAATTAGGTGTTAGTTTACCCTAGAATTCCGCATATGCCATACACCCAAATAATTTTTATGAGCAGGACCTCAATATTTGAGGCCATCGTAGTGGCCTCAAATATTGAGGCCCTACGATGGGATTAAACCTGCGTCCCTTGACTCCTCAAGCACACACTACGGCCCCCAGTATTTATTAATAAATTCATTATGTTCTTGGGATTTCATTGTGCAGCTCTCTCGCCTCTGCATGGCTATCCGGCGTGTAACATTGGGAGTTTCGAGTTTCACATAATTAGCTTATGACACAAAACGCTATAACCCCTGTAGGTTACTGCATAATTCTGATGTACCTATATATAGATGCAATGTATATGTCGGATATAACAATATAGGTAGATTATAAACACCAGCTCCGGCATTGGTCAAAGACAAACTATTTTCATCCGTCATTACAATACCCGCGACTGACACACATTTGCTAATTTCTTGTATGGTCAAAATGTCTACAACCCAATCAAACTGAGCATAAATTTTAAATTAGATCTACTTGCCACTGATGTCCCAGTTTACATGTACCCGATCATCCACGTATGATACACACCTGTCATCAAGCAAGGTTTCGAAAATGTTGTTCTTCTTAAAGCAGTCACACTTGAAAGAATTTCATCCTGTATAAACAAAATTTAAGGTCTCACGAGCACTACTTACAATCATGCCTAAGTCCAATTGTCAACACGAAGCACTGCAGTAACCTTTTGGTTTCATAGAAGTAATACTTTTTACACTATAAGTGTCAGATTAAACAATTGGCTAAACTCTTTTCGAACAGAACTACTACACTACCAATACACCAAAAAACAGAGGAGGAGGAATAAGTGTCTACGATTCAAAGTCTGCTCTTTCAGCTCCTGAAAGCTCCTCCTGCAATATAGGTAGAAAGAAGCTCATAATAGTAATAATAAATAAAAAGCTCGCTTAACATATTATATGGTTTAGAATTTCTTTTGCATAGATAATAATTGATAGTAAGCTATCCACAAATACGGATAGCTTACTATCCGACTTACTTACTATTACGGAACGTGTTCAGGCGTCAGACTAGAAACAAAAATGAATTTCGGAGAATTGATTTTTCAATTACCATCGACAGTGAAGAGAAACATAAGAAATATTGAGAAAATTCGTGTTAGAGTTATTAATCTTACCTTTTCAGTCATATTCAACAATATATGTTTACAAAAAAGACTGCTACCAAAAGATACTAATATGAATTAGTATCATATACATATATATATATATATATATATATATATATATATATATATATATATATATATATATATATATATATATATATTATTAAATATGACCGAAAAAGTAAGATTAATAATTCTAACACGAATTTTCTCAATCTTTCGTACATTACGCTTCACTGTTGGAGGTAAATCAAAAATCAATTCTCCAAAATTCATTTTTATTTCTAGTCTGACGCGACACGGGCGCGTTTCGTAAAACTTATTACATTTTCAAAGACTTTAGTTCACAAATACACAACTGAATAGAACTTACGTATCTCCGATTTTATATCTACATTTGATTGAGGTGGAAGGGGTGATGTGGCATTAACACAAGACAGAACAAAATGTGGTATTAATAGGGTATTAATTTCATCAACACAAGACAGAACAAGAGTATTAATAGGGTATTAATTTCATCAACAATGAAATTAAAAGTTGTTGATGAAAATAATCTAATCCATTTATATATTCAAACAGAATAGGACTTATGGCTGAGACTGTACCTAATGACTGCTGGAGGCACATGGGCGAATGACATATAATATAATGTTGCCAAAATCGACCCACCCTACACAGAGTCCATCCTAATATCCATTACTGGAAATGGGAGGGGGGGGGGACTCGTTTGTGTTTTATGTTCAATATATGAATCAATTAATATATTATTAGTTATCCATTGTTGTTTCCACCAATTAAAATTACTTGTTTATGCGTTTCAATTATGGATTGATCCTCTTGTAATCCTTAAACCTTCGCATAAAGTCTACTTCGTTCCTTAACCAGCATATACCCAATTTCTAAAACTAGTGTGTACCTTGTTACCAAACCCAGTTTCCATCAATGCTAATATCTTTTGCTGCAGAAGGGACTTGATAAATTTCGGGTAGTCATAATAATTTGTATCTTTAACGACCTCTTGTTATATTCAGTAAAAATAACTCAAATGCAGTGCAATTTTTTATTTATTTATTCAAAATATTTTCATGCTTTTCGGAGATTTATAAACACGTTAAAAAAGATGAATGGAACATTTAATAAAAAGGTTAAAAGTAAGCTCAATATAGCTGCTGAAATGTTTAATGTTCCCAGATACAAAAATGTTTAAGGTCATTTGGAGATCACATTTTTATCAATAGTGCGAATATGGTGAATGATGGTTAGTGGTGTTGAATGTGTTGGTCGTGGTTGTAGACCTTGACGATGGTCTCTGCGAAGTTGGGGATCTCGTGGAAGACTCGTTCGTCAGGGACGCGACGGTCCAGTGGGTATCCATGGGGCCTCTTGTCTGGGTAGACTCCCTTGTAGCCGTAGTGGTGGAACTTGGTGAGTGTCTCGAGGTTATCAATGGCTGCATCAGCTGTGCCATCGGTCACAGCCACCACAAGCTTGAACTCCATACCAGCCTCGTTGCCCTTGGGTATGAGCAGCCTGTTGGGCAGCCCTGTGGCGCTCACGAACTGTTCAAGGTGCAACTCGGTGCCTCCATTGAGGGCTGCCTCAGTCATGTCTTGTAAGGTCTTGATGCTGGGCACGTCAGGCACCGTCACCGACGACTCAACAGATTTCCTGACGATGTGGTTGTTGCCAGGTGTCACTGATGGAATATAACAACAATTACATTTAAATATCGTAAATAAACAAGTTAATCAATATATAATTATTCAACGAATAAAATAATGTGATTAAGCATACGAATGGAGGCCTAAGCTACTCGTTATACTTACGGGTCTTCCAGAACCTATCGAGCTCAATGGCGTGCCAGCGGCCCTCGTTGAATGGGAAGATGACTCCGTTACTGTCACGGAGTGGCCAGGCGAAGATGCGGATTGTGGCCAAAACTTCAGCACCATTGTTGTTCATTATGTCAATATTGAAGGAGAAGTCCTTGTGCATCAGACGCGGCATAAAAGTGCTAATATCTACATTTTCAACTTCATCTTTACTGTCAACTGCATTAATGAGGCTGTATTCATAGTCTTCAAGGTAAGTCTCCAGTGTACCATCAATGTTAATGCTGTTGATGGCAACGCCTTGGAACTCAAGCTCCTCCTTGTTATATGGTGGAAGACGGTCCTTGTGCTTTCTGAAGAGGTCGTCAATGTACTTGTGTAGCTGGTAGAAGGCTGGGTCGCGGGTGGCGGTCTCGTAATGCTCCAGGACGCTGGGAGCCTCATGGTACTTGTCATGGGGGTCGCCCTGATGGCCAAGCAAAACTTGACCCAAGTTGTTGAGGGAGCCATAGTAGTCAGCATTGGGGCTGTACATAGAGGACTCAATAATGTTGCCAAGGATGTCAATACCTTTTTCATTCATGATATCGACTTTGGATCCGTCCTTGTCAGTGATGTAGCCGTGGGCGATGGCATCTCGAATGCGTTGGTCCATCATCATCAAATCATACACCTCAGCAACGTTGTCCACATCCTGGATGTGAACATCATCGGGTCGGACCGGGAAGAAGTTGCCATATTTGTACGAAGTGTGTGGATGGATTCCTTCATGTAGAGTTCCATCCCAGTGAAGTTTCTCTACAACGCGGAGATGATTAGACAGGCGCTCCGCGTCAAACCGGTTGTTGAGTTGGTGATGGACCCAGAAAAAGGTCTCTCCCTTGCGGTCAATATGGCGACCAAAGGTGTCATTCCACCAGAAGGGGTACTCAATGTGCCAGTTTAGGTAGTGGGTGCTGAGCCCGATGTCTTCAGTGAAGTAAGCAACTCGGTATTCAGGGTTGTTCTGGGTGCCTGTGAAGTCCATCGGGAATTTTCCAGCCTTGGTAGTCATCTTGGCTTTGTACGCTTGTTGGAGCACTTCACTGCTTGTGAAAAAGTGAGGCATGATCTCATATATTGGGGGCAGCACAACGTTCCTTGTAAGCGGGGAATGTGCGACAGCTGCGTACATAGCATAAACAAACTCTTCCTCGTTCATTTGTTGACGGAAGTAAGCAGCATAGCTGGTGAATATTGTCCAGTCCTGGCACTGCATGAGGACATTAGCGAGCATCATGGCTTGTTCTCGCTGAGTGCAATTGAACACCGAGAAGAAATGTTCTTTCTCCTCAAGATGGTGATCTTTGAGCTCCTTCAGGAGTTTGAGAACAGCAACCCCACCGTCAGGGAAGTTAGATGCCTCGGTCTCTGGGTTAAAGGATTCAACAAGATTCTTGAGTTTGGCATCATGCAGAGGCTCGTACACCTTGTACAGTAGGAAGTTGATGTCGTGCTGCTTCTGTGCCAAAGTTACTCCTGAGAAGCATTAATAAAGAATTTAATTATTATTCAGAAATTGCAATTCGACGACAAATTCAACTAAAAATATATGAGCTGACTGTAAACACCCTTGATAACATTTTCACGAATCCTAATGTAATTAATTTGTAGTAATGATTTACTTTATCCATAATATAAAGAATCTGGAAATGTTTCGATACACTGAAAATTAAATTATACGCTAGATACTACATGATATTCCGAGTCGACTCATTTACCCATGTCTCTTTCCCAGTCTGAAGGATGTAGTGATTATTAATTACGGTCATAAAACAATTATTTAATATAGTAAATGAGTCCTAAGACAGTTCCCAAAATATGACAGGACAAAAGTCCCTCGTTAGACTGTATTTTCCTAGACTGTCAAAAAGCATTTAACCCAACAGGTAAATAAGTCTTGCTGGCGAAGCCTAGTGAGCTAAACCTCACATCCCCGTAGACATTAATATGTACGAGATGATAGGTAAGAACTTCAAATGACTACACAGCAATTTACCATTTCAAAATGACAATAATGCTATTGCCATTATACTACAGTTTTTCTCTATAATACTAAAGTCACAGCAATAAAGACAGTATGGTAGCCATATACACTCACCATCAGATGAGTCACTCTGGAAGCCGCTGAGATGTTGGCCCCCGAAGAAGGAAGCGGAGGCTGCGGCCACCAGTGTGCACACCACCAAGACCTTCATGGTGCTGATGCTCCTGCAGTTCTCGCACCACCTTATATACCCCCGCTCGCCCTGCCCCCTCTTCAACACCGTCCCCCCTGGCTTGCCCTCTCCCTCTTGACTTCCACCAGCCTGATAATCTCACCAACCAGTCACTGTTGCTGACCGGCAACCTGGACTCGGGCTCTCAATGACCGCTCTGTATCTCATATCGACGAATATGCGCATTTGGTAATACTTTTTAGAGAAGACTTTTTGTAATTCCTTCCACGTAAAATAAAATTTGTTGGAAAACAACGAGTTACATGAGAGCATGAGATATTCTGATAGGAAAAATACACACTGTAGAATTTATAGGTATTTTATAGTGTACCCACAATGAAGATGATCTTTGGTACTTCAAAGGTACCATACTATATGGTATTTGGAGAGTTCATAAATGGATGGATAGAAGAATGGACGTAAGAATAGATGGACGGACAGATGGATGGATAGATAGATAGATGAATAGATAGATGGATGGATAGGTGGATGGATGGAGATATATATGAATTGACAGATGGATAGGTGGAGATATAGATAAATTGACAGATTGATGGATGGAGATATATATCAATTAACAGATGGATGGATGGATAGATGAGTATATGGATGGAGAGATAGACGGGTAGATAGATAGGGGGATGGATAAGTAGACGGAAGGATTGATAGGTGGATAGATAAATTAATAGACTGACGGATGGATATATGGATGAAAAGATAGATGGATACAGTAAAAAACTGATATATAGATACATGGAAGGAAAGATAGATGGATACAGTGATGGACGAATATATAGATTAATGGATATAAACATGGGTATATGGACTGGTAGATAGATTGGTGGATGGATAGACAGATTGATGAATAGATAGACAGAGGAATGGATAAAAAGATGAGTAGGTGGATGGATGGATAGTTGACAGGAGGACGAGAGCATTTATGTTGCTGTTAATAAAGTTTCCCATTTGGCCAAATTTAATAAAACAGAACGTCAACTTTTAGTGGTTCGTCACTACATATTGATGCTTTCGACCAGATAATATACTGCAAGTATATGAGGACATTTTAGGAGCATGGGCTGCATATTCAGTGTTACGACTGCTTATAATATCAACAGTGCATTGGGTGGTTATCATATCCCCCCATGTCATGACCGGTGATGATAGATAGCAATAGTGTCATGACAGGTGATGATGGATAGCAACAGTCATAAACGGTGATGATAGCAAAAGTGCCATGATCAGTGATGACAGTATTAGTATTATAACTAGTGTTGATGCTCTTTGGCTTGACCTGTGTTGGTAGCATTCCTGTCATGACCACCGGTGACAGCCATAGCCATTATCAGTGGTGACTGCAACTGTGTCAGCTATGAACACAACAGTGACACACCCAACAGTGACAGCAAGAATGTTATGACAAAGTATGACAGCAACAGTGTGATGACACTACATGACAACAACAGTGTCATGACCATCAATCACAGCATCAGTAAGCTGTGCTCTAGAAGGGTCGCAGCTGGAGGTCAGGTGTCATGCGACACTTCACGTTACATAGCGACATTATCTGTTATCAGTTTCGTCTCTTACACACGGGACTTTGAGAAGCGCTTCTTGATAATAAAATGTCCATACCAGGTTTATAAGAGGTTTATTATAATTATTATGATAACGTCTGCTCTAAACTCTTTAGTCAACACAGTTTTTAAGTGATGAAGAGCTCATTTCCTAGCCATTTCTAGACATTATTCTACCCAACTGACCACTTTGGGAACATATCACTTTGTTACACACAATGGTTGCCTAGCTAAAGGAACCAGTGATTGTTCTACACGTGAGCATAGTTATTATATAGAGAATCTTTATATATATCTTTCTGGGGTATCCGTTGAATTTTGTCCAGCTTCTCTGTGGAATATCAAATGTATCCTTTCCTTAATAATCTTAATTTTTACTGAAACTCAGGTTTGAGTTTTTCTTCGTGGAAACTCAAATTTCTAGAGCTTCTTTCTCGGCCCTCAAGTCTAGGTTAGTTATTTTCAGTGGCTTCTCATCTCTTTAGAAATATAACATATTTCCCCATATCCCGCCTAAATGTTTGTACACACTCATATTCCTCTCACCCGAGTCTTCAACCTTAAGTCCTCAAACTTGAATGGTCTTCTGCTCAAGAACTGTGTCTCCTCGTCTTTTAAAGTTATCTGCTCTCCTTCACTCCCCCAGCTACTCTAATTTCTTCGATGGCTTTTAATCATTTAACACAAAATCAATTATCTTGTTTTTATAATGCTGAAATCCTATTTATTGAGGATATCTGTGTTCATCAAAACAGGGCATCTATCTACTTGCAATTATCCTCAGGAAAATGTAAAATTCTCTGGAATTGTTTATTCATGTGCATCAGGTGTTTCACTTCAGTCCACACATAGTTCACATACCGCTAAAATCTACCTTCCCAGCGATCCTTCTCAACAAGTTTAGGATCTAATAACAGCCTAATCGTTGCTTCGTTGTCTTCTGAATTTCCCTTACCTAATACTTAATCATCCCCATTTGATTCACCCTATTTATTGTATTGTCTGGCCCATACTTGTGGGATTTAATTCTTTATATCACTAGTTACATCCTTCAAGCATCCGTGACAATCACTGCGGGAATAGAGGCTTTTGTCTCTTCTTTATATGCCCTTTCTGCAGTTTAATGATTGTATAATGAAGATGTTTAGCTATTTAGCAGGCATGCGACCTTCAGTTACTGTAGCTTGCCA
Organism: Procambarus clarkii; assembly: GCF_040958095.1. Lineage (NCBI taxonomy): Eukaryota > Metazoa > Arthropoda > Malacostraca > Decapoda > Cambaridae > Procambarus > Procambarus clarkii. The sequence goes on from NC_091201.1 coordinate 23,227,224, forward strand.
TGCTTTATACATATGTATTCCTAGTAATCGTGCTAAGCCTGTCCTTTTCATTTTAAACATTGCTTCCTTAAAAGAGCTAACTAATGAACTATCATCTTTCAATTCCAAAACTTATTCTGGTAGCTTACCTCAGATAACCTCCGCCAGTCTAAAGAGCTGCCTCTCACTTTGGTTAAGTCAAACTTTTAGACACATTATTTTCGTCTTTTTCCTAATCTGGATAAAAAAATGCTATTGAAAACCATTTAAAACAGATTTTCACTACCCTTTAATCAAAACTGGTGTTGTTTATCATCTTAAATATTAAATGTTGAGTCAGCGTTGGTTTTAGCAAGGTTGATGCGCACGTGTAATTGCACACAACTGCTCACCGCTCTTCCAGGTGTACACTCTGACCTCATCTCCACGACCAGCAGGATAGGCATTGGACACCCTGTTGTGGTAAGGCTTCTTTTAATAATATTATCTTCAAACACTCACTTTGATTCCAGTGCCTCTCGCATGAAACCGTTAATATTTTACAATGGTTACTTCTTCAAGAAAATGGGACATAGAGCTTACAAGTAGCTGAGTACCTAAGACGTACAGAGGTGAAGAGGAAGGAGGAGAAGCCGGAGTCCCCGCGGGTCATGCCGTGATATGAAGATGAACTTTAGACTAGCCGGCAGGGGCGTGTCGCCGGTGAACACTTCAGGGGCCAGGGCGAACGGGGTATATAAGGCGCCGCGAGAGCTGTTTGGGGCATCACAACCATGAAGGTCTTGGTGGTGTTCGCACTGGTGGCTGCGGCCTCCGCCTTCCCGTTCATTGGCGACTATGATCAGAGCGGCTTCCAGAGAGACGAATCTGATGGTGAGTATATTCTAGTGTGTAGTGATATTCTAGTTTTTTGTTATACAACTGTATAATGACATTCATTAGCAACAAAGCGTCACTATCACTGTCAGCAATGTATTTTAAAATAACTATTAAATGCCCAGCATTGTTATTACCACTCCCAGACTATGGTGTAGTGACTCAGACACAAGTCATCACTTTACAAAACGACAGTACCGACTGCATCAGAAAGTCCTTCACTTCCCAAAACTAGCAGAGAAATTTTATCAGTAATTCACTGACTACCAAACTAATTTATTGACTTTATCAGCAAGACATTAACGTAATCAGACGAGTAGTTACTCCACATAGCAACAGTAGAGATGAAAAGTTAGTTTTGGAGGTTTTAATTGTTCACTTATGGATCGTATTTTTTATTTACGTTAAATAATAATATATAAACCTTTACTTTAAATTGTGCCCTTTTTATTTAAGGGGTAGCCTTGGCACAGAAGCAGCACGACATCAACTTCCTATTCTACAAGGTGTACGAGCCTCTGCATGATACCAAACTCAAGGATCTTGCTGATAACTTTAATCCAGAGGCCAAAGCATCTAACTTTCCTGACGGTGGGATTGCCATTCAAAAACTCTTGAAGGAACTCAAGGATCATCACCTTGAGGAGAGAGGAGATTTCTTCACTGTGTTCAATTGCACTCAGCGAGAACAAGCCATGATGCTCGCTAATGTCCTCATGCAGTGCCAGGACTGGACAATATTCACCAGCTATGCTGCTTACTTCCGTCAAAGAATGAACGAGGAAGAGTTTGTTTATGCTATGTACGCAGCTGTCGCACATTCCCCGCTTACAAGGAACGTTGTGCTGCCCCCAATGTATGAGATCATGCCTCACTTTTATACAAGCAGTGAAGTGCTCCAACAAGCGTACAAAGCCAAGATGACTGCCAAGCCTGGTAAATTCCCGATGGACTTCACAGGCACCCAGAACAACCCAGAGTACCGAGTTGCTTACTTCACTGAAGACATCGGCCTCAGCACCCACTACCTAAATTGGCACATAGACTACCCCTTCTGGTGGAATGACACCTTCGGTTCTCATATTGAACGCAAGGGAGAGACCTTTTTCTGGGTCCATCACCAACTCAACAACCGCTTCGATGCTGAGCGCCTTTCCAACCATCTCCACGTTGTTGAGAAACTTCATTGGGATAAGACTCTCCATGAAGGATTCCATCCACACACTTCTTACAAATATGGCCACAGATTCCCAATCCGAGACGATTATGTTCACATCCAGGATGTGGACAACGTTGCTGAGGTGTATGATTTGATGATGATGGACCAACGCATTCGAGATGCCATCGCCCATGGCTACATCACTGACAAGGACGGATCCAAAGTCGATATCATGAATGAACAAGGCATTGACATCCTTGGCAACATTATTGAGTCCTCTATGTACAGCCCCAATGCTGACTACTATGGCTCCCTCAACAACTTGGGTCAAGTTTTGCTTGGCCACCAGGGCGACCCCCATGACAAGTACCATGAGGCTCCCAGCGTCCTGGAGCATTACGAGACCGCCACCCGCGACCCAGCCTTCTACCAGCTACACAAGTACATCGACGACCTCTTCAGAAAGCACAAAGACCGTCTTCCACCTTATAACAAGGAGGAGCTTGAGTTCCAAGGCGTTGCCATCAACAGCATTAACATTGATGGTACACTGGAGACTTACCTTGAAGACTATGAATACAGCCTCGTCAATGCTGTGGACGACAAAGATGAAGTTGAAAATGTAGACATTAGCACATTTATGCCGCGTCTGATGCACAAAGACTTCTCCTTCAATATTGACATAATGAACAACAATGATGCTGAAGTTTTGGCCACAATCCGCATCTTCGCCTGGCCACTCCGTGACAGTAACGGAGTCATCTTCCCATTCAACGAGGGCCGCTGGCACGCCATTGAGCTCGATAGGTTCTGGAAGACCCGTAAGTATAGCGAGTAGCTTAGGCCTCCATACGTATTCTTGAGCACATTATTTTATACACATAATGATATATTTATTAACTTGTTTATTTACGATGTTTAAATACAATTGTTGTTATATTCCATCAGTGACACCTGGCAACAACCACATCGTCAGGAAGTCTGTTGAGTCGACGGTGACGGTGCCTGACGTGCCCAGCATCAAGACCTTACAAGACATGACTGAGGCAGCCCTCAATGGAGGCACCGAGTTGCACCTTGAACAGTTCGTGAGCGCCACTGGGCTGCCCAACAGGCTGCTCATACCCAAGGGCAACGAGGCTGGTATGGAGTTCAAGCTTGTGGTGGCTGTGACCGATGGCACAGCTGATGCAGCCATTGATAACCTCGAGACACTCACCAAGTTCCACCACTACGGCTACAAGGGAGTCTACCCAGACAAGAAGCCCCATGGATACCCACTGGACCGTCGCGTCCCTGACGAACGAGTCTTCCACGAGATCCCCAACTTCGCAGAGACCATCGTCAAGGTCTACAACCACGACCAACACATTCAACACCACTAACCATCATTCACCATATTCGCACTATTGATAAAAATGTGATCTCCAAATGACCTTAAACATTTTTGTATCTGGGAACATTAAACATTTCAGCAGCTATACTGAGCTTAATTTTAACCTTTTTATTAAATGCTCCATTCATCTTTTTTAACGTGTTTATAAATCTCCGAAAAGCAAGAAAATATTTTGAATAAATAAATACAAATTTGTACTGCATTCGATTTATTTTTACTGAATATAACAAGAGGTCGTTAAAGATACAAATTATTACGACTACCCGAAATTTATCAAGCCCCTTCGGAAGCAAAAGATATTAGCATTGATGGAAACTGGGTTTGGTAACAAGGTACACACTAGTTTTAGAAATTGGGTATATGCTGGTTAAGGAACGAAGAAGACTTTATGCGAAGGTTTAAGGATTACAAGAGGATCAATCCATAATTAAAACACTTAAACAAGTAATTTTAATTGGTGGAAACAACAATGGATAACTAATAATATATTAATTGATTCATATATTGAACATAAAACACAAACGATTCCCCCACCCATTCCCATTTCCAGTAATGGATATTAGGATGGACTCTGTGTAGGGTGGGTCGATTTTGGCCACATTATATTATATATCATTCGCCCATGTGCCTCCAGCAGGCATTAGGTACAGTCTCAGCCATAAGTCCTATTCTGTTTGAATATATAAATGGATTAGTAACACTACTGACTGGGTGTCCGTGAATCGTTATGAATTCCATTTTTATATTCCATGGAATATGGACAGAATATAAGAATAATTTTAGATTATATATAAGAATTTAAATTTTATTTATGTAGTAATCAATATGTTCCATAATACGTCAAGTTTAGTAACATAGAACATTTATATTTAGCTTACCAGGGGACGTAAAGCAAGAAGAATTTTTGTTGTAAATATTAGTAAATGACGTCATTCTGTCAGGGAATGAGTGTAATGGTTTCAAACATTTTCATTGGTCAAATAGTCACTTCGTTCTATTTTATGTTTTATGCTTTATTTGTCTTTGACATTCGTTTTTGTTTCATTATACGTTTATATAGATGTTTACGCACAGATAAATACGCTTTTACACAATTGAATCACATTTTAAATACCAAATAAGTTAATGTTAAGATTAGAGAGACTTGACATATCCAACGTTTATGATATGAAGAAAATATCAACTCAATCAAGAGCACCCGTTGTACAGTGCTGCATATTACGAATGTAACAAATTGAGACGAACCAGTTGTTCCATGAAATATTACTTACTTCCTAGCAATGTCACTTTGCTGTCTCACTCTATCATTAAACTTATTACTGGTATTTAGGAGTTCCTTTATAAATTTCTAAATTAATTTGTTTTATTGGGCTTCTGACTAGTAAAATAGAATCACTGTAGTATATTTTGTTTAATCTTTCAAGATGAAATTGTTTGTTACACGTATTTTAATGTTCCTTATTCAGTTTTGTGAACATACCTTAATAACAGTACTAACAACTGATATGTTGCACAAACTATATATATATTAGTATTTTTTGCTAGCAGTCTTTTTTGTAAACATATACTGTTGAATATGACTGAAAAGGTAAGATTAATAATTCTAACACGAATTTTCTCAATATTTCTTATGTTTCTCTTCACTGTCGATGGTAACTGAAAAATCAATTCTCCAAAATTCCTTTTTATTTCTAGTCTGACGCCTGAACGCGTTCCGTAATAACTTATTACATTTTCAAAGCCTTTAGTTTACATACACAACTGTAACCTGTAAACACACAAAATACATCCATACTTATACTCGTTTTGGGTGAGGTGATATGGTACAAAAGTTTTGGGTGAGGTGATTGACATTTGCACATGATAGAACACAAAACAATGGGTATAAAACCATAAGAATGGAAGGCACTGCAGAAGGCCTATTGGCCCATACTTCCTCTTGATGCTTCTATATTGGTTCGGGGTCTTAAGGTGGGTAGAATATAGTTGTGCATTAAATGGCTGTTGATTGATGGTGTTGACTTTTTGATGTGTAGTGCCTCGCTGATGTCGAGCCTCCTGCTATCGCTGTATCTATCGATGATTTCTGTGTTGTTTGTTAAGATTTATCTGGTGATGGTCTGATTGTGAGGTCCTCACAATCAGCCGGGACAAGATTTTCATACAATCCCCCAAAGCACTCTGACTCTGTCATTTTGGCCTAATTGAAAATACGGATTTTCTCAATGGCATTGTTTTTTCAAATTCTGTTACTGCTTTTTTGTCTTCATCGACAACACAAAAACTGTAACAAACATTTGTTCTGCTTTAAAGACTATTTTGCAGAAATATTCTTCAAAGGAATTATAATTCAAACATTAACAATATTGAAAACTATTAAAATACTCCTCATGTATACTTGAAGTATATTTTAATAGTAGGGACCGAAGATGTACTGTTGCCTGTTGTATCTGAAGTAACATGGTGGCTAACCTTCCTTTTGATGGTTTTAATTATAAAGGCAAGACAACAACATCCCTTTCAAGGCGCCTAACAATGCATAAACAGCAAGGACCTATTAAAGAACATGCAGTTTCTATTCATAACAAAACCATCACCTGAGATATACTCGCAGAAACACAAAAATAAGCGACAGATACAGCTAAAACAGAAGATTGGACGTCGGAGAGGCATTATACATAAAGCAACTTAAGCTAAATATCAATAGCCAACCACCACCAAATTACACTCATCCAACTTCCATACCACGACAGAACATTTAACAAGATACAGTGTGTAGTAACAAGATACAATAGACCCATTAGTGTCGTGCTTCTCCTGCACATCATTACATTCACCTCATCACCTTCACCGGATCCCATTCACCTCATCACCTTCACCGGATCCCATTCACCTCATCATCTTCACCTCATTCTCTTATCATGTAGCAAGATGATATATAATCATTCCTGCTCTGCCTTTTACAATGTTAGCAAGAGTTAACGAAATGCAACTCTTTAGAGTCCGGTCAAATACAACTGTTAAAATGAACTTTGGAGAGTTAATTTTTCAACTTCTCAAATCAAGGAAAACAGAAATGATTCTTGTTAGAATCATCGATCTCATCCTTTCGGTAACATTCATTAATATATGTAATATGAAGATTATTTTGAGGCAATGGAGTGACATCAATTCAGTTCTGATGATTTGATTCCCAGACCCTTGTCTTAACTCACTCGATCATGGTGGTACAAAAGTTGACCAAGAACTCGACTGAGCTCTCCGGGAAGTTCTGGAGCCCCAGAACCTGCATTTCGGGTCGTGTTAATAATTTGTATCTTTAATAAACTCATGTTGCATTTAGTAAAAATAACTCTTATGAAGTACAAATTTTCATTCATTTTATCAAAAATATTGTTTTGCTTTCCAGAGTTTTATTAATCCATTAACAAAAATATGCATGTAGCATTTATAAAAAAAAAAAAATGAAGCTCAATGTGGCTGCTGAAAATTTTAATGGTCTTACATACAAAAATGTTTTAAAGTCATTTGGAGATCACATTTTTATCAATAGTGCGAATATGGTGAATGATGGTTAGTGGTGTTGGATGTGTTGGTCGTGGTTGTAGACCTTGACGATGGTCTCTGCGAAGTTGGGGATCTCGTGGAAGACTCGTTCGTCAGGGACGCGACGGTCCAGTGGGTATCCATGGGGCTTCTTGTCTGGGTAGACTCCCTTGTAGCCGTAGTGGTGGAACTTGGTGAGTGTCTCGAGGTTATCAATGGCTGCATCAGCTGTGCCATCGGTCACAGCCACCACAAGCTTGAACTCCATACCAGCCTCGTTGCCCTTGGGTATGAGCAGCCTGTTGGGCAGCCCTGTGGCGCTCACGAACTGTTCAAGGTGCAACTCGGTGCCTCCAGTGAGGGCTGCCTCAGTCATGTCTTGTAAGGTCTTGATGCTGGGCACGTCAGGCACCGTCACCGACGACTCAACAGATTTCCTGACGATGTGGTTGTTGCCAGGTGTCACTGGTGGAATATAACAAAAAATACGTTTAAATATCGTAAATAAACATGTTAATAAATATATCATTATGTGTATAAAATAATGTGCTCAAGAATCCGAATTGAGGCCTAAGCTACTCGCTATACTTACGGGTCTTCCAGAACCTATCGAGCTCAATGGCGTGCCAGCGGCCCTCGTTGAATGGGAAGATGACTCCGTTACTGTCACGGAGTGGCCAGGCGAAGATGCGGATTGTGGCCAAAACTTCAGCATCATTGTTGTTCATTATGTCAATATTGAAGGAGAAGTCTTTGTGCATCAGACGCGGCAAAAATGTGCTAATTTCTACATTTTCAACTTCATCTTTACTGTCAACTGCATTAATGAGGCTGTATTCATAGTCTTCAAGGTAAGTCTCCAGTGTACCATCAATGTTAATGCTGTTGATGGCAACGCCTTGGAACTCAAGCTCCTCCTTGTTATAAGGTGGAAGACGGTCTTTGTGCTTCCTGAAGAGGTCGTCGATGTACTTGTGTAGCTGGTAGAAGGCTGGGTCGCGGGTGGCGGTCTCGTAATGCTCCAGGACGCTGGGAGCCTCATGGTACTTGTCATGGGGGTCGCCCTGGTGGCCAAGCAAAACTTGACCCAAGTTGTTGAGGGAGCCATAGTAGTCAGCATTGGGGCTGTACATAGAGGACTCAATAATGTTGCCAAGGATGTCAATACCTTGTTCATTCATGATATCGACTTTGGATCCGTCCTTGTCAGTGATGTAGCCGTGGGCGATGGCATCGCGAATGCGTTGGTCCATCATCATCAAATCATACACCTCAGCAACGTTGTCCACATCCTGGATGTGAACATCATCGGGTCGGACCGGGAAGAAGTTGCCATATTTGTACGAAGTGTGTGGATGGAATCCTTCATGCAGAGTTCCATCCCAGTGAAGTTTCTCTACAACGCGGAGATGATTAGACAGGCGCTCCGCGTCAAAGCGGTTGTTGAGTTGGTGATGGACCCAGAAAAAGGTCTCTCCCTTGCGTTCAATGTGACGACCGAATGTGTCATTCCACCAGAAGGGGTACTCAATGTGCCAGTTTAGGTAGTGGGTGCTGAGCCCGATGTCTTCAGTGAAGTAAGCAACTCGGTATTCAGGGTTGTTCTGGGTGGCTGTAAAGTCCATCGGGAATTTTCCAGGCTTGGTAGTCATCTTGGCTTTGTACGCTTGTTGGAGCACTTCACTGCTTGTGAAAAAGTGAGGCATGATCTCATATATTGGGGGCAGCACAACGTTCCTTGTAAGCGGGGAATGTGCGACAGCTGCGTACATAGCATAAACAAACTCTTCCTCGTTCATTTGTTGACGGAAGTAAGCAGCATAGCTGGTGAATATTGTCCAGTCCTGGCACTGCATGAGGACATTAGCGAGCATCATGGCTTGTTCTCGCTGAGTGCAATTGAACACCGAGAAGAAATGTTCTTTCTCCTCAAGATGGTGATCTTTGAGCTCCTTCAGGAGTTTGAGAACAGCAACTCCGCCATCAGGGAAGTTAGATGCCTCGGTCTCTGGGTTAAAGGATTCAACAAGATTCTTGAGTTTGGCATCATGCAGAGGCTCGTACACCTTGTAGAGTAGAAAGTTGATGTCGTGCTGCTTCTGTGCCAAAGTTACTCCTGAGAAGCATTAATAAAGAATTTAATTATTATTCACAAATTGCGAATTGACGACAAATTCAACTAAAAATAAATGAGCTTTCTGTAAAATCCTTGATAAAAATTTCACGAATCTTTATATAATTAATTTGTAGTAATGATTTATTTTATCCATAATACAGTGAACCTGAAAATATTTCGATACACTGAAAATTAAATTATACGCTAGATACTACATGATATTCCGAGTCGACTCATTTACCCATGTCTCTTTCCCAGTCTGAAGGATGTAGTGATTATTAATTACAGTCATAAAACAATTATTTAATATATTAAATGAGTCCTAACACAGAGTTCCCAAAATATGACAGGACAAAAGTCCCTCGTTAGACTGTATTTTCCTAGACTGTCAAAAAGCATTTAACCCAACAGATAAATAAGTCTTGCTGACGAAGCCTAGTGAGCTAGACCTCACATCCCCGTAGACATTAATATGTACGAGATGATAGGTAAGAACTTCAAATGACTACACAGCAATTTACCACTTCAAAATAACAATAATGTTATTGCCATTATACTACAGTTTTTCTCTACAATACTAAAGTCACAGCAATAAAGCAATATATACTCACCATCAGATGAGTCACTCTGGAAGCCGCTGAGATGTTGGCCCCCGAAGAAGGAAGCGGAGGCTGCGGCCACCAGTGTGCACACCACCAAGACCTTCATGGTGCTGATGCTCCTGCAGTTCTCGCACCACCTTATATACCCCCGCTCGCCCTGCCCCCCTCTTCAACACCGCCCCGCTCGCCCTGCCCCCTCTTCAACACCGCCTCGCTCGTCCTCTCCCTCTTCAACACGGCCCCCCCTCCTGGCTCGTCTTCCACCCCACCCTCTTATCTCTTGGAGGTCATGGCTCTGTCTTACTACCCATTTCAGCCCTCCCCCCCCCCCCCCGCACATTCCTATTCCCCTCCAATCCCACCATGCAATGTTTTCTCTGTTTTGGGAAAACAGGCGTGGCGAGGCTCCTCTTGATAATGTCGTTGACTTCTTCATGTTTTGCAATCTTACCCTGTGATTTACGACATACCAGACCATGACGACCATATTGGTCTGCCATCCCAGTTCCGCAGATGCACCTATGTTCGGTGAGGATGGGGGCGGCAAGGCGAAGGGCAACGCCTATGCGGAGAGCGTCATGATTGAGGCGAGTTCTCAGGGCTGCATTGGGCACAGCAAATAAAAAATCCCCGGCGTAAGGTGCTGTTACCGCTAGAAGGCGGGCTTTGCTTTCAGCATCTGCGTTTTCAAACATTGTTGTGACAGTCTTTTCCATTATGGGGCTATCCTAGTGGGCCTGCTTGTGGTCTTTTGGGGCTTGTGGTCAGGGTAGAGGGTGTGCAATGGTTTCCCATTATCTGGCTGCTTCGATGAACGTTTGGTCATGAGTTCCCGCTGTGTCTCTCATACGCTCTGGTAGGATCTTCCCTACTAATTCGTTGGCCACTGTGCATGAGGATAAGAATGCTGGAAGTGCTACCTTAGTTACCTTTTGTATGCCTATCCCCTCAAATCTCACTGGTAGTGTTGCTTGGTCCCACTGACTGTCATCTAAATCTAGGTTGAGCGCCTTCCTGAATATTGACCTGAGGAGCTCACCATATTGATTTAGAAGTGGGTTGCCAAAAGTGGGTGCACACCTTAAAAAGATGTTAGCCTGGGCAAGGTAAGGCACTTTGTGAGAAGGTAGAGGGCATCGTGGGAGTCCAAGTCCTCTATTCTCGCTTCCATCCTCTTTAGGTCGTTAAATTTCTCGTCAAGGACTGCAGCAATGACATTGTGGCCCAAAGGTGCTCCAAGTAGTGTCTTGTGTGTGCTGTGGTAGTAGTGGACTGTGTGGGTGTATATATATATATATATATATATATATATATATATATATATATATATATATATATATATATATATATATATATATATATATATATATATATATATATATATATATATATATATATATATATATATATAATGTAAGCACTAGGAAATTGAAACGTATATTCCAAAACATTTTCGTGTTTCACAATATTATTAAGGAAATACAGACAGATCATCTAAGAGTTTGGGATTATATTCCAAGCTACACCTGCCTAGACAAAGATCTATAAGCTAAAATATCGACTCATGGAGGTGAGATGATTAAGTGGGTATTAACTGGTTGTTCCTTCATTCTTGGAATGTATTACACTTATTGTTTATATAATATTATATCTATCACAAATCTTACCAATTATAAAGTTATCTAATATATATAATCCTGGACTTACACTAATATACAATTCCCTACGTTTTATAAATGAAGATTCAATAATATTTCTTTTAGTAAATGATTTACAAATCTGTTTGTTCTTCCTGGTGCCTCCGTCCAGCAATCACTGCCTGTCCTTATCGTGCTCGCAGTGTCTTGCACGGTAACACGACAATGTCGTTATCGTAGCTCTTGTTGACCTGTAGTGCTTACCATGCAGGCAGGTGTACCTGGCGGATGTGCTTGGGCTGTTGCTAGGCTGACCAGCTGCGCTCTCTCAACTGATTGTTGCTCTCCTTCTTCTTTACTCTTTCTTCATTTATCGTTGCGGCGTATTCCTTCTTTTTTTATACTTCTTTTAGGTGTTCATTTTCCTTCAATGTTTTTGGTCTTCTGAGAAGGCAATGGGTTCACTTTCGATGTTGGGTCCTTCAAATATCTGCATGGACAGGTGATTGTGGAACTCGTTTGGAACAAGGCAATTCTTTTTTGTATTGTTTTCAAGCAGAGATATTTTCGTTGGATGTCTGACGCTCGGCTAGTGAATGTGTCAGTGTATTTGTATGCTTTTGATTGGGTGGAAAATTCAATAGAGTTACAGCAGTCTTCAATGTCCTTGTTCGTTATAGGATTGCTTTTTGATCCGTTGTGCATGTTAGTGGTGAATCTTTATGCCTATACGAGTGTAAGAGTGGCTGTACAGATGGGCGCTTCTGGTGAGGGGAGCCACGTGCGTGTGTGTGTGTGTGTGTGTGTGTGTGTGTGTGTGTGTGTGTGTGTGTGTGTGTGTGTGCGTGCGTGCGTGTGTGTGTGTGTGTGTGTGTGTGTGTGTGTGTGTGTGTGTGTGTGTGTGTGTGTGTGTGTGTGTGTGTGCGCGTGTATGCGTGTGCGTGTGTTTGAACATTACTCAGGCTGGGAAATTTTGTCAAAGTTGCCTTGACAGTCATGTATCAGTCACAAGACATTCCCATCCACACTACTTCAGTCATTAATGTTTACATCTGGCAGGTAAACAAGTCCAGATTTAATTTTTTTATGTTCTTTAGATATTTATAGAAGTGACGCCCCGGCGCACTTGTCCCCAGGTGATAGCGAGTGATATCGCTGTTACCTAGCGACACATCTCATACTACTTGCCCTTCCTTAGTGACCTCTGGAGATAGAAGTGTATGTGTGTGTATTGTGTTCCCTGTAGACTCACTCATATCTTTATCGGCCTCGTGGGTTTCATCCGTCATGTGTTTTCCGCATTACATTATCACGTAATAAGAATGTCCGGCTCTTGTTTATTTTAAATGTTAAAAAGTCTGCCTGAAAAAAGAAACCCAGTTAAGAGAATGAATCAGTCTAGTTATTTGTTAAATGCCTCATATAATCTACTGTTCCAGAGACCTATTGGTAAGTCCTTCCAGAGGCATACAATAATTCTTTAGAGTGGTATGATGTGTGACATGCCTCTTATGCTAATGATAAATATTATAAAAGACCTAGTGTTCATTACAGTAATTTGTCCTTCGATTCACTATGTTGGTTCCTATCCTCTTTAACATTTTTTTGTCACTTCCTAAGTTCACCTGCTTCTTCCAAATTGGTTTTTTGCCTGGTCCCACAGTTGGTCTTTCTGCTCGTGTCTTGCAGACCTTCTTGACCATGACATGTTCCTTCCCAGGACCTATTTTAGTGCCTTAGTGCTGATTCTACTCAGGCAAGGATAACACTTCCTTGGATAATAGGATAATGAAGTCAATAACACTTCATATATATATTTCTAAATGTGAGTCTGTTTATTATACCCTAAGGTCCTTAAGTCCTCGGGGGATGAAGAGAGAGATATATTCTCTCGGACAGGGACATTTTCGTATCTGTTGTCGCCGAAAAATATAAGGGCGCCCTCTGAAGATCGTCGTGAAGGACACCGTGGGTATCACGTGTCTTTACGAAGCCGGCAATTAATATCACTTCAGCCAATCAGGAACACAAATGAACATCACCCTATGTGACGTTAGCGACAACACTTCTCTCAGCGGTTATCGCCGCCTACACCACAACCATCGTTATCCCCCCTCCTCCTCAACCCATCACCAGTCTTCTTTCCACATCTTGCTCCATCCTAGAGACACTTGCCTTGCCGTGGCGACCTCTGGAGATAGTTATGGGGGTTTGATTTCCGAGCCGGACACAACTGGTTTGGCACGTTTCCTTTCACCTAATGTGAATGTTCAACTAGCAGTCAATAGGCACCAGGGAGTTAGACAACACCTCTCCATCTTCTCCATCTTCTCACATCCCTCTCTCTCCGCCCTCACCCACGTAACAGGAAATCTCCCAGATTTATGGAAAAAAACAAACGTAATCCCAGTATTAAAAAACGGGGACAGACACGAAGCAGTAAATTACAGACCAGTACCACTGACAAATATTCAGTGCAAAGTGGTGTCGAGAGTAATCAGATTGAGAATAGTGGAGTACATATAGTAATCATACGTCGTGAATGATTTATGATAAAATAACTGAATCTTGTTCTACTAATCTACTTAATCCCTCTGCTTTGTTTTCTTTTCTTTCTTTATTATACACCCCATGCCCATCCCGAGGACGGTGGTAGAAAGGCTTACAGAGGCACATAATCGTTTCAGGAAGCTAATACGTTAGTAGTATTTATGTATTGCAAGAATTTATGTGTAATTTGTAGCTAAATACCACATCAGATGTGTTTTAAGTGAAGAACAAAAGGAAAAAGTTGATATTGCATATATGTTGATACGCAATATATCCCTCCAGCGCTGAAGAACGTTTCAGACCAATATAAGACTAAGCTGTCACGAGGCCAGCAACGCCAGAAGATGCAGAAGGTCAAGATCACTCTGCCCCCGGCAACTGTTATCACATTGGGTGAGTGGGGTTAGGCGTGACCAGGGTGGGTGAGGTGGGTGGATGTTGCTGGGTCTCCTGGGCGTGATTAGAGTGGGTGTGGGGGCGCGGCGGGCCAGGGGGTATATAAGGCGCCGCGAGAGGTGTCTGGGCATCAGCACCATGAAGGTCTTGGTGGTGTTCGCACTGGTGGCTGCGGCCTCCGCCTCTCCACATCTCCACGGTTACATGGGAGATGAACCTGATGGTGAGTTCTATATTTCGACTTCAGTTTTGTCAATACTAATACTCAGGTCTCATTTTAGATACAGGTTTTTATTAAGCCGATTAAACATCATTCTTTGTTTAATTTCGTTATTTCACGGCCATCTTGTTAAGCAATTCATCATTTTTGTACTATATTACCTGACGCCGAATTCCAGTGCTGTAACCCGTATGTGTGTCGATAAGTAGAAATATCTTCTGGGAAATTACTAATAATAAGATTTTGGACATCAGCAATAGTTTTTTAACAATTTATAATAATTATATTATAAATTATTGAACAATTATTATTTTATTTATTATTCTGTTTAACTTATTTTGTTGGCATATTCTACATGGAAATTACTGAACACCATAACTTGGAAAATATGATTATATCAACGAGACTCTCATTCAACTTGAACATTTAATTAACAGAATTCTTTTCTGAAAGTATGCTTGTAATACACTTAATTAATGTCAGTAAATTATAGCACAAATTCCTTTTATCAAATCTGAATTTGAACTAGATACATCCTCAATATTTTTTAAAAGAGAGGTTATTAACTGGAGGTACAAAGCCTCTTTGGGGTCTGGGGAACCAAATAATGAGAAAAATGAAACACGATCATTGAGCTTTTAAATAGTAATTTGATAATAATTAATTATCACTCTCAGTAACTGTTCTCCGATTCCACAGCAAAAGTATCACTTTTTATATAAGCAAAAGTATCACTTGACATTGTACCACAATGTCATAGCAATTAGTGATTTGCCATTTTTTATAAATATGATAACATCTATATAATTTTCTTTCATATATGATTCCAATTTTGTATTTGTTATTTATTTTATTTTTTTCTTATATATGTGATTCAAATTACAAGATTTTGAATAAAACAAAATTTACCCTCTCAAAATCCATGATCTCACAGTAGCTTAGGAGAACTCGAGAACATTTCAAACTCCTTTACGTCAAATTTCATCGAAATCGATACAATAGAGTCTCAACGTTTAAGTAAAATAATAATATTGCTCTCCATTAAACTACCATTTCAATTTTCCTACGAATACTATAGTTAATGAATTGTTTAGTGTTAATCAAATCAGCAGAGCCGTTTAAGAGCCAATACGATCACACAGTCTCACATAGATTAAATCGTGTATCGCACTGATCAAAAGTTGTGTTCGTAAAATCTCACTATTGAAACCGTTCAAATCAGCAGCACTTCAGATTAATACACTTGGGTTCATGACCTATGACACTCAGATCAAGAATATATATATTTGATTTACGCTTTATAATTCAAACCCAATATTTATATTTCTCCTTTAATTAAGGTGCAAAGTTAAGGTCTTTATAAATTGTAATCTAAGTTTGAGCTTCTTTACTTTACATATTTTTACTTTCCCATCTAATGAATACAGAAGTTTGTACGATTCTGGTTTTATTAACAAATTATTTCTCAAAAGCATCATCGTTTTAAACTGCGTACCACACTACCGTGGATGTAACATTTCATCCACGTTGGGCACTAGGAGCCTCGAACACCTAACCTACGAGATGGGAGGCGGTCGCTCCACTCACTGAACTATAGGTTACCCTTAATATGAGAAAATTCCCATGGTAACTAACTGCAGCCCACATGGGAACTGCTAATTATCGTGGCTACCACTCAAGCAAAGAAGGATTAGGAATGCCACGTCCTAAGTCATATAAACTGTATATAGTTTATATAACTACACTGCTCTTATTAAGGCTAACCCATAGCAGAGTCGGTAGAGCATCCGCCTCTCGTGTCACGGGTGTTCGAGGTCCCTAATACCCAAGGTGATGAAATCATCGCAATGTTTAATGAAATACTGTTTTATGAAAGGTTCACCTACACAAATAACACTTATTTGTGAATAAAATAAATTAAACGAAAAGCTTAATATTGACATGACGCAAAATTGTAACATCAACGTATAAAATATTATGAATGTTGCATTATTCTTGCGTTATGACATCGAGTTCATCACTGAATATGCCAGTGTGCATAACGACTTTACTAATATTATTATCTATTCTTAAATGGCGGTGATTGATACAAGCATATGTTTTTCTTCAGAAGTAACTTTGGCACAGAAGCAGCACGACATCAACTTCCTATTCTACAAGGTGTACGAGCCTCTGCATGATACCAAACTCAAGGATCTTGCTGATAACTTTAATCCAGAGGCCAAAGCATCTAACTTTCCTGACGGCGGGGTTGCTGTTCTCAAACTCATGAAGGAACTCAAGGATCACCACCTTGAGGAGAGAGGAGATTTCTTCTCGGTGTTCAATTGCACTCAGCGAGAACAAGCCATGATGCTCGCTAATGTCCTCATGCAGTGCCAAGACTGGACAATATTCACCAGCTATGCTGCATACTTCCGTCAAAGAATGAACGAGGAAGAGTTTGTTTATGCTATGTACGCAGCTGTCGCACATTCCCCGCTTACAAGGAACATTGTGCTGCCCCCAATATATGAGATCATGCCTCACTTTTTCACAAGCAGTGAAGTGCTCCAACAAGCGTACAAAGCCAAGATGACTGCCAAGGCTGGTAAATTCCCGATGGACTTCACAGGCACCCAGAACAACCCAGAGTATCGAGTTGCTTACTTCACTGAAGACATCGGACTCAGCACCCACTACTTCAACTGGCACATAGACTACCCCTTCTGGTGGAATGACACCTTCGGTTCTCATATTGAACGCAAGGGAGAGACCTTTTTCTGGGTCCATCACCAACTCAACAACCGCTTCGATGCTGAGCGTCTCTCCAACCATCTCCACGTTGTTGAGAAACTTCATTGGGATAAGACACTCCATGAAGGATTCCATCCACACACTTCTTACAAATATGGCCACAGATTCCCGGTCCGACCCGATGATGTTCACATCCAGGATGTGGACAACGTTGCTGAGGTGTATGATTTGATGATGATGGACCAACGCATTCGAGATGCCATCGCCCACGGCTACATCACTGACAAGGACGGATCCAAAGTCGATATTATGAATGAACAAGGTATTGACATCCTTGGCAACATTATTGAGTCCTCTATGTACAGCCCCAATGCTGACTACTATGGTTCCCTCAACAACTTGGGTCAAGTTTTGCTTGGCCACCAGGGCGACCCCCATGACAAGTACCATGAGGCTCCCAGCGTCCTGGAGCATTACGAGACCGCCACCCGCGACCCAGCCTTCTACCAGCTACACAAGTACATCGACGACCTCTTCAGGAAGCACAAGGACCGTCTTCCACCTTATAACAAGGAGGAGCTTGAGTTCCAAGGCGTTGCCATCAACAGCATTAACATTGATGGTACGCTGGAGACTTACCTTGAAGACTATGAATACAGCCTCGTCAATGCTGTGGACGACAAAGATGAAGTTGAAAATGTAGATATTAGCACATTTATGCCGCGTCTGATGCACAAAGACTTCTCCTTCAATATTGACATAATGAACAACAATGATGCTGAAGTTTTGGCCACAATCCGCATCTTCGCTTGGCCACTCCGTGACAGTAACGGAGTCATCTTCCCATTCAATGAGGGCCGCTGGCACGCCATTGAGCTCGACAAGTTTAAGGCATCGTGTAAGTATTATTCATTATCGTATTTCACTGGAATTGTAAATATTACCTTCTGGTACAAAAAGTATATAGAAATTCGACATACATAAGTATGATCATGCAAATTCTTACAGAATAATTACTTTACAAACCTTCACTCTATTATTAGCCATTCTTAATCAGTAAATTGCTATCATTAATTTGCAGTGACACCTGGCAACAATCACATCGTCAGGAAGTCTGTTGAGTCGTCGGTGACGGTGCCTGACGTGCCCAGCATCAAGACCTTACAAGACATGACTGAGGCAGCCCTCAATGGAGGCACCGAGTTGCATCTTCAGCAGTTCGTGAGCGCCACTGGGCTGCCCAACAGGCTGCTCATACCCAAGGGCAACGAGGCTGGTATGGAGTTCAAGCTTGTGGTGGCTGTGACCGATTTTACGAAAGACACGGCCGGAAATAACTTCGAGACGCTGAAACAATTCCACCACTACGGCTACAAGGGAGTCTACCCAGACAAGAAGCCCCATGGGTACCCACTGGACCGTCGCGTCCCTGACGAACGAGTCTTCCACGAGATCCCCAACTTCGCAGAGACCATCGTCAAGGTCTACAACCACAACCAACACATCCAACACATCTAATAATATCCTAGAGAGAGATGCCGAAAGAAATTTCATGTAGTTCTGTGATATGCAAGAAATAACACATTGTTTCATCAAGACAGAAATTAAAAATAAAATAATATTGCTTCTTATGATCTTGTGTTGCCTTATTACAAACATACGCGCCCACGGTTCTTATGGGGATTGACTGGGTGAATAGGGTGTTTCAAGAATTATTCACAACTAGTTTGTTAAATAAAATTCGAGATTATGTTCATACATCTAGGGATGAAGGAGATTTAAATCCTCCTACTCAATATCTTGCATCCACACTCATTAAGACGAAGATTATCCGGCTGATCTATTTGTATTTCACAAATATCACAAAGCATTTATTGAGTTCCTTCCCTCAAGAATAGACTGACAAACTAGAGGTATAACTTGTTATCATTAAAGAGAGACGTTTCGACACTTGAGTTAAGTTAATCTTAAGTTAATCTTAAGTAGCTTAAGAATTACAAATGTTAAAGGGCTTTTCTTCTGATATTTCATTTTATTCCTTGCCATAGAATTTGAACATTTAGTTACTGAAAAATGTGATGTTAGTTATATGCATTGCTGACAATATATATATATATATATATAAAATGTTAGTTTGGTGTAACAACATTCAAAACACGTGTTCTGCCTCAAGGTACACTAGATTATTAACTACCTGTTGACTACCTAATAATTGCTATTAATAATAATCTTATTTTATTTTTTAAAAAATATAATCTGAGTGTCAATATACTATTCTGTATTGAGTATGGGTAAATATTTAGTTTATTCTTGTTCTTGTTTAATTCATTCCTGTTTAAAAGACTTTGCAGGAAACATTTGTCTAAAATCCTTGGTAATAAGCGTTCGATGCGCTATAGACAACTGGGCATACATACCCGGCAGCATTACATATAAAACTATTCCATACAACAGAGTTGGTACCCACTTGCCGCCGATCTTGGCAATCTCTACGACTGTGCCCATCTGGAATTTCAATGATAGCGTGGCACCACCACTGTTTTTCTATTCGTACAGGTTACAGAGTGTAATAATTTGATTAATATTACCCACCTAATGGGTGGGTAACCCATCAAAACACAAACACGCTATTTTTCCTAAGATGGTAATGAAAAGACGGCTATAACATGCAGCTAAGTCATTGTTTGTAACTGAATGGTTAATGGCAATGGTAATTAATTAGTTTCCGTATCTTTTAATGATATACAGGTGAAGATAAGATCGAATTTGTTACAGATAACTGCACAGTAAATTTTCAGTACCAGCTTGTGGTAACTAAAGTAACAGGCACAAGAGACGTAAGATATTCAAACGCTTGCATTTTTAAAGCCATTTAAAAGAGGATTAGTAAATTATGTTTAAGCTTTTCACAGACATGTTCTTGTTGGTGGTCGTAGTACGTGGTCGTTCCAGTTGATGGACGTAATACGTGGTTGTTCTTGTTGATGGTCGTAGTACGTGGTTGTTCTTGTTGATGGTCGTAGTACGTGGTCGTTCCTGTTGATAGTCGAAGAACGTGGTCGTTCCTGTTGATGGTCGTAGTACCTGGTCGTTCTTGATGATGGACGTAGTACGTGGTCATTTTTATTATCTTTATGGTTACAGTTGCTATCTGAGTCTTAAATTCAGTCCATGTCACTCCTTTGATTATTTCGAATGGCAAATCTCCTAATATTGTCCTCCCTCTTTATCCTCAGTGCTTCAGTCATTCCCTTATTGCCCCGCTCATTTGCCTTCTTATCATCCTACTCCTCTTCTCCCTCCTGCCTCAAGATTCCAGCATGACCACCACATAGGACGCCAGCATAGAGATGAAGGTAAGCATGGTCCCTCTCTTGACGCAGAAGAACCCCCAGGCGCTGATCCCCTGGCCGCTGGTGCTGGCAGAAAGGCGGGCGATGAAGGCTTCGAGCTCCGTCAGGTAGAGCCCTGACATAGCTAGACGCTCGTGACCGCGACTTACCTGCAGGGGAAGAGACAGAGGAGAGAGATGAGTGTCAGAGTGCCGGCTTACAGAAGAGTGGAATCAGAGGAAAGAACTGAGGAAAAGTGACTCATAAAAATGTAATGCTACAAAGAATGATATGGAAAAAATATAGCACATAAGAACAATATGTTACCAGTTGAGGGAAATTAAGTAGAGGAAAAATATTTTTGGAAATATATAAATCAAAAGATGCATTAGAATTTATCAAAACTTATCAGGACCTAAAAAAAAACGTTGACACCACATTAGAGCATTAGAGACCACTAGAACCCACTAAACGATATAGGAATCTATCATGACTTGTCTACTGTAAGCAGACTATATTTTTAACACATTGCACTTATGCTCCAGCTGATTTCCCAAGGAACGACTCACTGTAAATAAAATCCTCCGGATTCAGTTTGGCCCACAAGAACCATCAGTGACCCGTCAACACGTCTAATTTTTCACTAAAAACTTACCGCTTTTATCTCTTAATTACCTTACCTGACCTTCAGCTTCTGCTAATATTGAAGCCAGTACATCCCACTCTCCTTGAACACCCACCCAAGTGTACATGGGGATAGATCTTGGTAAAAACATGATACAGTATAATCCACCAAGAGCCACTAGGATCCACCAGGATCCACTAGGATCCACCAGGATCCACCTGGCACTATACACACACACTTTACTCACCACCACCTTGGTGCTGCTGGCCTGGTCGTGAACACAAGCTTGACCCAAGAAGAGAACAGGAGTTCGAACCAGGTAAAAAAGAGCGTTTCCGAGGAATCCGATGCTGGCGAGGATTTTTCGGGTCTGTAAAAAAAGTCAGTTGAGTATGAGCTTAAAGCAAGAGAATGTAATTGTGAGGAGTAAGTGGTAAGCCAGTATGACTTGGAATGAATATAGAGACAAGGAACCGGGAGATGAGGAAGAATATAACCTGTGCCAGCGGCTTAAACGCCGACCCAGTACGAAACTCGGGTGTCACTCTGCCAATATAACATAACGTCTCGCATAACATATAAACTTAACATCTTGCAATGGTCGTGGAAGTTGATATCGCGTCCTACCTTCAGCACGGGAATGAGGAGCGTGCAGATCATGACAGTATACGCCGCGAAGTTCATCAGCACCAAGGGAGAGAAGACCTTGTTGAGGTGTGCCAGGACCTCGTCCACCTCATCGTACAGACTCCACACCTCTCGTAGCTTCTTCAAGTGGCACTGGTGGCTCTCTGGACGCTGGTGCTGCTCGGTGCCAATCTGGTGACACATAGCCAAGATATAGAGACTTAAATTCCGTAATTAACTCGACATGGAGGTACTAGAATATACAGTGGATAAACTGGTGGATTGTGACGGTGGCTGGCAAAATTGTGCGGCGCGGTCAGTGCTGGAGGCAGTGTTGTACTGATCAAGACTCCGTGTCGTAAAGGCTTCTCAATAAAGAGCGAGGAATACTTAAATTATGCGTCTGCATTCTTCTCCCTGGAAGGGTGAAGCAATATCAGAGCTCGCCCTGGGAGTGGGCACACCTTGGCTTCGGTGTGGCCAAACCTCTCTCTCTCTCTCTCTCTCTTGGAATAGACACATTTAAGCCCTTAATAGGCTTTAAAAAATATAATGAAACCAATCCATGGGATTGAAAAAGTTATTTTTTTTTTAATTCAGAGATGAAAGGGAAAAGAAAACATAACTCCAGAAATGTGACACTTAAATTCTAGTCCTTACCTGGATTTCAGGTAATAACCTTTTTATTAGTGTTGCTTGTATTGAAAATTCAAGTACTCGTCACAAGGCATTATTTCATTTTTTTTTAATTTGGGTTGTATTATATTATGTTATACTTTACTTTATTTGTATTTGTACATATATATATACATATACATATATATATATATATATATATATATATATATATATATATATATATATATATATATATATATATATATATATATATATATATATATATATATACAAAGAGAGAGAGAGAGAGACAGACAGACAGACAGACAGACAGACAGACAGACAAAATGTGAGAAGTATAATGACTTATGAGTGTACAAAACTGTATAAGGTCGGAGCACAGCCCAGGAGTAAGCCCTCAGAGGTGTGGTGAGAGGCAGCACAGCCCAGTAGAGAGCGTGAGGTACTAACACATGGAGCTGGACACCCGCCAGAGGTCTGGGAGTAATAAGAGCATGATTGAAGAGAGGGTTTAGCACCCTCTGGAGGGACGCCAGCAATTCCACGTACAGGAAGTGCCTTTTCCTGGTACAAAAATACTCTGGAATTGTGTATAATGTTATCCACACCTATTTGGGTTACAAACATACTCCAGGAGTAAGGATAAAGTATCTTCGCTTAGTTCGACCAAGTGAGGTGGGTGGTGACCTAAATTCAAGCCTTAATAATGTATATAAACAGGCTTTTTGTCCCCCTACAAACTGAATTATAAACTATTATTATTATTCTTTTACCTTTTTGACATGCAAATTATCGTTTAAGTAGAAAATAGATTATAAGCCTAGTTTATAATCTTACGTATTTAATCTTGAGCCCGTAAGATGGTGCCGAGTGCTGAGACCTGTCTTGAGCCCACTTGTAAAAGATGTCGTCGAGGGCAGCGTTGAGGGTCTTGTAGTAGAGGGAGAGGTGGTGGGCAGCGAGGATGAGGAAGGCCTCGGGCACCAGCAGACCGGCCCACGTCAGGAGCACGGTGGCGTGTTGAACCACGTGCAGCACCAGCGACCACGGGGCCTCCACCAGGTTGCCTGTCGTGGTATTACTCTCAGTAAGGGAGACATTGGGGACTGAACCTGTCATGTGTTACACTCAGTGAGAGCACATTGGGGACTGAACCTGTCATGTGTTACACTCAGTGAGGGAACTTTGGGGACTGAACCTGTCATTCTGCCAATACATTTGTATTTTCTCATATACAATGCAATGTTATTACATACTAGAATGTGCTGAACAATTTGTCATAACTTAGGTCATTTGGTTAGGTTCTGTTGGCCATTATTGGTATTTGCAGTACGTGCGACTCGAGCAGAGGCTGTTAACGAATGACTGGTCGAGAAAAGTACGTAAAAAAGTACGTACGAAAAAGTATCAATCGTGAGTCGTGTGTGTTAAGTGTTTTCCATTCATCAACAGGGGGTTTGGGTGGCCTTAACAGCTATTTGGCCTTTGTTGATGACGGCGGGCAGGAGGACGGGGTGACGTGGGTGAACCATTTACAGGAACAGGGTTCGAACAGAGCATGTGAGCAAAGCACTCTTCGAAAAGGGTTTGAACGCCATTAGTTGAATGGTGTGTAAAGTGTATTTAATTTAAAAACAAGGGGTTTGGCGGCTGGATTAACGAGCAGTTGTAATTTGTTTATTTTATGAGGGCAATCTGATGAATTAAACTTTGAAATTCATTCAGTCATAGACTTCAATCTCTAAGTCGACGAAAGCCCTGAGCTTCATTCAACCGAAGCCCTGAAGCTCATTCAACCAAACCCCTTACCAGACAGCCCGTCCTCCAAACAAAGATCCAAAAGTGATTCCATGCACCCGCCAAACCCCCTGTTTATGAATGAAAAGCGGTTTACACACGACTCACAACTGCTGACGTTCGAACATATCCGGAACAAGTGTTTCACTGACGAATTTTGTTCGAATCACAACGCTATAAATGCTTCTCCCACGTACTACAAATACAAATAATCGCCAACAGAACCTAAACACCTAACCTAACCTATGCCTATATATGCACAATATGCTAGTATGTTATAATATTAATTTATACTTGAGAAAATTCCCGTTTTGAATGAACAGCATATTAAAATTTATGAATGCGTCTGTGGGGTCGACCGCTGGATGTAATGGACTTGAGTCGAGGACGGGTTGTACCAGACGTGGCTACACTGAGGCCCACCCACCGTAGTAGACGGAGGAGTTGGACTGATGGAAGTACTGGTAGGTGAGCAAGCCCAAGGAAGCGACCGCCATCACCACATAGGCGCCCAGGACGATGAGGGAGAGGTGGGACTTAGCCCGGCAGGTCATCACGATCCTCAGACGGTGCTCCACAGCCCGCCACTTATCCAGGAACACTGAGGCTTTCCCTGTGGAGGCGCACTCGAGGTAGGTGGCACGTGGAGAAGGTGCCTGTCAGTGTCGTGTGTGCTTTTTACCTTTTCACAATTGTTAACAATCTAAGCTAAGAAATGACGCTCATCTGAGTCAAAATGGCTCATTAAAGTCATTATATGTCGCATTCATTATCATGTGAGGAGCGAGATATTTTCAAAGTTAATATAAAAAAAGGGTTTGTAACATCTCATGTTTATTATTTGTAAAATGGTTATGGTTCCATATAATCCGGGTACCTATTTATGTAGCCTGTCCTCAGGCTAGGCTCGTTAAAACGGCGGCCGTTCCCCAAGACGCTCTCATCTATTTTAACGTTTTGTGGATTATAAAGAGGTTTATTATCGTATATAAATCAATATTATTTTATGTTAAAGTTTAATATATAGTTGGGCGTAGGTTTGCTTAGGTGTTTAGGTTCTGCGGCGATTATTTGTACTTTAAGATCGTGGGTGAATCATTTACAGAGTTGCAGTTCGAACAGAGATCATCAGCTGAGCACTAGTCGAGAGGTGCTTGAATGGCATCAGTTGTGTGTTGTGTGTAACCCGTTTCTCATGCATAAACAAGAGGGTTCTGGCGGCTGGATTAGCGATCATTTGGTTGATGACGGGGGGGGGGAGGGGGGTAGCCGGAGTCACTCAGCCCGTCCACAACGACAAACACCAAATGCTTATTAATCCATTCTGCATGTCATATTTATGAACGATAAACGCTTTACTCACAACTGATGACGTTCAGCGTTTACTCACAACTGACGCTTTGCACCAGGGTGCAAAGCGAGGGTAGGTTGATGCTGGGGAACAGAGGAACAGAGGAAGATCCTCTGGAACAGATGTTGATCCTCTGTTCAAATCAGATCTAAATGCTTCATTCACATTTAAATGCAACAGCCCGTCCACATCAACAGAGGCCAAATACTCTTTAATCCAGCCGCCAAATCCCTTGTTTGTGATTTAAAATCGGTTTACACGCGACTGACAATTGATATACAAATATTTATCGAAGAATGATTTACTGACAACCTCCGTTCGCATCGCCACTCTGCAAATGCTTCACCCACGTACTACAAATACAAATAATTAACAAAACTTAAACACCTAACCTATGCCTCCCTATACATAGAAATTAAATATATAATAATATTAACTTATATATGGGCACAAGTCAGTTTTTAATAAACAGTATGTTAAAATTTACGGATGTTCTGGGGGAGAGGAGGGGAGGCTGGCGCTTTAAGTAGCCTGGTCTGAGGTCGGTTTGAATATAAATAATTGCCAACAGAACCAAATTACGTAACATAACCTAGTTTACGCATATCTTGAGGTTATCTTGAGATGATTTCGGAGCTTAGCGTCCCCCTATAGACTATAATAACTAACCCCCATAACTATAGACTAATTATAATATACGATAATATTAATTTAAACATGCGAAACTAATTTTTTTCATTACACTATAAGTTAAAATTGTTGAATATGTTTTTTATGGACGGCCGCCGCTTGAACGCGTAGCGTGAGGATGAGCTGTCAAATGCAAACGCCTCACAAATGAGAGGACTTGGGTTCGATTCCTGGACAGGATGGGGACGGCTTACGGAACGTTCCTCCAAAACACCTCGCCCCTGTACACCCAACACTAATTTTAACTCGTGTTTCGTCTAAAATAATGTACTGGATAACGTGACTGGTCCCAGT
The DNA here is from genome assembly GCF_040958095.1 of Procambarus clarkii. Taxonomy (NCBI): domain Eukaryota; kingdom Metazoa; phylum Arthropoda; class Malacostraca; order Decapoda; family Cambaridae; genus Procambarus; species Procambarus clarkii. Next base: position 23,253,792 of record NC_091201.1, read on the forward strand.
TCTTTGTCCGAGGCCTAAATCCCAACATGAAAAAAATCTGAATTCAATAAATATGTCACTTAAGAGTATATGAGAAACGGCTCCTAAAATGCTGTGGGATTTAGTGATATCTCGTTGTTCTAAAACACATTTACTAGTAAGTTCTCACTAGAGGCGCAGCGCACTGTAGATCCTTCCACCTGGAGAGAGGGAGGGATCACAGGGACGAGCGGCGGGGGAATATAAATCACCATTAGTGCAAGTTATCATAAATTCCATGTGTGCGAAAGGGAAGCATCATAATGTTTAAGTTTTGCTGATGGAGTAGAAGCAAGAGGGCATGAAAATAAATATTTAGGCAGCATTTTCGTTGACGTGAAGAGTGAATGTGATGATAGTAGTAGTACAATCAACATGACCACCATATAGTGGTCATGTTAGATAGAATAGTCCTTTAATAACAAGCCAATTTCAATATAGTTTTGGCCAAAGGAAGCCTTCCTGTAAGCAAGTATCTGTAGACGACGTATCTGAAAAACATTCGTAGACATGTGACCAAAGCATTGAAGCTATAGACAAGTGTCTTGTATTAAATTTAGAAACTAACATTCTGAACGTGTATGTGTGTGTTTCTTTCGCTTGTGTATTTGTGTGTTTTCGTCTTAATATCGGATGACGGAGGTCTAGTGCAGCTAAAGTTTGTGCAAGTACATCAGACAGGACGTTGAATATCATAGTGACTGGTGGAGTGTTCGTCTAAAAAGGCCACTTGACACACCCGATAAAGAGGCATCTTTTAACCTAAAGATCCCACATTAGAAACGAGAAATTTAAATAACAACTTGAAAAAATATCGATAATTAATGAATGGAAACAAACAAGTCTTATTATTAGTAGAATAGAAAGATATACGAGGACAGAGACTGGATGGAATGATAAAATTACTTACACACATGAAACGCAAGATTAACGCTGAACGAGCGTAGGAAAACATTACGTTCTCACACCACATTTTGTCCAGAAATCTCAGAATAAAAGCCGAGTATTTAAGTCGCGACGACAACTGTAGTACTCACCGGCTCTGACGAGGGTGAGGACGCCTGAGCACCACGGGACGACGAGGCTGCCCAACCAAGGCAGACTGCTCAGCATTTGCGACAAGGAAAGTCTGCGGGAAGGAGGTAAGCTTTGTGGTCACTATTAGAACTCCCTCAGCTTAAGGGTGATTGTGATGTCTGCGGTGGTGAAGCTGGTACAGAAGGTGATTGTGATCTCTGTGGTGGTGAAGCTGGTACAGAGGGTGATAGTGATCTCTGTGGTGGTGAAGCTGGTACAGAAGGTGATAGTGACCTCTGTGGTTGTGAAGCTGGTACAGAGGGTGATAGTGATCTCTGTGGTGGTGAAGCTGGTACAGAAGGTGATAGTGACCTCTGTGGTTGTGAAGCTGGTACAGAAGGTGATTGTGATCTCTGTGGTGGTGAAGCTGGTACAGAGGGTGATAGTGACCTCTGTGGTGGTGAAGCTGGTACAGAGGGTGATAGTGATCTCTGTGGTGGTGAAGCTGGTACAGAGGGTGATAGTGACCTCTGTGGTGGTGAAGCTGGTACAGAGGGTGATTGTGATCTCTGTGGTGGTGAAGCTGGTAGTGAACCTTGACCTTAGTGTTGGTAAAGCTGATGGTAGTACACTTTGTATCCACAGTGGTGATGCTGGTGGCGCAGCCCGACCGCTCAAGCAGTAGTACTTAGCTGGCATTATGATGGATAACTCCCCCTAAGACCAAAAAGTGATGTACTAAACGTTTTATCGCCTCGACAAATTGATGTGATGTCCCGTTTTCTATCCGTGGGTCCTCGGTTAAGTTAGGTTCGGGCAATTTAGTACATCAGTTTAGTGACGTTGTGGACCCTGGAGAGGACGGGCTGGGTGGTGAGCTTGGTGATCAACTTCGTGTGGTGAATCCTAGAGTAGAGACCTTATAAAACGATAGTGAGAGTGCTGGAAAATTTGTGGTGACCATCCGCCATTTAGTGGTGAGTCACCAAGTGGAGGAGTGGTGACCATGTTCACTTCAGTAGGGCCAATAATACCGTACATGGTGCCATGGAGTGAAGATGACCTCACTGTTCACAGCTGGCACTCTAAGACTTCCTACGCTATATTATCCTCTCAGCCTCTCATGTAGAAAGCTACTATGGATGGTAGTACATCATCGTTTACATATATATATATGTGTATGTGTGTGTATGTATGTATGTATGTATATGTATATACACCTTCCATCAGACCATGGCGAAATTGTCCCACGAGTTTTCAGCTAACTGTGTCTTATTCAAAGCCCCATTCATCAAGCTACAGCCAATCTGCATCCACGCGGCCCCTTCCCCCCCCCCCCCCTTCTCCACCCACACACACACACACACACACACACACACACACACACACACACACACACACACACACACACACACACACACACACACCACAGGAGGCCTCGCGGCTGAGTGGACAGTGCTATGAGCTCGTAGTCCTAAGGGCCCGGTTTCGATCTCGGGCAGAGGCAGAAACAGATGGGCCTAGTTTCTTTCAATCTGATACCCCTCTTCACCTAGCAGTAAAGAGGTACCTGGGAATTAGACAGCTGCTACGGGTTGCTTCCTGGGGGAAGTGTATTAGAGAGAAATATATGTAGTAGAAATAATAGAGGAAAAATAAATTGGTTTGAAACGCGGAGTCCCAGAGCTAATAGCTCGATTCTGAGGATACAAATAGTAAATATAAATTGTAAATACACACATACACGCGTGTGTGTGTGTGTGTGTGTGTGTGTGTATGTATATATATACATACATACACCCAACCTCTCACATACTCAACCCGTGCCATTCAGAGGAGAGGATCTGGAGTGGAAGAATCATCTCCCTTCCTCTACTGACAGAGATTCCAAAACTCCAGTGGAAATATTCCTTGTGACTATCGACGATGATGAAGCGACGCGAGTCTCTAGAGCAAATATTCTCTTTAGTGTTCAGAGACGGAGATTGTAAATGGTGAAGGCTTGGCGGGTGGAAATGTTCTGGAGGCCCCGAGACCAGTCCTCGATTTGCCTGCCAGGCAGACACACTTCACACATATTACTTACCCCATGGAAACACCACGCTCTGCGATACTCCGAGCAACGATAAATACCGCTCGGTCTTTACTGTGTTCCAGTTCACACTACATCACCATGGGGGTATATACTGCCCTTGCCAGTCTGGGGTACACGCTACACTACCAAGGTTAACCATAAGCACACACACACACACACACACACACACACACACACACACACACACACACACACACACACACACACACACACACTCGCCTCGGGGGGCGGACAGCACGCTGGACCGTGATTATGTGGTCCAGGGTTCGATTTCGGACGCCAGCGAGAAACAATGGGCAGAATTTCTTTCACCCCTAATGCCCCTGTTACCTAGCAGTAAATAGGTACCTGGGTGTTAGTCAGCTGTCACGTGCTGCTTCCTGGGTGTGTGTGTGTGTGTGTGTGTGTGTGTGTGTGTGTGTGTGTGTGTGTGTGTGTGTGTGTGTGTGTGTGTGGTGTGGAAAAAAATAGTAGTTAGTAGCAGTTGATTGATACTTGAGAGGCGGGCCGAAAGAGCAGAGCTCAACCCCAGCAAGGACAACTAGGTGAATACATACACACACACACTGGCACTGTCAACATTGTCACTACGCCATTATGAAGAACCATGAGCAAGAACACACTGCCGTTTTCAATCTTGGGTACACAAGTACAAACACGCTAACATAAATCGGTTAACATCAGCAGGGCATGCAATGTTTGGTATACATCTTGGCCACAATTCAGGACTACGTCCAAAGTGTGTGTTCTGTGTACCATATATGTAAGATTATGTGTGCTATACTAGCAAAGAATCCCACCTAGCAATGCTCGCACTAACATGTAATAATCCAGAAGTTTGCTATCAGACAAGTCCCGGATTAAGACGCATGAATTACGAGGGAAAATTTCATAAGTTCGATCAAAGGAGAGAAAAAGTGCCGGGGGAGAGGTATAAGCCCAGTGGATCAGTGCACACTACGTTATCTGGGAGCGACCAATGATACAATACATGGTGGAAATTGAACACTTGGATAGTCAAGAAAAGTTACAGAAATATTCTTACAATGTTTGATTCTTCGAAATATATTTTTTTCCTTTATTATTTCTACTACATATATCTCTCTACAACATGCGCGCACACACACACATCCCCAGGAAGCAGCTCGTAGCAGCTGTCTAACTCCCAGGTACCTATTTACTGCTAGGTAACAGGGGCATCAGGGTGAAAGAAACTCAGCCTATTGTTTCTCGCTGGCGCCGGGGATCGAACCCGGGACCACAGGATCACGCGTACAGCGTGCTGTCCAGTCAGCCACCGGCCCCCTAAGTGTGTGTGTGTGTGTGATTAGACTGTAGAGAGAACATTATATGCATGAAAACTCAATTTGAGCTTATTTTTATTTATGTATATGTGTTTCTGTACATGTATATGTGTTTGTGTGTATTTTAGTGCCTTCATATAGATAAAACTGCGTGTATATATGTTTGTGTATATGCCTGCGTCGAACCTTACACACAAGATAACGCTTAAGAATTAAGATGAATTAAATATAATTTCTTGTTCACTAAGTTCACTAAGCGTCCAGGTGGTAACACGCACCGTTGGCGTGATATTGACCCGATTACCATACAAGTCTCTCGATCTGTCACTGTCAAAGCCGAATAAAACTCGTCTATATACAAGTGAATCAACTTAGAACTGGCGTTAACTTACATGCTTTAGCTGTCAGGCATAGAAGAGAACATATTTGTCAAAATCAGCTGCATACAGCCACCTTGTTGCCGCCTTTGTAACACTAAAGAGCTGTAACTCTTGGTCGATATTATGTTATAAGTGACGCTTAACGACTATTCGACACGTTGACCTGAGATTAGTGAACTGCGCCTGCGTTCGTACTCTTGTGAGTGGTTAACTGACTATATAGTTGTCTAGAATTTTTTGAAGGGTTTCGTAAAAGGCATCTTGCCCGTCGTTCAAGATACTAAATCTAACATGCCCAAAATCAGTGTTATAACCTCTTGAGAACCTTGACAAGGATCAGAATATCAGGGTTACAACAGCAGACAGAAGAGGCACCTGCAGTGTTTTCATGCACACAAAAGCAAACAAAAGGCTGAGTGCCCGACTCAGCATTTGATCCTACTCAGGGACGAGCTTCTCGGGATCCTCTTCAAACACCACACAGCTTATACACGTCCAAGGAAAAGCTCTTCTCCATTTCCCTACCAAGAGTATGGTTGAGAGCCCAGCAGCCTAGGTAGTCACACTACTCTGTCACCACGAGTGTTTTATGCCTTTAACCACGCCTAATATAATTCAATATTTATCCTCTGATAACATATACTTCAACATTCCTGTCAAAAGTCGTGATAACGTCAATATACACAGTCTCTTGATTTACCATTACTTAAAAACACCGCAGCCGCTGCTTGACACACTGCTCATGCTTGACACCAATACTTGACACACTGCACATGACAGGCTTCACAAGGCGGTCACAACAACTCCTGCTTGACACACTTCCCCATCTTGAAGACACTTACCATTACCGTCACCTGCCCCCTACACCTCCAACTCCCCGTCTACACCTACCTGTCATCATTAAAGAGGATGTAGGTGTTGAAGGCGTGGTAGGCGAGGGAGACGGAGAAGATGGCGAGCACGCAGAGGACCAGATACGGTGGGTAGGATCTCCAGCTCATTTTCTGACTCCTGTTGTATATAATATCCTTCCTTGCTGCGGGGTCCACGCTCCGCTCCTCCACCTCCTCGAGCATCTGGTCCCATGCTATTTCTCGTGTTCTTACCGTACTTGTCGTGGCGGTGTAGGCGTCGGTGAGAGGCCAGCAGCCACACACTCGGGCCAGACTCAGTAGCAGCCCAATGTCCCTGTGGAGTTTATGACACAATGAAGAGATATTGATGTGCCCGGCGTCTACACCATTTAGTGTAGATTGGGCAAGTGTAAACAAGGTTTTGGTCTCAGGATTCGGCAGTGTACAGTACTGTCTAACACCAGCTGACACTGTACTCGCTGTGTACAGTGTCAGCTGTACACAGCGAGTACAGTGTCAGCTGTACACAGCGAGTACAGTATCAGCTGTACAACGTCAAAATAGGCGCTGCCTCGCCTGGCCGATCTAGCTTTCTACAGAATGTTTTATCTTTACATTAGATGTTCTTTAATTCTTAAGAAGAAGCGCTCTATAGCTTACAATCCCTTAATGAAGAGGTTCAAGCCAGAGAAGATCCAGCAGACCTGACCACTCCCCTGCCCCAGGACACCTGAGAATAACCCACCATCACACACAAACCATTTCATTCACTTTACACCATCGGTGCTTTGAACCACAGACCACAAAAACACAGCCCGCAGCCCGACCTACTGAACCTGCGGGCTGTGTCTTTTGTGGTCTGCGGTTCGAGGCTCCAATGGTCCAAAGTGAATTAAATGTTATCCCCAATATGGTGGTTCACACACACAATTATTATTAAATTTGGTAAAGCACCGGCTCCGCCTCCTGAAGGGTCGGCGCTCAGTTCATGTGGTTGAGCACTGTTCCTTCACGCTATTCTCATATCCCAGCTTATTGGCCTCATTTCCCTTCCAAGTGCTCTATAATCATACTGGCTTAGTGCTTTCTCCTCATAATTTCCATTGTTTCCCACTTCCTTATTGCGAACCTCGTTAGCAGGCAAGATGCTTGCACAACACCTGCAACACAGGCTACGGTCTCATTCCTTCCCTCCCTCCCTTCGTTGTCGCCTCCGACGCACCAGCACACACACACACACACACACACACACACACACACACACACACACACACACACACACAAAGAGACCAAACCAATCCCGGGACCAAAGAGCCAAAGCTCAACCCCCGCAAGCACAAATAGGTGAGTACACACACACACACACACACACACACACACACACACACACACACACACACACACACACACACACAAACTCAAAAAAGGAAGAAAGACAAAGATGAAATGGATTAGAAAATCTATAGTGGCTTGACGTGAATTACTAGAGTCTGAGCCGGTATAGTAATAACCCTATATTATATAGTATAATGTACTAATAAGCTATGTTAATAACGCTATAATGACTGCTTGATGGCTGGTTATAAGCCACGAATGAGACGCCCACAGCTGGTGCTGGGAACAAGTCACTATCAAATAATAATAAGGTAATTATTAGAATATTTAATCAGCTGTGTGTGCGCTTATCGAAATTCCTTTCACATAGAATTCTTTCCTCGTGGAGGCGATGTGAACCTGGAGTGTGAGTGTGAACCTGGAGTATGAGTGTGAACCTGGAGTATGAGTGTGAACCTGGAGTATGAGTGTGAACCTGGAGTATGAGTGTGAACCTGGAGGATGAGTGTGAACCTGGAGGATGAGTGTGAACCTGGAGTATGAGTGTGAACCTGGAGTATGAGTGTGAACCTGGAGTATGAGTGTGAACCTGGAGTATGAGTGTGAACCTGGAGTATGAGTGTGAACCTGGAGTATGAGTGTGAACCTGGAGTATGAGTGTGAACCTGGAGGATGAGTGTGAACCTGGAGTATGAGTGTGAACCTGGAGGATGAGTGTGAACCTGGAGTATGAGTGCGAACTTGGAGTAGGCGTGTAAACATGGAGAATTGATCTATCGGGAGAAAGCGCGAAGCCATTACGACTATATAGCACTTGGAAGTGGGTCAGGATAAGGATTTGGGATGGGACGGGGGGAAGGAATGGTGCTCACCAACCACTTGGACGTTCGGGGATTGAACGCCGACCTGCATGAAGCGAGACTGTGGCTCTACCGTCCAGCCCAGTGTAAACCTGGAGCGAATGTGAGTTTGGTATATCGATGAATATTTGCCGCCTCCCCTGCGACCTGCGGCAGTGTTCCCTGCGACCTGCGGCAGTGTTCCCTACGATCTGCGGCAGTGTTCCCTGCGACCTGCGGCAGTGTTCCCTGCGACCTGCGGTAGTGTTCCCTACGACCTGCGGCAGTGTTCCCTACGACCTGCGGCAGTGTTCCCTACGACCTGCGGCAGTGTTCCCTACGACCTGCGGCAGTGTTCCCTACTACCTGCGGCAGTGTTCCCTACGACCTGCGGCAGTGTTCCCTACGACCTGCGGCAGTGTTCCCTGCGACCTGCGGCAGTGTTCCCTACGACCTGCGGCAGTGTTCCCTACGACCTGCGGCAGTGTTCCCTACGACCTGCGGCAGTGTTCCCTACGACCTGCGGCAGTGTTCCCTACGGCCTGCGGCAGTGTTCCCTACGGCCTGCGGCAGTGTTCCCTACGACCTGCGGCAGTGTTCCCTACGACCTGCGGCAGTGTTCCCTACGACCTGCGGCAGTGTTCCCTACGACCTGCGGCAGTGTTCCCTACGACCTGCGGCAGTGTTCCCTACGACCTGCGGCAGAGGTCTCACTTGAGGCCATCAGGCAGATGAGGGCCCGTCTGGTTCACAACGCACTATTCAAATATTGACCTCCGACAATCTACGAGCGTCAGTGTTTGACATTATCCGGCCGGCCACACTCGTAGCTGACAAAGAGACGTGTTCACTACCAGCCTGCAGTGTCAACACTCCCTAAAGCAAAGTTGCCATAACAACTTACCAAACTTGTCGTAGGTCTAACAGAACATGACGCTAGAATATCTGTTATTCATTTATTACAAATTTCACGGTACCGTATTAGAGATTCATCCTGTCAGTTGATTCCAGGATGTATGAGTCAGAATACTTATTTATTAAACTCTACATAAGTCTGTATTTGATTTATTGTTTAGGGAAGGGGGATTGCTTGCTATTTAACCAAATTGAAGGGCATTTAAGATAATTTTTTAATGTTTTCTTATGTCGTAGGTTCCCTACGACCTTGTTCCCTATTCTCGCAGTAGTGAGAGAGTCCGGAAAGGGCAAAAACGTCATTGCTTACCCTTCTTTATTGATGTATTGGTTCCGCTACTTCTCTGAATATTTCCACTACAAAGGAGACTTTACTAGATACAAGACGCACAAGTACTGCGTTATTCAAGTGGCATACGATACTATTCGGATATCAGACCAAACGACGCCATCAAACTTTCTTTTGAAAACAAGTTTACACTAAATTCAGTTACTGGAAGAAAGAACATTTCATTTTTTTCAGTTAAAGCATTAATTTCAAATTCACTATTTATTATTATTGAACTGCTGTTTGTCACTGTTTAAGACTTGCCGTTCTCAGGGTACTGTAATGAACGATTTCAACTTTAATAATATATTTGGGATTTCTTTCTCACCAAGACAGCTGTCGACTTCAGTAGAGGATCGAGCTGTAACTTATGTATGAACTACGCACGCTAGTAATGCTAGTGTATGAACTACACACGCTAGTAATGCTAGTGTATGAACTACACTAGCTAGTAATGCTATTGTGTAAACTACACTAGCTAGTAATGCTATTGTATGAACTACACTAGCTAGTAATGCTATTGTATGAACTACACTAGCTAGTAATGCTATTGTATGAACTACACTAGCTAGTAATGCTATTGTATGAACTACACTAGCTAGTAATGCTAGTGTATGAACTACACTAGCTAGTAATGCTATTGTGTAAACTACACTAGCTAGTAATGCTAGTGTAGTTTACACACGCGCTAGTAATGCTATTGTATGAACTACACACGCTAGTAATGCTATTGTATGAACTACACTAACTTGTAATGCTAGTGTATGAACTACACTAACTTGTAATGCTAGTGTATGAACTACACTAACTTGTAATGCTAGTGCATGAACTACACTAGCTAGTAATGCTAGTGTATGAACTACACTAGCTAGTAATGCTAGTGCATGAACTACACTAGCTAGTAATGCTAGTGTATGAACTACACTAGCTAGTAATGCTAGTGCATGAACTACACTAGCTAGTAATGCTAGTGTATGAACTACACTAGCTAGTAATGCTAGTGCATGAACTACTTCAGGCAGTATTGTTGTTAGTGCAGGAATTCTATTATCTAGTGTTGCTCTTGTTATTGTATATTATAGTATTCTTTATTGTTGTTAGTGTTGAAATCACAGTAACTAGTGTTTCTTGTGCATAAATTAGATTAATTAGTGTTTACTGTGCATAAATTAGATTAACCAGTGTTGCTAGTACACGATAGATATTCCTACGTTCTGTTGCCAGTACATCAATTTATTTAACTAATATTTCTAATAGAAGACTAGTTACTTTAACTAGTTTTGCTACTCCTGCACGCCCTTACAATCAGTGTTCTTATTCACTTCGCTGACTTGAGTGGCAATGAGAAGCCTTGATGCAGGGAGAGTGGAGGGTTGGAATCCTTTACCGAATAGTATATCAATTTTCTAATTATTACAAAAGGTTATTTTTGTAGAAGAACATTTTTGTAAATGAAGAGTGGCTAAGGACATTCGGAAATTAATCAACATAGATACTGAGAACTAGTTTACAACGACGATAAATTTAATAGTTCACCAAGTAAGTTGTCTAGATGATAAGACTGCCAAGCTGTAGGTATTAAAGGAATCTTTCTGTTGTCTAATACCCTCGCTCCCTCTCTCCGTCTCTCCTTATCTCCCTGTTCTTCTCACTCGGATTACCTCTCAATATTTTTCAGTGGCATTTCCTTGGCAGACTTCCGTGTAACTCTCATTAGAAAGGGAGCACTAGCGAGGAGATAACTCGTCAAGGTATTTAGAGGGACGGGCAGTGAAGTTTGGTGTATGTATCAGCTCACATTCTCCTTCCCTTTCTCCCATACTACTATTCTTTCCCTCCTATTCTCCGTTCCTTCATACTTCACAATCTCCCTCCCTCCCTCCTTTCCATTCTCTCTCTTTCCAATTTTCCCATTCTTCCTCTCTCGCTTTCTGTCTCTCTCTCTCTCTCTCTCTCTCTCTCTCTCTCTCTCTCTCTCTCTCTCTCTCTCTCTCTCTCTCTCTCTCTCTCTCTCTCTCTCTCTCTCTCTCTCTCTATCCCTCCTGTTGTCTCTCCGAGTGGCCAGAACTTGCTTGAGTAACGTTGATCAACATTGAAGCAAAGTTATCGACGTTAATTCAAGTTAGTTCATTTTATCGATGTCAATAACAGGCGAGAAATTGGTTGGCAAACACTCTACGGACAATCAGACCCACATTTTAATATTCATAGGCGTCGTTGTTGTCGCAATAGGAGCCACTCCTACTTTAAAAACTGTCATGAGAGGGTCGACCTTAATCACTCTATGATACTCACCATATAATCACAATTCACTATAGAAAGGATTGTGGTTCTACAGGGAAAAATTAATCAGACTAATCCTTATATGCAACACATTGCACAGATGAACATAGGTTATCTTGAGGTTATCTTGAGATGATTTCGGGGCTTTTAGTGTCCCCGCGGCACGATCCTCGCCCAGGCCTCCACCCCCAGGAAGCAGCCCGTGACAGCTGACTAACACCCAGGTACCTATTTTACTGCTAGGTAACAGGGGCATAGGGTGAAAGAAACTCTGCCCATTGTTTCTCGTCGGCGCCTGGGATCGAACCCAGGATCACAGGATCCCGCGTGCTGTCCGCTCGGCCGACCGGCTCCCATAGAAGCGAACTTGATGTCTAACAGCTTCCTTCACACAGTTCACAAATGAATCAGTAGACCAGCAAAGACAACAGTCTGTAGCTGCAGAGAATTTCTTGTCAGTAAGACAAGACATTCTATAGTTGGAGAGTCTCAAATGGGTGCTCAGCTTAACAGAGATGCTGGCCATTCAAAAGTCTTTGGAACATGCTCTAGCTGAAAATCAACAACACACTATAAACATACAGATCCAAGAACTGCCACAGAAGCCTTGCATCAAGAACATTTATGCCACAATGTTCGTCTGACCATAAATGTTATAGTATTACTGCAAACACTCAAATGTCAAGGTTGCCGAATAATTATCAAACGGGTGGCAAGTCAAGCTGCACAGCTCGTAACTTTTTTTTTCTTTTATTTATAAAACACATAAATACAATATAAAAACAGTTACCAAAGCACTATTACACAGTGAGTTGGATAGCACACACATGGCTCATAAGAAAATTGAAACAATCAACACAAAACAGGTGATTAAACTCCCCATCCCTCAGCACAGAAGGAATATTACAGTACTGACGAATAAAGGCGTATGATGGGGAACATAAATGAACAGAACACAAGGGGAGAGCATATATCCATCCACTTAACCATGTACAAAACCCATAAAACACTTGAAAACATTAGTAGCACAGCTCGTAACTAAGAGGGTGAACTGTAGATATTTACATACCACAGAGTCTATCGCAGATTAAGGAAATAGTGATAGAGCAATGCAACAAATGTGCAGTGACTATAATGCAGTAGTTGCAACATCCGGATTTACGGGTTAGTAAACCAACTATGAACCACTTATTTTGTGGAGACGGTGCAATAGAAAATCATAATTGCACTTATACCATATGAACTGAACTGCCAGTTTGGCGTCATTAAGTGAGGGCTAGAATATAGGTAACAGACAGATGAGCTCAGCTACACATTCCTTCAGTACCCAAGGTGATACCTCGTCCGGTTACACTGTGTGTTTGTATTTCGATACTCGAGTAGCTTCTGTTTATCCTCCTCCCTGGATGAGCTAGTGTGTTCTAAAGTCTGTTGTAGTATTTGTGTTGGGGTCGGCACTATAAACCCTGCCACTTCGTGAAGGCACTTGCATTAAGAGCTCCCAAACAAAGTGGCTTTAAAAGTGTTTTGTCAACTATCAGCATCTCGAATATTTTTTACTTTGTAACTTGCTTTAAAAAAAATCTGAAAACCTTTTTTTTCGATGTTTTGTTTTTTTCTGGCCTAACGTGGAAGCTTGTATTTCTGGCACATTTGGTGGGTTGGTCGTCCAGTAATGTTTCCAGGATTGCATGGGTTTTCCTCCGTACTTTTCCAGCATGTTCTGTTCAGCCTTTTTTTTTTTTTGCATCCCTTTCGTTGTTTCGTTTTAATGATTTTCTTCCCTGGTTCTTCCCTGGTTCTTCCTTTTGTGTGCTATGATGTGTATTTGAGTGCGTGTACTCACCTAATTAGTTTTCCTCGTAATTGATATCTCTCAGTTATGGAACTAGTCCGGTGGCATTCCTCTGAACTTCCTGCAGCTTGTGTTTGACTGGATATGAACTCCACGCTGCAGCTGCATACTCAGAGGTTGGTCTGACGTATGTGATATACAAGTTTTGAATGATTCCTTACACAAGGTTTTAAAGGCAGTTCATATGTTGTCCAACCTGTTATATGCCGCTTAGGATATCATTTTGATGTGGGTTTCAAGCGACAGGTTTGGTGTAATATGAGATTAATATTGATCCTCTGGTCTCGTTAATCAGCTTTACGACACCTTTCCCGTCTCTTTAATCAGTTCAACGACATCACTCTTGTTTTGTTTGACCCAAACAAAACAAGATCTTGTTGTTTGATCAACAACACCATTGATAGTTCACTTGTTGAACTTCTTGTCAACTTGTTAATTAGCTCATCGACACCACTCCCGTATCGTTAATGAACTCAACGACACTGCCGTCGCGTTAATCAGTTCCTGACTCTCTTGTTTAGAATAGTTCGTAAACTGTTGTTACCTTCCAGCGCGTTGCCTCTAAGTGCCAGTTGAGGTGTTCTTAGTTGTTGCAAGAGCAGTGTGTGTGTGTGGTCTTTAGTTGTTGCAAGAGCAGTGTGTGTGTGTGGTCTTTAGTTGTTGCAAGAGCAGTGTGTGTGTGTGGTCTTTAGTTGTTACAAGAGCAGTGTGTGTGTGTGGTCTTTAGTTGTTGCAAGAGCAGTGTGTGTGTGTGGTCTTTAGTTGTTGCAAGAGCAGTGTGTGTGTGTGGTCTTTAGTTGTTACAAGAGCAGTGTGTGTGTGTGGTCTTTAGTTGTTACAAGAGCAGTGTGTGTGTGTGGTCTTTAGTTGTTACAAGAGCAGTGTGTGTGTGTGGTCTTTAGTTGTTACAAGAGCAGTGTGTGTGTGTGGTCTTTAGTTGTTGCAAAGGTGCTAGGTAGTCCTCAGTCGTAGCAAGGATAGTTTCTTACCCCCCTCATAGTTACTGGAATATTTCTTTTAGATGTTGTTAATATTTTGTATAAACAGTGTAATTTGTATTGTATTGTATTGTATTGTATATTGTAATTTGCCTTCGAGTTTCTCGACTAATTAATAATTCAGTAATGGAACGGCTACACTTGTAGTAAGCCACAACACATGAGGGACCAGTGAGGCGAAGTGTGAGGTGGTAGGCTGGGCATTCCCTCATGTCCAGTCTACCAGCCTCATGTCCAGTCTACCAGCCTCATGACCAGTCTACCAGCCTCATGACCAGTCATTGCCTCATAAGCGAACAGGGTGCTTATTGTTTCATGAGCATCCTGTTGGCTCTAGCGTCGTCTCTCTATTGGACCTTACTCCACTGTATTGGTCTTCAGGACTAAGAAACAGTCAACAAAGTCTTCTCTCCCTTCTCATATCCTCCTTTTTCTTCTCCTTATATTCCTCTTCCTTCTCCTTCTCTTCCTTCTCCTTCTCTTCCCTTCCTGACCTCTTCCTCCTCTCATCCTTCTCCTCCTCCTCCTCCAAGAAGGGTTACACTAACAGAGTACCTTATTGTTGCTGTCGGGCCCCTGAAGGCATGGTCGATGGCGGACACGAGCAGTCAATCGCCGGGTAAATGAATGACAAACACGACTCAGCGGGTCTAAGCTGCATTAGGGAGCCATTGTTGTAACGTCATTATCCCCATACCTTCTACTCCGGGCAGTATTATCCCAGTACACCTCAGTCCGGCTAGTATTATCCATACTTTCTACAGAACAATATTATCCCAGTAAGCCTCAGTCCAGTTGAGATTATCCAAAACTCCCTAACCCGAACTGTACTTTCTCAAGTGGTGACACCATTGAGGCGAGTGTAAGTAGTGTTGTGGTAGTGTTCTTGAGACACTTGTTCACTCAGAACATGTGAACAGAAGATCCCACCCGGGAACAACGAGAACATGGGGCCCATGGCAGCGTTGGAGAAGAAGGTAGTCATGTGAGTAGAAAAGTCAATGGTAGTGTCAATTTGGAACTGGATAACGTTGAAGGCAAGAGTAAGTAAACAGGGTTAATGAGGCTCACTGACGCGACTGTAAGAGTCGGGATGGTAGGGGGGGGTGAGGTCGTAGGGGGGAGTGAATGGTCGTTGGGGATGAGGGGGAAGTGGTAGGGGGTGAGAGTGTGGTCGTAGGGGGAAGGGAGTGGTGGTATTTAATGAGTTTAATATTAGTTTTCGTATGTAATAAACTTTATTTAATGTTACAAACGTGTTAGATATACGAGGAATCAGGAGCCATCAGTATACCAGAGAACAAATCCACAAGGGCCGTGACGAGGATTCGAACCTGCGTCCGGGAGCATCCCAGACATACCAGAGGCTTCATATCATCATCCGACTTGATTTCACGCATGTTAAAAGAATCATGTTTTCTTAAAATCTCATCATTAAATATAATTTAATGATGCCACTTATTTTTCAATAAGTCGTTTTTAATCATTTATGAACAAGTTGTGTTAAGAAATCAATTTAGTTTCGTAGATGCTGTGGGTTTTCTGCACAAAGACAGCAATTCTTGGTAGCTGGCTGAGTTACCTTCTCCCCGCTCTCTCTCTCTCTTGTGAATGGAAGAGCTTTCAGGATCCTCACGATGACAACCATCTCCTTTCATCTTGCAGAAGATCACCTGTTCCCATTTCGTCATTTTTGCGCAAGATACCGCTTATCTGACGAATGGAAGCCCCCTTCAGCCCCTGATGGAGGCCCTCTTCAGCCCCTGATGGAGGCCCTCTTCAGCCCCTGAAGGGGGCCTCGTTAGCCCCGAGTGGTCTAGTCGAGGTACAGTCCAGTGGGAACAGTTTCTATATCGCTATTGATTAGTGATACTGAAGGAGAGGGAAGAAGAAAGTAGTAAAGGGGAAAAAGGGAGAGGTAGGCGGACATTGGAGCGAGAGAGGGTGTGAAGGTGTAGAAGGGAAGGGGGTGATGGGGAAGAAACAGTCATACCTGGACACTACTGGTTACCCCCTTTTATAATGTCTGTCTGTGTGTTCGAGATTGAAAGAAAAGATGCTGGTGGCTAGCCTCGCCCAATTTTTAATAGAAATTGCTGTTGGGAACGTGTCTCAAAGAGGGTCCAACTCAGTACTAGATACCAACAATCCCTCAGGAAATTGAAAATATATCTGTAGTACTTCTAGAGTACAAGCCTCATTCACATATATGCTTAAAGAGTCCATAGTGAAAGAAGTTGCAATGAAAGTAGCTACTTCTCAGGAAGCAGCAAGATGTACTAGTCAGCTGTTGGAGAGGCAAAGAGCAGTAATCGTAGTAGGTATTAAGAAACGACCAGGGACAAGCAGATATAGTGGAGAGCTAAGAACAAAGCTGCAGTGACAGAGATCCTGAAGGAGATACAGATGGAGAAGGCTGATGAAAATGAAGAAAAGGTTTTCAAGTTTGGTCAGTTCAACAAGGACAGAGATCGGTTGATAAAGATCAACGAAAGTTGATAAAGGTCTTTACGAAAGAGATCACAAAAGAGAAAACTCTAGCAAGGAAGAGCAGACTGTTGCACGTATCGGAAGTGAGGTACTAAATTTGTGGTTGTTGTTGTTGTTATAGATTCAGCTACTTGGAACAAAAAGTTCCAAGTAGCACGGGCTATGGTGAGCCCGTAGTGGACTTACCTGGCACAGGAGCGGTGCTGTGTGTCCTGGGGAATTTGTGGTTCTCCCAAAAGGGATATATATATGGACCTATCACTACGAGGTGAGGAGCAGCGTGAGAACCTGTATGGTGAGGTGTATCCCCACCTCATTTGTCATCAGTGTCCTCATCACCACTTACGGGCTATTCATGCCCGTGCCACCTCTTGGCTGGCTTAATCGTCATCAATCATCATCCCTACCACTCACCTGTCACCCTCATGATGATCACGGCGTCACCTGTCACTCCTGCCCATCATTACAACCACCTCATCTGTATCTTGTAATTATTATAATTGCTTCACTATTCCCCGCTCACTGTCGTCACCACTTCACCTGTCCTCCCCTCACTATCCCGACAACTGCCTCACTATATCTCCTCACATCATCGGTTTTTCTTCACCATCATTTTCTACCTCCCCTGTCCTCACCATCACCTCACCATCGCCTCACCTGTCCATGTGGGAGAATGAAGAGACCTGACAGGCACCACGCTGGCCCGTCCGCCTGACGGGAGTAGCCATCTTCCTCTCTACAGAGTCACTGTCCAATTGGCACTCGATGCCACCCCTTCCTCGCCACCCCTCCTTCCCTTCCCCCCTCCCTTCCCCCTTCCCCCTACCCGCCACTCACACAAACACACACACATAACAGTAAGGGTTACCATACCTGGGCTCTTACCAGCACACTGTAAATCGTCTTTAAGTGAGCCGTAAGTTGTGAATGTATTGTTATAATTATGTTAAGGTGAGGCAGGAAGGTTTGAGGCCCTGCCCACCTCTTCCTTCCCCTCCTCCACCTCCCCCTGCTCCACCTCCCCCTGCTCCACCACCTCCACCTGTCAGTCCAGCAGGGTATAGTACACCTACACTCACTAAAGACACCCACTACTCCCGCGACCTCCTCAGCGTACACATAATTTCCTAGCACAACAAAGTGGTGGATCAAAATACCATACGTTTATTAAAACGAGAGTAGGCCTAGCTTGATGGGCCTACTGGTCACGGCCATGTGCCTGGTTCGTGACAGTCCTCTGAGGTCGTTAGCCTCACTTGTTTGTGCCGTCAGCCTGTTTAAGGTCAGTCGAGGCGAGAGGTCTGTCCACATAAGTCCTTAGGGTGGTGAACTATTGGCCGTGGGGGCCAATTGCTCGTGAATACTTAATGGTAGTTACATAAAAGAAAATGGTTATTACTTTGTACTGCGATGGGCCGCCTCCCCCCCCCCCCTCCCTCCTTCCCCCTACACTTCCTCACCACACAACCCCCCACACTTCCCCCTCCCTCCCTCCCCCCTTTCCCCACTTCCCCCCTCCCCCACTTCCCCCCTCCCCCCTTTCCCCCGGCCCGTCCACGCGGCGTTCAGTCCTCTGATAGTCTCGTTAACACTGAGCGCTGCTGACTGTTAACTACGCTACCATTGTCATTAACATGGGAGGACATTATATAGATTCAAGAACTCATGGGGTTACATGGTTAGCAGGTGATCTATTGTGTATGGGAGAGACAGACAGACAACAGAGTGACTTGTTGTACATGGACTGGTGCACTCAGTACTAGTGAGTTGACTGGTGAGCTCAGTACTAGTGAGTTAACTGGTGAGCTCAGTAAGTACTAGTAAGTAATGCATCACTGCCCCTAGCAAGCTAAGCATCACTGCTCCTAGCAAGCTAAGCATCACTGCCCCTAGCAAGCTAAGCATCACTCCCCCTAGGAGTGGGTAAACGGGTGTCGCCTCTGACACAAGAAGGATCGACAAACTTAGGAAGAAAAGGTTAAATGAGACGAGGCCGCTGGAAATGTTCCCTAATACATCTCCGGGGAGATGACCCGACCTGCCTCCAGTCGTGAGGGGCCCGGGGACAGTGAGGGGCCCGGGGCTGTGAGGGGCCCGGCCAGTGACGGGCCCCGGCCAGTGAGGGAGGGCCCCGGCCAGTGAGGGAGGGCCCCGGCCAGTGACGGGCCCCGGCCAGTGACGGGCCCGGGGCAGTGAGGGACCCACACTCACAGCTGCATAATTAGGACAATCTGGAAGGGTTACAGTGAAAGCTTCGAGCGCAAGTGAGCGGTAGGAAGTGTAGGAGTTTACCAGGTAGAGAAAAGGGAGACAAATGCCGTGTAATGGAGCGATGCGGAGACCGCACACCTCGTATTCAACCTGTCCTCTTACAGAGAACGTCGCTTTTCGATCGTATGCGTTACATGAGGCCAAAAAACTGTCGTTCATTAAAATGGAAGCGGCTCGCGAAAGTGCCGTTCTGTCCCGTTTTCTGATTTGGACCTCCAAAAGGAGGTCCTCCTCCTTTTGGGTAGTTTAGGAGAGGACACTTGAAATTGACCGTTTTCTTCACGTTGGAAAACCTTAGGAGGACGGACTGTCTTATTTCCCTCATGGTGCGCTGGGACGGAGGTATCCCAGCTCAGACATGCGAGAGCTGAGAGGCGGAGGGAAAGTTGCTGCCGCCTTGAGGCTAGTGATAAATGCCGTTAAAATAGGACTCTGCACAAGTGGGGAGTGTTTCGGCAGACTGTGGCGCAATCCTGAGTGTTGTGTTGATGTGCCGTGTGAAGCAGCTGGTGGAGGGTGAGCTGCTAGCGGTGGAGGATGTGGAGGGTGAACTGCTAGCGGTGGAGGATGTGGAGGGTGAGCTGCTAGCGGTGGAGGATGTGGAGGGTGGAGGGTGAAATGGAGGCCGAGATGTGCCGTGAGAGTGATTGGGAAGTTGACAGGACAGAGAGTGAAGTGTTAGGTGTGAAGGGTAAGGTAAATAGGTCCACAAGACCGAGCTCCAAAAGTCCCGAATTGCTGGAACTCGGTCCTCTGTGAGGACAAGGTAAATATCAGGAGAAAGCGCTAAGTCATGTCGACTATATAGCACTTTGAAGGAATGAGGATAAGGATTTTGGATGGGACGGGAAGGGGGGTGAGGAATAGTGCCCAACCCCACTTGGACGGTCGGGGGATTGAACGCCGACCTGCATGAAGCAAGACCCTTGCTCTGCAGTCCAGCCCAAGTGGTTGGACAAGAACCGAGAAAGTCTGCTCTTTCTCCAGGCAATAAACCAAAGTGGTCCGGGACCTGCGGTCCGTTTATAATACCTAGACCGGCGTATTAAGGTGCATTATATACAAATACACAACGTCTGTAGTTCCAATTTCATACAGAAAAATTTCGTACAATTTCGTAATTTTCACTCCAATTTCTGGTGTACAATGAAACCTAAGGTTTGCATCAATATCAGTTGTGTACAATCTCTGCGGAGAAATGTCGACTAGAGTTCCATGGCCCAGAGATCCGTGTAACGGAGACCTTTCATCGCCATCATCAAGGGGGCTCGTTCCCAGCCTGGCGTTGAAGGACTTGTTCATCTGGTTCACTGTGCCTATACCCTCCCGTGCCTTCGTGGCCAGATTATTCTCTTCTGTTGCTCCCTTTCATCAAAATAAGTGCTTCGTAGTTGGTTGAATTCTTGTACCAACCCGCAGATCCTGATGTTGCAACTGCTGTGTTGTGGTCACTGTGCATCTTCTGAGCAGCTCTATCTCTAATTATTTTCCTTGTCTGTAATAGCCTCTGTGGTATGCGTATGTCGACATTCCTCCTCCTTATTTGCGAAGTTTGCATCTTCAGCTGCAGTGTCATTCCCTAGTATTCGAACATGATTCTGCACCAGTTGATGGGAATGTTTGTATTAATGCTATAACATTTGTGGTCAGGTGGATGTTATCACATACTTGTTCTTGTTGCAAACGTTCAGTGACAGTTCTCGAATCTGTATATATGACAACGTGTTATTGGTGTTCAAGCAAGAACACGCTTCAAAGCACCTTCAATGACTAGCGTGTGTACAAAGTTGAACATCGGCTAGTCTCTCCAACTAATTATAGAATGTCTTACCTTTTAGAATATCTTAACCTTCTACGGAGGAGAAGTCTACGTGCACCCGGGTGCCAAGGTATACGAACACTAAACAAGCCACAAGGTGACAAGAGCAGGTCAGATTAGGACCTTCAGAGGCCCTATGCACAGGAAAGATTATGGTGCCCCCTTATATGCCGGATATATAATTCAAAACCGTAAAATACTGTATAAATATTCCAATGAATAAATATCATTAATAATATGAAACAAAACACCTATTTTTCCATTGCTCTCTTGCTTTTAAGATACACAACATACTACTATTATTAATATTAATATTTTTATTTATTTGGGGACCCGCCATTTTATGGGCCCTGAGTCAGCCGCAATACTGCACTTTACTCCACTGTAAATCCCGCAATGAAAAAACTTACGGGGCCCTCTTTACTCGAGTCCCTAAGGCACGTGCTGAATGGTTAATCCAGGGCTGGCTAGCAATTTACCAATTTGGTATATTTAGTAAAACAAATTACCAAATTTAAAGATGTTTTCCTGTGTCTCTGTCAAATGAAGGGAAATAGTCATTATAGTATTATACACAACCCGAACTACTTTGGCCTGATTGTGAACTGAAGCATAACATTGTCCGGAGACCAGCACCGACCCATGCTACTCACACGTGTGAACAAACTCATTCTTACTCACGAGCTCCAGTCATTCTGCCAGGCTGTTTCCCGGACATAACTGGCCATGTCCGCGCCTTCTGGTGTCCCAGCCAGAACTGAGGACACCGTCGTCCTGCCAACCTTCCCTCCGCTGACACCTCGTATGACACCGTCTCTGGCAATCGCGTGACACTCCTCCCCCTTTGTGCTTTACCTTCTCATGCTTCTCTCCGCCTGTCGAACTTGCGCTCGGACTCACTAGAGGTTAAAGTTGTTTAACCTGTCTCCTGGCGGCTTGTCATAAAATGTTCGCTATTGAATGGTTCGACACACAATAGCGCCTTCGGTATGTCTTGCCCCTGGTTTGTCTGCTCTCTGATATATGTCTCGTCCCTGGAATAGTTCATACTTGGTATATCTCGCTCCTGTATGACTCGTCTCTGGTATGACCCTTCAATGGTATGTTTAGTCCTTGGTATACTTCGTCCCTGGTACATCTCGCCCATGATATGGCTCGTCCCTGGTATGTCTCTTACCCCTATATGTCTCGTCCCTGAAACGTCTCACCACAACGTATTCTGGTAACTTAACCATTCCCACAGCCTGAGCGTGCAGGTGGCCTCAGGCACTTGACTCGAGCTCTGATTACATATTTATTCATATTGTTCCGGGGTCATAACACAAGAGGTGTAACATCACTCCCCGTGTGTGACAAGGGTTACCTCCCACAGCTTGCGTGACAAGGGTTACCTCCCACAGCTTGCGTGACAAGGGTTACCTCCCACAGCTTGCGTGACAAGGGTTACCTCCCACAGCTTGCGTGACAAGGGTTACCTCCCACAGCTTGCGTGACAAGGGTTACCTCCCACAGCTTGCGTGACAAGGGTTACCTCCCACAGCTTGCGTGACAAGGGTTACCTCCCACAGCTTGCGTGACAATGGTTACCTCCCACAAAATGAATGACGTACCTAAATATAAGCTGGATATTACAAGTTGGATGAGAGTGTTTGATATGTTGTGCTTCGGCTGTGTCTAATTTTGCATAGTCCTGGTTTCTGCTCGTCATTTCGGTATTGTTAGCCAGAATATTTCTGGTGTAATGTTGTTTATGCATTGCCAAGCCTTATAGTTTATAAATTGTCAAGCGCCTTGAAGGAGACGTTGTCTAGGATATAAATTGAGATCGTTGGGGATGCCAGTCCCAAAGTGGGTACTTATAGGCATCGACGATACTCGTTTTTTTTCAAGGCGTTTCATTGTGTCGGAAGAATTCTTCATGTAAAAGATAGTGATCTTCTTACTATTGGTGCATATAGTGCGGTGTAGATTCTATCTACTGTTTAGTGTTGATTGAGGTCACGTTTGTGTTGATTGTCTTCCAGAATGTTTTCCTCAGTCTTGTGGGCCGCTGAAGATAAATTCTTGTGGTAGAGTTTAAGAGTTGGGACGAATTCTTAAGTGTTGACCTCAGAGGAAGCTCCGTCCTTTTAATGACCTCTTGGTTGACCAGTCCAGCAACGAGGAGGCCTGATCGACGACCGGGCCGCGGGGACGCCAAGCCCCGGAAACACCTCAAGGTAACCTCCCGGAGATACTCGTTAGAATATCCGTTGTTGACATAACCTGCCTTACTATAATGAGTTCCTCGTCAACCTGTTTCCAATCAGAGTTGTATTAGAGCACGCGTGTATAAGGCAGAGTACTCACTACTAGCATTAAAGTACTTTCTTGAGTTAGTTCCTTCAATATAGATTAAAGTGTGGAAACCACGACACTATTCAGAAAGCAACTAACCTTCGCTCTTCGTCTCTTAAGTGAAGAAATCCACCATAAAACTTCCTTAAGCTGTAGCAAGCATTCCTTGCTTGCTACAGATACTTGGCAAATCCATTCTACAGATACATTCTTTGCCAGATACTTGGCATAGAATGTCGTTAACATACCTTCAGCAGACGACAGGTTCTAGGTCAAGGTGCATGCTTCAAACATTTGTTGATTCTTGCTCTCTGGTATGTGAAGAGTATAAAATGTATCCCGATAAACACTGTCCATCACCATTCCAATTGGCTAATACACGATCACGTTTGGGAAGAGCGACTCGGCATCAAAAGAAGATCTCAAACACGAGGCCTGTGATTCTCGCAATAAATCTACAAATTCCTTTTGAGAAATAAACCTGAGTGTACAAGATAGGAATGGAGTCAGCAGTGTTGAGTCGCTTGGCCAGTCTGCTCGTGGGTGTATGTATCTGTCTAATGATCGGATGAAGCGTGTTTCCAGGTTTGTGGGTCTTGATAATCCCTCTTGATAACTCTGCCACGCTGAAAAACTTCGCTGAAACCCTCTATACTTCAGCCAATCGTTAACTAAAAGTACAATTTGTTGCATTAAATTTTAGACTTGTACTCTCCAGTAGCTTTCGGCATAGGTAGTCCAGACCTTTTGACATTATCAGTTCCAAACAATCTGTTTACCCTCGTTTTCAACTGAGCAGTGGTATCGAAGTCCTTTGGAATTTTAGTTTGGTTAGAGAGGATCAGGTTCATTTTCTCAAAACATTAATGATTTGTTAAAACAACATATTGGCGACTTATCATCTCTTTTAACAACGTTTCCCTCGTGTTCACAAAGGCCCCTTGGCTGCCGCTTTGAATTCAGGAGACAGTAAGATCCTTTCATAGTTATGTCGGGGCTTTCCTCCCTCCACCAGAAGCAGCTATGCTCTTAATATATCCTTCGTGGTGTCCTTTCTCTGCGTCTCGAGGACAAATATGTAATTTAGAAGGATCGCCAACTCCACTTTCCTGGCTATCTCACTTTGTCTAGGTATAACGTGACACTTTATTGTAAGATTTAAGAGGGATTTTCTCCTCGGTCAGGTTGATTCTGGCCATCTTTGGATCACAACACCACAATGGGACCTGAAGATACAAACTTAAGTTTTGTTAAGTTATATATAGAATAGAATATCCGTATATATAATATATATATATATATATATATATATTTTTTCCCCCCTCTGAGTCAGTCTTTATTGTTGCTACTTGCTTGAATTTCCTTTACAACCAACTTATTTTCGATGACAAAGTGAAGCATAGAGAAAAATGGGGGATCATGCAGCTTTAAATCATACATGTTAGAGATAAAAGAAAAGAAAATTGCGAAAAGTTGGCAGAAGAAGATAAGAAACTACCATGGAAAGAGACAGACAGACAGACAGACAGACAGACAGACAGACAGACAGACAGACAGACAGACAGACAGACAGACAGACAGACGAAGATTACGAGAGTCTGCATTAACCAATAAATTCATATATGATTTTTTTCATATTTTCGACGGAGAGTAATTGACCCCGGCAAATAGTTACCCAGGGCAAACATTATTTAATACTCATGTTAACTACCTAAACGAAATTCGCATTTTTTCCCCTCTGTATTTTGTTTAAAGGGTAAACATGATTTTAAAAATTCCAGGAGAGCTTTTTAGTCTCAAAATCCTTTTCCCTGTCCTCACGTCCAGCGGTAAATCAAATGTAAAAGGAAAATTATGACCTGCGGCGCAGAGGTCAAGGTGAAGAGCTCCGCTACAGCATACGGTACACACACACGCACGTACACGCACGTACACGCACGTACACGCACGCACACACAATTTTCTCATTCGGGGAAGTCAGCCTCACAAACCTGGATGCGAGGAAAACAAACGAAATACAACAATACAACAATATTATTGTTGTAAAAATACAACAATATAGACGAAATACAACACCAAGGATCACAATGTTAAAGGGACGCCATAGAAATGCCACAGAGGCGGTGTTCTAAATGATAAAATTAGAATTAGATCTAACAGGAAGAAACTAGAGGAGCAGCTGTGCCGGCGATAAGGTGAGTTACTGATGAGAAGAAAGCACTGAGCCAAGATGGCACTTAGTAGGGATATGTGCACACAGGTGAAGGGACAGCACCCGACCATTTGGACCATCGGGGATCGAACGCCGATCACGCAAGAAGCGAGAAGAGGCATCGGGAACAACGTCTTCAGCTAATAAACTACAAACCTCTGGAATAAGTTACAAGGGTGTAAAGGAAAATTGAATAAACGGTTGAAATTCTATAATACAACAAGGAACTTGAGGAATTGAAGTTATTGCACTAACTGATCAGTGCCAGGGCTTAGGAGCTAGCGCTGTACCCTCCAAGCACACCCAGGTGAGAGCACGCAAGCACCCCCAGGTGAGAGCACGCAAGCACACCCACATGAGAGCACGCAAGCACACCCAGGTGAGAGCACGCAAGCACACCCACGTGAGAGCACGCAAGCACACCCAGGTGAGAGCACGCAAGCACACCCACATGAGAGCACGCAAGCACACCCACATGAGAGCACGCAAGCACACCCACATGAGAGCACGCAAGCACACCCACATGAGAGCACGCAAGCACACCCACATGAGAGCACGCAAGCACACCCACATGAGAGCACGCAAGCACACCCACATGAGAGCACGCAAGCACACCCACATGAGAGCACGCAAGCACACCCACATGAGAGCACGCAAGCACACCCACATGAGAGCACGCAAGCACACCCACGTGAGAGCACGCAAGCACACCCACATGAGAGCACGCAAGCACACCCACATGAGAGCACGCAAGCACACCCACATGAGAGCACGCAAGCACACCCACATGAGAGCACGCAAGCACACCCACATGAGAGCACGCAAGCACACCCACATGAGAGCACGCAAGCACACCCACATGAGAGCACGCAAGCACACCCACATGAGAGCACGCAAGCACACCCACATGAGAGCACGCAAGCACACCCACATGAGAGCACGCAAGCACACCCACATGAGAGCACGCAAGCACACCCACATGAGAGCACGCAAGCACACCCACATGAGAGCACGCAAGCACACCCACATGAGAGCACGCAAGCACACCCACATGAGAGCACGCAAGCACACCTTGACGCCCAATTACGACATTAAATATCATATATAAAACGCTCAACTTTTGGTTAATAATTTTTCAGTTATGACCCGACTCTTATTGCCGAAACATTTATTGCTCTTTTTTTAATAAATAATGTTTCAAACTTCGCTGTTATCATGTGTAATAAAAAAAAATCCTTTAATTTAAACAAATTTCGAGTTTGGGAAATATTTCAGTCTGTCGGACATTGGCGTTCATTTGTATATGGCCAAACACTTATTTGCACAATCAACTGATGCGGAGCGTTGGTTAATGTACAGTATTGATGATGTTGATGTGAGCGTTGCACGGCGCGCTCCTCATCAAAACTAGATGCAACTGTTAACTCAACCCAGAAAAAAACGGTGAAATAATATCCATAACAGGAATTTATAGTAAAAAAAATGACAGCTGATATCGTTCTGTGGCTCGTGAAATACCACGCTGTTGTGGACACGGGAGTCTACCACGCTGTTGTGGACACAGGAGTCTACCACGCTGTTGTGGACACGGGAGTCTACCTGCTGTTGTGGACACGGGAGACTACTGGCTGTTGTGGACACGGGAGTCTACCACGCTGTTGTGGACACGGGAGTCTACCTGCTGTTGTGGACACGGGAGTCTACCACGCTGTTGTGGACACGGGAGACACTCTGGCTGTTGTGGACACGAGAGTCGCACAGACAGACAGACAGACAGACTGTTTCTGTCTGTCTGTCTGTCATTTGTATAAATTAGCACAGAGAACTATATACCACCATTGACTATATTCAGCAGTAATAACAATTCCAGCAGTGGAGCGCTAGTCGCCACTAAAGAGGGTGACAACTCACTATAAACAGCGTGTAGATTACGTAGCGTGACATGTGAAGGACGTGTCACCCAGGCGTCGATCGACCATCCCAGTGTCGATATTACAAGTGTTGGTGGTCGATTCGACCATCCCAGGGTCGATAAAACACGTGTTGGTGGTCAATCGACCATCCCAGCGTCGATAAAACACGTGTTGGTGGTCGATCGACCATCCCAGCGTCGATATAACACGTGTTAGTGGTCGATGGGTCAGTCTAGCGTTGTATGTTTAATAATGTTTAGGGTCAATATAAACAGGAGCTGCCTCGTATGGGCCAACAGGCCTTCTGCAGTTTCCTTAATTCTGCAGTTTTAATATTCTACGCTAGCAATAGATAGACCATCATTCAGGAACATATATAAGAAGGCATTTAGATCTCAATACACTGCCTATGAGGGGGGGGCCAATTTCAGAGCATGGCGCCCTATCGTGGAGCCCCCAAATATAAAAACACATGGGGGAAAACTCGAAAAATTTCAGAAGTTTGCAACGAGGCTTGTCCCAAAATTACGAGAGATGGTGTATGAAGATAGATGAAATAATTAGACCTGACATCGCTAGAAAAAAGGAGAGAGGAAGATGTATAATGTACATTTTCTTTTATCATAAAAGTTGTGGGAAAATGAATAAACTAAAGGAATGGGTTGTAGAGGCAAACACCATTCAAATGTTTTAAAGTAGATATGATAGGAAAATTGGTGAGGCGTCATTATATTAGACAGCCGGCGGCTAGAAAGCGGGGTTCCAAGAGCTTGAGCTCGATCCTGCAGGCGTACATGGGAGCCGGTC
This sequence comes from Procambarus clarkii, assembly GCF_040958095.1. Lineage (NCBI taxonomy): Eukaryota > Metazoa > Arthropoda > Malacostraca > Decapoda > Cambaridae > Procambarus > Procambarus clarkii. The sequence continues at coordinate 23,281,862 of NC_091201.1, forward strand.
GGCCGAGCGGACAGCACGCTGGACTTGTGATCCTGTGGTTCCGGGTTCGATCCCGGGCGCCGACGAGAAACAATGGGCAGAGTTTCTTTCACCCTATGCCCCTGTTACCTAGCAGTAAAATAGGTACCTGGGTGTTAGTCAGCTGTCACGGGCTGCTTCCTGGGGGTGGAGGCCTGGTCGAGGACCGGGCCGCGGGGACACTAAAGCCCCGAAATCATCTCAAGATAAGGGGTAGTACACACGAGTCGCCGTCTCCGTGGTACAATAGATGGCATGATATTCTTACTGACACTATTAATTCATCTCATTCAGCGAATTTGCGTTCCTTTGCGTTCAGTGATGGTACGCGCGTCAACTGTAACCCAACACTCCACACTGGCATTAATTAAGGCTTTATTCCGCAACATACAGCGAGCAGCTGCCGTATCCCGGACACCTGCCACGATTTATGTTGTCCATTTGAGGACATTCCTGTCATGAGCGCCATAAGGGAGAGGTGGAAGTGCCGCCACACCTGGACATAACCTGCCCATCTTGGTTTACAGCTGCGCCATACCTCCCGCTCTTATGATTAATGGCGTGTTCTGCCGGCACCCGGCGCCGCCTCCAAGCCTGCCCGACCCTCCCTCCATACATGCCCAGAGGTGTGTACTCACCTATTATAGTACTTCTGTCTAGGTTCCATGTTTTGTGGGAAATTCGAAGTTTTCTCGAATATGAACGGTAATTGACCATTCCTCGGAAAGCGACCCACAACGGTCGACTAACAACCAAGTTCCTAATTACTGCTAGGTGAAGAGAGGCAACGGGTGCAAGGAGACGCGCCTAGCTGTCTCGCCCTGCCCAGGATGTGTGTGTGTGTGTGTGTGTGTGTGTGTGTGTGTGTGTGTGTGTGTGTGTGTGAGTGTGAGAGCCGTGGGAGTCTATGAATCAAGTTTATAAATAGAATAAGGTAATTGCTTTTGCTTAACTGGCCAATTGTGTTAAACAATTAGGAACAAATCACCTTTCGACGGTGATTCGATTATCTATCTGTCTGTTAATCTCCTGTTGAGCTGTGTAGCTGTCTTTCTGTTATCTAACAGGTAAAGATAAAGATTGTTCATACAAGTTTGATCGTCGTGTAAATTTATTTATATTTGCCTGCTTGTGTTCCATCGTTCGAGACTGTTTACTTCAAGCTATAGAGAATTACCTGTTTGCTACAGCCTTCGACAATAAGCTTGAGTATAAGACCATGTGATAAATGATGTTTGTAGAATCTGATTCTGATTGATGTAACTCGGTAATTTCCTAGGACTAGAGGGTTCAGGTATATATATTGAAGACTAATATCATAAGTTATCAAGATCTTCTGTATTATTATCCTTTGAGCAAAGAGTACCGGAACTGAACCTCTCTTCAAATCTGGTTTACAGCGCTCTTCCTACCACGGTTCATGGAGTGGCTTCTCTCACACGGGGTGCTCACAGGGCCATGGTGCTCACAGAGCCATGGTGCTCACACGGGGATTCTACAGGCTTACATGATACTCTCGTCGAGCTCTCACGGGAATTCTCCAGAATTGGTGAGAGGCGGCTCGTCGTCACCCGCGCTACGAGCCTCGACCATTTGTCTTTCCCCTGGCGATCCTGTCGATAACGATGGCCTGGATAACGATGATTGCCTCAACCTGCTGCCGGAGAACAGCACTGCAAGGCTGTGGTTCTACTTGGATCACCTGCGTAAGGTCAATGAACGGATCCCCCTGCGGGTCTAGGGAGCTCCATCAGTGGTTAACTAACGCCACACAGTAATACAGTCAGTATAACAGTATAGTGGCCCCCCTTAACTCACCAGGGATGTATACAGTATACACCGAGTGATATACCCAGCTTCTCGGTGTAAACAAACTGAGTGTAAGCTCTTGTGGTGACGTCAGTATCCATCCAGAGGTTGACAGACCTTCAGCCTAACACCAGACTAAACTCACGAGGTGGGGAGGGGATGCCAGGGGTTGGGAGATGGTTAGCAGGGGGTGAGGAGTGGTAGCAGGGGGTGGCAGGGAATGCAGGGAGAGGGAAGGGGATGCAGGAGCTGGGGAGGGGAGGCAGGGGGAGGGAGGGGATGCAGGAGCTGGGGAGGGGTGACAGGGGATGATATTACAGAATGTAAAATAAATCAGAGACTATCGGGTACTGGTGGGCTGTGAGGCTCGTCAGAGTGTTCAGAAGGTCGAGGCTGTTCGAGCACCCGCCCTGTTACGGGCGGCGCCTTTGGGAAAGTCTTGTTTCTAGTCTAGTTTTTTTCTGTAAAAACTCAGGACATTTCGTGTTATTTAATTTTATTAAGTTGATAGGTGTCGTCAAGAGTTTAGAGCTGATACTCTCTCACCAGTGAGTGTGTACTCTCACATATCGTGGTGAGAAGTCACTTAAACACTATAAAAGTGTTAAACTTAAGCTGAACACTTTAAATAAACAAAATTGGGCTATTCACTTCTTTTTTTATTCTATTGTATTCGCTTCTCTTTCATGACACGAATAACATTGTTTATACGCAAACAGTATTATAAAATCAATCAATATTCGTATATTGATTAAACGTTTGATACATCTTTGTCAAATATGGAACTGGAGTGTGACTAAGCGTGTACAGTGATTGGCCTGTTGGACAGCTGTTGCCTTCTAGTTATCTGTTTTGAGGCGCCGAGGGCAAGCTTGTGGAGCGACACTTGCCAGTGATCCAATGTCAGTAGAAGGAAGCGGGTGTTTGGCTGTCACACTGAAGTTTGATCCTACAGATAGTGCTCCAGTGTTCCGCTGTCAGGAACGAGGTGCTCAAAAAGAGAGTGGTGGTATTAAGCGAGTGGTGAAAGACAGTACCGTCAGGGACGGGTGCAGAAGTGGATTCTTTACAGGATGAATAAGGGAGCGGCGGGCACGCGGACCGCGGCCGGACGCCAGGCTAAGGGAACGCTGCAAAATTTGATGATGGAGGTTATGAGGGTCAGTATAAAATGTTTCTAAAGCTGTAGCAAGGTTGTAAGAGCGTCTCCAAGCTCAAATATTTGATAAATTGAAAGGCGTCTATTTTAATATATTAATGAATTGATATTTCCGTAATGACCAAGAAATAGAACTTAAAATATTGCAAATGTTAGGAAAAGTACTCTTAAATAATAGGGTGGAATGTTCAGCTATATATTACAATAATTTCATATTAACGCAAAGATTTAAATTTATAGTTTTAATAATTTTATGATTAGTTATTGAAATTTGATGAACTTGCCTGCGCCCTGGCCGGAGGGAGGCAGCTGTGACAAACACCTCGTGACAAATGCTGTTGAAAGAGGTTTGGGTTTAGTGGTAGTTGGACGCTGGTAGCAATTTAATATAAAACCAGGGGTTTAGAGGGGTTGGATATGCAGTGTTGTGGTGACGAGGACTGGACTAGTTGCCACTGCCAGTGTTGTACTCGCCCGCTAATGGTAGGGCTAATGACCTCGGAGCGCCACTCTGAAGGTTGGTAAATGAAACGGTGGCTTCTAAGAACGACAACAGGTGGTTCGGTAATGGGATTAATCGATTCTAGAGCAGTACTGTGTACTACCTGTGTACTACACCCTACGGCAGTGAGGAGTGACTGTAGGCGCGCGCGCCTCTTAAGGGGGGGGGGGACTCGAGCAGGTTGTGGTGGTACTACTCCCACCTTTCCTCCTCCCCATGGTACTTTAACCCCCCCCCCCCCTCCCAACCACACGCTCGGCTACACAATATATTCCGGCAACACGCGCGGTCTGGAGGCGAGGATGCATTAGCAGGCCTGGCGCTGGTCGCCTAATTGTTCATTCCCTCCAGCACAAAACTGTCGTAGTTCTGAACTAAAAGTACAATTTGTTGCATTAAATTTTAGATACACGCCACCCTGGAGGAATATTGTTGCCTGCTATTATTTAAATTATTTACGTGTGGGGGCAGACATAGTGAGGGTGATGGCAGCTGACGTACAGTTCGGTACGTCCATGGCTCACAATCGGGAATCTTGGGTATGAATTCCATCTAGACAGAAATGGTTGGGCAAATTTCCTTTGACCTAGTGCCTCTGTTCACCTAGCAGTAAACAGGTACCCGGAAGCTAGGCAACTCTTGTGGGGTAACATGCTGGAGAGTAGGGGGGGGGGAGGGGACGTTAAGACCAGCCTCACGTACACACACAGGCTGCCTGTCCCCCAGAAAACGAATTGTATGCCTATCACAACAGCCGTGCACCCCCCCCCCCCCCACAACAGCCGTGCACCCCCCCCCCCCACGTCTGTCACCTCTGACAGACTAAATATTGAATTCATGAATGTTTCTATATGAAAGTATTTATAATAAAGTTAGATATAAAAAACTTATACTATATTATTTATAGAAATTTGTGTTCTCTAATGATGACAAACAAATGATTTTACAAATATTCTCTTGTCATATTTCGCGTCAACTCTTGGTGTTTTAATAGTTATCACAGCAACAACACTCGTGTTGAAGAAGGCAAATAAAACTAAACCTGTTTTCAGATTAATATGTAAACATGACAAACGGCCTCGTGTTTAAGCCCATCCTTGTGAGGGCTGTTACTCACAACCTGACCGTGATAAGAAAGGTGGTGCCTCTTGGCTTGTAGTGGCCAAGTGGCTTGCCACATTTCTTGTTGAATTTAGCATTAGTGCCGCCGAAGTTCGGCAACTATCATGTCTACGATATAACTCTAGTCTTGTCTTGAACGTGATTGTGCCTACGTCCCTCTCAATAGTTAAGTAATCTACCTCAAATGTATCATTTATTCCCAATACTATTTGTTCGGAACAGTTTATAAGAAATTTATAGATGACGGGGTTTAGAGAAAGTTCTAATACCGTTCCCCCGAGGCATACTTCTTATCGTTGCCGTCAGTAAGGTAGTCCAGGATCCTGGGGTAAGCTTCATAAACAAAATTATCCATAGCATCCCCAGTTCTCAAAGTGCAGTAAGGCAAGATTTTGATCCCAGTTGGAGACGAAACACACCAATCCCTGCTAGAATCCAATCAAGATTAAAGAGCAAATAGCAGTAAATCTTCGTTAACCAGGCACAAAGCCACACTTGAGGACATGAAAATGTATATTTCACTTAACATTACCTTTTATTTAAAACATTTTATAAACATAATGCCTTGCTAGAAGTCTCTCAAAATACAGGAAGGAGAGGCTCGTACACTTTAGTGCAGTCGGGGGGGCCGCTTGCTGCACTTAATTGGAATCACAATTTACTTTACGGAATCAAGTTTGGTATTCAATTCCCAGATGAGCAACTACTGCAGAATGTTTATTAAATTGTTCTACTATGTACAGGTCTACAGAGGCCAGTATAGTTATCCAGGACGGTCCCGGCATCCCGTTTTCTGTGACTTTAAAAGGGTTTTCTATGAACATCAGTTATCTAATACTAATATAATTTGATTGAAAGATAAGTACTAAACTGATTATTTATAGCAGTTAAAGAAACTATAAAAATATATTTAAACAGTAAAGCGTTCTCAGTGGGCGCCTTTATGTCAAATTTGATCAAATATTTCTGAAATATAATGGGCAACAACTATTTAATTCACAATTATAATTCAATTTAAAACCAAGATACTAATCACCGTAGTCTTAGTCCAAAGTTAACGACGATACAGAATAGTGTCTGAAATATAAAAATTTGTCGATGATAGTGATATAATTTGGCTTATGGATTCCTAGTTTGTGGAGGCGGAGGAAGGAGGGTACAGGAGCATGGTGTGTGTCGGTGTGGTGTGTGTCGGTGTGGTGTGTGTCGGTGTGGTGTGTGTCGGTGTGGTGTGTGTCGGTGTGGTGTGTGTCGGTGTGGTGTGTGTCAGTGTGGTGTGTGTCAGACACAGACAGAGCAGCAACACTCCAGGTGTAAGGGGGGAGGGGGTAAAATTCATGAGTACAAATCACGTTGCTCTGAAAAATTAGCCGTGTTAATTAAATGTTCGCTCGCCTAACATCTCCCAGAATAGTAGTTAAATAAATTAGTGTGGATGTGCTCACTAAAATTTATAAAGTGTATACTCATTCTTTGCCAGCCCTGCCTCTCCAAATCGAATAATTTACCAGCAGTAGAAATATAATTTATTATTAATGTTGTATTCCTATTATCGAAATAAGAGTATTGAAATTGCCAGTTGATATTAATATAAAAATGCTACTAAAATTCAAGACACAAAATTTACAGTATTGATTGATTTTTCAGTTTTTTTCTCTCTACAAATTGCAATAATGTGAACTGAGAAGTTAGGCCTTACTAATTCAGTCACTTGCACCAGTGCCAAGTGAGAGTGGGTCAGTGTCGGGTGTATGTAGGTGGGTGTACGGTGTTGAGCGCCCGTGGGTGTAGCAGTGTCTACCTTCATGTAGTACTGAAGTCTGCTGGAGGAACTAGAGTCGGTACAACAAGCAGCTCTGACCCGCTAATTAAGCCATTCGAGTCAGTCTAGGGGTGTGTGTAATCTTGGCAGCCTTTGAACAACAAATGGGGTATAGATTAAATGTATCCTCCTCCTGTCCTCCTCAGATTGAACGGCAGCAAGCGAGAACGACCAGGTCTCGATCCAACGTGCCAAAGGTAAGAGTTAGACCTACCATCACACTCCTCGGATACCTGGGACAGGCTAAGTCTTGCCCTCTCAGCCTTTATGGGGGGGGGAGACGTTTCACAGTTGAAGTCAGTTTTAAGCCCACAAGAACTACAGCGTCTCGCTAACACTTCCTTGGTACTTTAGTGCTCGAATTTGTCATTGTCTATGTTCTCAACTTGAGCATCCTCGAATCTAGTTCTTAATCTGCTATTAATGTTACATAATTGTAATACAATATAAATTTTTAATAATTATTACTATTTGTATTTGGATTATAACTTCTGCGTGCCAGTGACAGCCTGTGTTTAAGAATTAATACAATGTTTACTTGTTAACTAGTACACAGTACTCCTTGCCAGTAGCATAATTGCAGATTAGCACTGTTTAATTCATGGCATTTGTCGACTGATGCGACAGCAATCACACTACACTGGCTTCATTTTCGTCAGCCTCTTTATCAGTCTTCCTCTTCATGCTGCTATCCAGAGGCCCGAAGCCACTGTCTCTCCCAGTCCTTCCTGCAGGTATATTAGGCTACAGTTTCATCCACACCTACACTGAGGTCTGGAGAAGTTTCATTTTTTGTTTTTTTGTTTTTCATTCAATAACAAACTGGGTGTCCATCTGCACTTCCTCCTTGACTATCTACACGACTTATCCGGCGACATTTTTTGTCATCACTTGAGCATACGACGCTGGAAGTCTACAACATCGTCAATTTACATCTTCAGCTTGTGATGCCAACTGTGTACGATGGTCCCAACAAGACGCCTTCGGCGGCGACGTCGCTGGCCCAAGACGCCTTCGGCGGCGACGTCGCTGGCCCAAGACGCCTTCGGCGGCGACGTCGCTGGCCCAAGACGCCTTCGGCGGCGACGTCGCTGGCCCAAGACGCCTTCGGCGGCGACGTCGCTGGCCCAAGACGGTTGGCGCCTCAATATAGCATAATTCCGCCCTTGGCGTCGGGCGCTTGCAGCTGTTCCTTGACTTTGGGTTCATGGGTGCCCATGAAGATGATCCCGATGTTGACTACGTGGACGAATATAGCGACCACCACCAACCTGCCGGGAAGGACGAGCATTAGTGCTGGTGTACATGGGACATGGTGGGGTGTACATGGGACATGGTAGGGGTGTACATGGGACATGGTAGGGGTGTACATGGGACATGGTAGGGGTGTACATGGGACATGGTAGGGGTGTACATGGGACATGGTAGGGGTGTACATGGGACATGGTAGGGGTGTACATGGGACATGGTAGGGGTGTACATGGGACATGGTAGGGGTGTACATGGGACATGGTAGGGGTGTACATGGGACATGGTAGGGGTGTACATGGGACATGGTAGAGGTGTACATGGGACATGGAGGGTGTACTTACATGGTGGGTGTACGCGGGATACTAAATTTTCTATCCCTATGGCACAAACCTGTTATATGTTGTAAACCAAAATATCTTATTACAAAATTTTCACACTATAACTGAATGAAAATTACAAAATATTTAATCCCCCGTCCTGACGATTTTTAATATATTCCCTTAACTGAAATACACAAAAACGCTAAGTCTGATCACTGTAATCCTTGCCCCTCTACAGATCACTGTAATCCTTGCCCCTCTACAGATCACTGTAATCCTTGCCCCTCTACAGATCACTGTAATCCTTGCCCCTCTACAGATCACTGTAATCCTTGCCCCTCTACAGATCACTGTAATCCTTGCCCCTCTACAGATCACTGTAATCCTTGCCCCTCTACAGATCACTGTAATTCCTTGCCCCTCTACAGATCACTGTAATTCCTTGCCCCTCTACAGATCACTGTAATTCCTTGCCCCTCTACAGATCACTGTAATTCCTTGCCCCTCTACAGATCACTGTAATTCCTTGCCCCTCTACAGATCACTGTAATTCCTTGCCCCTCTACAGATCACTGTAATCCTTGCCCCTCTACAGATCACTGTAATCCTTGCCCCTCTACAGATCACTGTAATCCTTGCCCCTCTACAGATCACTGTAATCCTTGCCCCTCTACAGATCACTGTAATCCTTGCCCCTCTACAGATCACTGTAATTCCTTGCCCCTCTACAGATCACTGTAATTCCTTGCCCCTCTACAGATCACTGTAATTCCTTGCCCCTCTACAGATCACTGTAATCCTTGCACCTCTACAGATCACTGTAATTCCTTGCCCTTGCCTCGACAGAAATATCCGGTAGGTCTATAAAATTTATCTGTCCAGAGAATATAGAGAAGTCAAATTTAAAGATATTACTTAGCGTACAATTTCCCCATCCACTTTGACCAGCCAGCCAGCGAGCTCGCGCCAGATTGGTTCAACGAGGAAAGATCAAAAGATGCGGCGGTAGAGCGGCGGGAGTGACCGGGAGGGAGTGGGGACTCACCAGTAGGAGTAGCCGTAGACACCCATGCCGTCTGTGGTCCAGCCGTCCTGGGCGTCGTAGAGGAGGACGTTCCCAGAGAGGTGCTGGTGGAACTGCACGGCCCACAGGATCACGCAGATAATGTTGAACAACGCTGTACACAGATTTCAAAAGTTAGTTTTAAGGTATAATGGAGATTAAAAATTAATGGTATTGATCCACTGTTAAGAGTCAAGAACTAGAAGTTGTGGCTGGGTTCCTCTCGGAACACTCGGGTGAACAGGATAGAGTTGATAAATTATGTGAAAGATAGTGCTGAATACAACCTGAAGTTCAACAACGGTTATGAGTGAATTTGGTCATCTTTATACCTGGTTAAAAGTAACTGAAGTCAATGTCTAAGCGTGTATGGATGTGAAGTATTGGACCTAGAAAATGGTGATCTTGGTAAGCTTTACTGTGAATGGAGGAAATGGTTTCTCATCTTGGGAGTCCATCCATACACACATTGTAATCTCCTCCTGGCCTCGTGTCTACATCTATACTTCAATAATTTACAGTAGAATGTTGTCTGACGGGACTCGTCCCTCCCGCAGACCCAGTAAGCACACTGTTCAGTCACTCTTACCACTGACCACTGCATGTTTTCCGGAAATATCAACTCGAGAAATATAACTTTAAGTGTGAAATATAATGGTGTAGCTGGTTAACAGGAGAGTGTGACGAGTCGGCAAATGTCCCTTCAGCTGGATATTTAGGATTCAGGAATGTCCCAAATAATCTTAGTCCTTGGCGATTACATTTTGAAACTGACCAGTACAAGTCAGGGTCGAGGCAAAACTAATCGGGTTGCTGGGAGCATCATGGTGGAGTAGTCGTGTGACTGAGCCTGGTTCTCCTGCCTCGGGAGATGTGGTCATCAGAGGTGGTGACTGACACAGCCTCTCAACTACTCTCTCATTCGTTAAACTGATGACAGCTAGTCGTCAGTGACTGATTACTCTAATTACTCCAAGCTTCATGGATCTATTTTAGTGTAGCACAGCTGGCCTTGAGAGGTGTAGCTCGGCATGTTATAAACGTGGGTAAAAATGCAAGGGCAAAAATGCTCGTTACACTTGTTTAGGTAATTAACGATGCCTCGCGCGAGTCATCTTGCACGATGACGAAGCCAGATTCAGGTTGTTATAGATTCAGCTACTCGGAACAAGTTGCAAGTAGCACGGGCTATGGTGAGCCCGTAGTGGACTTACCCGGCACAGGAGCGGTGGATCCCTGCAGATTCAGGGCTGGGAAATGATGATGAGTGCCAGGTTGAGGTGGGGAGCGGGGGGGGGGGGGGGAGGGGGGGGAACAACGTGTCGCACACTGGGGGTAGGGCCCCCCTCCCCCCCCCCCCCTCATGTTAAGTGATCGTTCGCCAAGGGTGCTGCTGCACACCCTAAACACCCTAATTACATTGAGGAATGTCAATTTGATACATTTCCTTATTACTATAATTGGACTAAATGACCTTTTGTGTGTTAATGGCAGGTAGTGGAGGAGTAATCACGGCGCCATTATTAGTTGGGTTACAGCGAGGCTGTCGGGCGCCGTCTTAATGTGCCGTCGTAAAACAAACATAAAGCCAAACTTGGCAAGTAACAACTGTTGGTGTGACTTTTTTTCATTCATCAACCTGAAGAGTTGTGAATATTATGTTGACTACGCTAGAGGCGTCACCCGTCCAGTCACGCTGAAGGAGTAGCAGTCACCCGTCCAGTCACGCTGAAGGAGCGTCACCCGTCCAGTCACGCTGGAGGAGTAGCAGTCACTACGGGGAAGTGAGGTCTTAGCTCTTCATGCCCCGCCTACTACCCTTGTTGATCCGTTGCGTTATAATAGAACTATTCTAACTTTGGCATTCTCTCCAGCCCGTCCTCCAAAGACCCAGACACACATTCACACATTCTACATTCACATTTAGCTTTGCTCTTCCTCCTTCACCGATTCTCCTCTCTTCCTTCCAGTCTCTCACAAGAGATGTTTTTAACGTAATTTACAAATTTCATTCTTTGCTGGAACCGTTTCATCTACATCAGCATTCATGTATTCCTATTTATTTGTTATTCCCTTCCAAATTCTTTAACATTCTTACCGTGACCATCAGTATGCCATCTATGAGCACCTGCTTAAAATTCCTCACCACTGAACACTCCGGAGCCCTGACATGCTCCAACATAAATATCAAACCATCCACAAATTGGTCATTAGTTTTCACAAGCGTTACTTCTTGGACGAAAACGCTTCTGCATTTAACAACATTCCACAAAACTTTAAGAATGGTCGACTCTCCCACGAGTTGCCTTACGCTTAAGTGTGAGAGAGCCACACATCTCCTGTGCCAGGTGAGTACGACGGGCTCACCATAGCCCGTGCTGCCTGAAACATTTTGTTCAGAGTAGCAGAATCTAAAACAACAATGTGTGATAGGTTGCAGGAACGCACAAGCCACAAATCACTAAGAACTCTAAATGTTAAAAAAAAAATCGAAAAAGGAAAGATTCGAACCCATGACGTCTAGGATCACCCCTAAGCGTACACGGTACCGTGACCACTGTACCATTAATCGGCCCGTGCAAGTGCCAGAATTTGATGGAAAAACTGTACCCAAATGGATCCACGAGTGTCGTAGGAGGTTGGTCAGTCGTGGAGCTTAGTTAATAAGCACCATGACTGACCAATCAGTGTAGACGATCAATGGTGCGGTGGTCACGGTACCATGTACCGTTAGGGGTGATCCTGGACGACATGGGTTTCAATCCTGGTCGGGTTATTTATAGTTCTTAGTGATATAAATGGAAATTCCTGTGGTCGAAGGTTGAGGGGAGGTGGGGAGACAGATAGAAGGGTGGGGAGAAGGGGGGGGGGGAAATTGTCGAGATGAGGGGGAGGCGGGGAGAGGAATGATGGGGATGTGAAGAGAGAGGAAAAGAGGGGTGGGGTAAGGGTGGGGAGGGGGAGACTATCCTGGGAACCCCTTTTAGTAAATTCTATATACACCTCATGCACACGTGCAGCTTTCCCACGCTTCACCACCTGCACCGCTGCCTTCCTCCTCCACCACGGGTGTGTGTATCTCCTGGTCTTGCTCGCCTCACGCCGCCAAAACCAATCATGTTTACATTTGCACATCTATCGTCAGCTCCGCCGATCACGCTAGGAGAATACGCTGCTCTTTTTAAATGTCATTAATATTCCCCCGATGCTTGTCTTTTATTTGAATGGCAACATAACATTGACATTCCACCAGTCTGCTTCCTACACTCTCGTGTTTAACAAAACTTCTCACTCCTTTTAATCTAAGTGTACGCTGTTTATTGCTCCTTCTTCTCGACTCTTTAAAGAGTCAATATTTTTCTTGAGCACAGAGGCATTTATACTGTCTCCTCTTGGCGTCTGTATAACATCTTCTACCAACTTAGTATTCGTAGCCAAGCTTTCCTGGTATTCAACTCGCACAACGTTGGTTCTCCTCCAAAATGACAACCAAATGTAACTTGCCAACCAAAGCTTTCTCTTCATTTCTCAGCGATTATTCTTTCACATGCTGTAATTTTTAAGAGCCATCATATATTTAAAATTAAATTTAAGCTTGACATATAACTATCGTGATCCGTCAGATATTAATGACAGTGTAACGTAACATATTTTAACTTTCCTCAGCCTTTTCTTTCATAACACAGTATTACTTTTACATATGCATATTCATATTTAAATACGTAGTAAGAATACGTAACATTCACTGCATGTGTCTTCCAGTCCAGCGCCAAGTGCTGCACCTGACCACGTACACCCACCGTCATCCTTGGCTTTATAATTCACAACGCTATGAAACATTCCATAGCGGCCACCTTCACTATAGTAAACTCTTCAGGTGCCGCACAAGCATCTTCAATGAATTCCTTGAATCTTATTTCCTCACTTTCGGCCTTTCATTAACCCAGAACATCAAACTTTATCTCCCATAAAAACTTTGCTTCGAGTTAATTTGTTTCTCACACTCGCCGCAGCCGTATGAGATATTTCTGCTCTCTTGGGGCCAAAGCATTCCCAGACTCCAGAGCCGAGGCTCATTGGTCTTAATGGGAGAGGCATTTGTGAAGTAGGTCCCCCAATAGTCGCCACCCATCCCAATTTATCGTAGGGGTATTTAGGAGCTTTAACTCATTGTTGCTTAGCTAAATACACTCTGGTGTTCATTTCCTGAACCATTAAGATTCTCTGTAGCCCTGTCCACCACCGCCCTCAGGATAGGTATGGGGTGCATAATAGACTAAATCTACTGTAGCGGCAAAAAACGTTATTGAAGTTTGTTGGCTCTGAATTTATTTTGAGAGAAATAGATTTATTTTATATACAGGAAATGTCTTGTGTGATCATTCTGGCTGTTGTGACTCGCAGGATGGATCATAAATAAACGTATCCAAGATGACAACACGAATCCTTAGGCGATTATCCTCGTTTATGCAAGGATGTCTGTCTTTAGAAAATTTAATGTATATTACAGAATCAAGTTGACCAATCCACACACTAGAAAATGAAGGGACGACGACGTTTCGGTCAGTCCTGGACCATTCTAAAGTAATTCTAAAGTCACAATGACCCGAGTGGTCCAGGACGGATCGAAACGTCGTCGTCCCCTTCATTTTCTAGTGTGTGGATTGGTCATCATACTTCAGCCACGTTGTGACTCGTCGCCTACATACAGAATCAAATTATACTTAGGATATGTATGTAGCCTATTCTGTAAGAACTGGTAAAGGGGAGCCGAGGGCGTCCTGACCTGCGAGAGCGTTCCAGAGGTAGAGTCCCGGGACTCCCGTGATAGCCTCGACGGGCGTTGTGGCCGTGTTGATGACCGCGAACAGCGCCCCCACCACGGCGAACAACATGCCAAGGCTCAGGCACACTATCGTCCCCATCCACAACCCGTAGTCCATGAACTCCAGCTGATCCACTGCGGAAACAAAACACTAGTTAGTCTATTGTTCCATCACAGCCACCTTGACCGCGCTGGTATAAACACCGTATTGTTAGCACCGCTCATTCATGCCTGGAATAAAACTGTGGATTAGCTGCAGCTATGAATGAAAGTAATAAATAGTGGAAATATGGCGCGTTATTTTCAGTGGTTCATTCCTTTCGAAGGTTTCTCAGACGGATACAACTCCATGCTTACCGTATTCCCTTCGAAATAATTATGCACTAATCCAACTTAGGATATCCACTTAGGGCCCCCCCCCCACAACACCCCACAACAGTACCCCCCTCCACAACACCCCACAACAGTACCACCCCTCCCCCCCCACAACACCCCACTACCTCTCAACCCCCCCCCCCCCCCTCACTACACTACCCCTCAATACTATACACCTCTTTCTAATCAGTCTTTCGTGGGGCTCAGTATCACTTTTTTTTAAGATGTATTTTCTCAATCCTTAACACTATCAGTTGCTTAAATATTGGCAGGGTATTAGAGGTGCTATCTTGGGGTTAGATAAACTATCTAGATAAACTTTCGAAAATGGCGGAGTTTAATGGTGAGGAATGTAAGCTTCTGAGGTTACGTAATGACGATATCAGATGAATGGTATTGAAACTGCTATCCAATTGTAAACAAAAAAAATTTGGGGGTCATAATTAGTAGGAATTTAAATACAAAAAATCAATGCATAAATGTTCGAAATTAGGCAAATTGGTTACTTGGATTTATTTCTAAAAGTGCTAGCAATAAAGCATTTAATGTTATTCATAGATATCTTGCTCTTGTTAGGCACCATTTAGATTCTACACTTCAGTTTTGGTCTCCGTCCTGTACTGTAGAATGGACATAAATTCACTTAAATGCATTCAGAGGAGGATGACAGTTAATCCCGGGAATTGGAAACCCTCCATATAAAGACTGAGAAAGCTTAACATCCATTACCTAGACTGGAGAAGTTAAGAGACGATATGATTGAAATGAACAAGTGGATGAATGGGAAGAACAAGTGGGCAGAGTAAATATATCAACACAAAATAGAGAACGAAACAATGGATATAACTCAAATATATTAAGATTTAGAAAAGAACTGAGTAAACGCGGGTTTGGAAGAAGGGTATGTGCGCCAGAGGGCCTCGGCTCCTGTGCCCGGTGGTGGGGTCGGTGCCGCGCCTGCGTCCCCTGCTGTATCCCCTCCTTCTTTGCTCCAGTCTGGGGATTGCCTAGTCCCGTCTGCTGGGGTCGTGCCCTGTGAGGGTCCGGAGTTGGGCCCTTATCGGGATGCCCGGGTGCTTCCGATCCCGTGGTGCTCGTCCACTGTCTGGGTGTCGCGGGTGAAGGAGTTTGTGTATAGGGTGCCTGATAGGATGTCTCAGCCGAGGGCGCCGCCTGGTGGCCGGCTGCCCGCTGACCTGCGGGTGATTTGGGAAGCGTACTGCTTGCGCTTTCCGATACACAAGTTTCCGGAGAAGTATTAGTTCCCGTCTTGCGCACGCTGCTAAGCCGTGCATGGATCAGCTGCCACCGTGATCACGACCCCCCCCCCCCACCCCCACCCCCCCGGTGCGGGGTGTCTCCCTCTAACGTTCGCCTCTGTTTTCGTCGCCACTCTTCTCTCTACGGCCCATCACATCTACCGCTTTTGACTTTCTTCTCCTCCTGACCGTCAACGCGTCTCCTTACATCTGTCCTGGTGCAGTCATCGGGAGGGTTACCCCTTCATGCAAACTGCGCCTATTCTCAAGAAGAAGAAGGAAGAAGGGTTGTTGATTTCTGGACCAGATTACCTGGTAGCGAAACGCACGAAAGATCACTTGTTTCAAGCGTAAGCTACATACGGGCTCACCATAGCCCGTGCTACCTGGAATTTTTTGTTCCAGGTAGCGAATCTTAAACAGTAAGCTACACATAAATGAGTTTAGGTTGAGATAAATAAGAACTCCCGTGTATGGGCCAATAGAACTCGTGCAGTTTACGTAATTCTTATGTTCTGATCCGCTAACAAATTTTTTTCTAAATCTGCACCACATTAGATGTTTGTAGATTCGGCTACTCGGAACAACAAGTTCCAAGCAGCACGGGCTATGGTGAGCCCGTCGTACTTACCTGGCATAGGAGATGTGACCATATTAGCAACCTCAGCATCATAAATGTTGGCTTGGAAGTGTGGTGGTAGAATATGGAAGAAGTTAACAGGTAACACAATATATTTGGAACCGCTGGAACATTTCAAGCGTAGGCTTTACACTCCCCCTCCCCCCCCCCCCCCCCACCGGATGGGTATGGGGTGCATAATAAAGAAAAATTAAAATTGGTTGGAGTTGTTTTGGATGGGTTTAAGCAGCTGCTGCCCCGCAAGAGCCAATAATTAACAAAAATTGAACTAGAAGTCCACACTTGTTCAATATTTACATGTTGAATGTTTAAAGAAAATAGGTTGACCCAATTTTAATCACTATTGTTTGTGGACCATTTCAAAATAGCAGGGGCATTTGTAGACCATTTAATAAGCATTTTAACACTGAAGTAGCACACAACTAGTATACGCGAAATTTATCGATAGCTTCTAAATGGTACAAAATGTCTATTTAATAAGTGGGATTAAAGACGGAGTGAAAGTGATCAATTGTGGTAAAGATTATAGCGTTATTCATCACAATAGTACATCATCCAGTAGTTTTAACAGTGGTCAGCAGCAGTAGTAGTAATATACGTCCTTAAAGCTGGCTAATTTTAACTAGTTTCCTTTCTTTTATTAATTATTCATTCTGGAACATTGCAAGCTTTTAGCATTTTGTGTCGGGGAGCGGAGCCCCTGGAGCCTCCGAGCAGCACCATGGTGAACAAACACAATGACAACCCTGGACGAGTCCTGGATGGACACGGACACACCAAAGCCGGCCACATTAACACGCTATACACGTACTTACATGGACGCCACACTGCCCGAACATAAAGCAGACTTATCACAGCTATCGTAGATATATTTTCAACAGCTCCACTACGACCAACCGGGAGTCTGTGAGGTGCTGGTCTCCAGGGTGGAGCTCTCGGCCACGGGGGTGGTCGTGATGGCCACAGGGGTGGTCGTTGTGGCCACAGGGGTGGTCACGTCGGGCGTGGTGGTGGCGGTGGCTTCGTCGGGAGTCGTGGCGGTGGCGTCGTCTGTGGATGCGTTCTCAATAGAGTCGGCGACAGTAATGTCCGCCAACGGCATGTCGACAAAACTGTGCCACCTTCGTAGGAGAAAGTCGAGGGCCATCGGGGAAAAGAGCAACCTGCGCGGATCAGTCTCTTCTCCAGGCGACTGTCCCGAGAGCGCCGGCAAAGAGAACTCCAGCAAGGGTCTAGACCGAACTGCTTCGAGAGACTGACAGTGTTCATTGACGAAGTTAGTATGTTTCGTGTGGTTCTTCACCAGATTCAGGTGATCTATGCGAAGAGCTTTGGTTGCCGCACAGCTGTACATGCAGCTGCCATCCTCACACACCACTGCAACACAAAGAACAAGTTACATGCTGAAATGCTACATCTTCCCCCCCCCCCTTACCCAACCGCTTAGACTGAACGGTAGAGCGACGGTCTCGCTTCATGCAGGTCGGCGTTCAATTCCCGACCGTCCAAGTGGTTGGGCACCATTTCTTCCCCCTGTCCCATTCCTAATCCTTATCCTGACCCCTTCCAAGTGCTATATAGTCGTAATGCCTTGACACTTCCCCCTGATAATTCCCTTCCCCCACCCTTCCTCCCCCCA
Source organism: Procambarus clarkii (assembly GCF_040958095.1). Classification (NCBI taxonomy): domain Eukaryota; kingdom Metazoa; phylum Arthropoda; class Malacostraca; order Decapoda; family Cambaridae; genus Procambarus; species Procambarus clarkii. The sequence continues at coordinate 23,299,666 of NC_091201.1, forward strand.
GGGAGCCGGTCGGCCGAGCGGACAGCACGCTGGACTGTGATCCTGTGGTCCCGGGTTCGATCCCGGGCGCCGGCGAGAACCAATGGGCAGAGTTTCTTTCACCCTATGCCCCTGTTACCTAGCAGTAAAATAGGTACCTGGGTTTCAGTCGGCTGTCACGGGCTGCTTCCTGGGGGTGGAGGCCTGGTCGAGGACCGGGCCGCGGGGACACTAAAAAGCCCCGAAATCATCTCAAGATAACCTCAAGATAACCCTCCCACAAAGTTACTACAGTGGCATCACCGTCCATGCCCCCACACAGTCAGGCTGGATTTCACCTACTCAGTCCTATAAATATTACTTGCCATTTTTACTCCAGCCAAGTTAAACTAACATCAGCCGAGCTCTCAATATTAACCTCATTTATATTCTCTTTATTAACAAAAAAATAAATCTTCCATTCTTTCAAAATATTGTTCCCATCCAAGATTAATCATCTCTTGTTTTAACATCATTGTTTTTTCAATTTTTTTTCCTCCAGTTCTGAAAACACTATAACCAGCCCCTCCCCCCCCCCCCCCCCTCCTTTCCTCTCACTCTTCTACCCCTTAAAGCAAACTTCTCTATAACTTCAGAAACGTTTCTCTGAATCCAACAGTTCGATCAAACCTCTTCCTTGCGCTTATGACTCGGACAGCATGTAAAATTATTATCACTTGACTCACCTTTGAGGTCGTGTGTTATGGAGGCGATTGACTGGAGTCTGCTCCTGCCCTCGAAGAGGCCAAAGTTGACGTGTCCTGTACTGCTGGGGATGGGCGACTTGCAGTCAGACTCGAACCAGTTCTTAGTCGCCATGGCGGCGGCCAGGAGCGATGCCCCAAGGCAACACATGAAGAACGAGGCGAAAATTGCGCCTCTCCTCCGAGCCGCTTTCTTGTTGCGCGACATGGCGTCGGCGGGTGGCTGACTGGCGTCGGCGGGTGGCTGGCTGGCAGCAAGATCACACGACGACGATGGTGGTAGTGTTGTGGGGAGCGAGGCGCTTACTGTTAAGCAGCGTGTCTCATTTACATGCAATTCTGTTACATGAAGTTAAATATATATGATTTAAACAATCTTGTCATGTTTGCAAGTTCACAAAATGCTCTGATGGCAGTTTTAAAATATAACGACATTCGTATAACTCGACATACAAGCGGGGCAATTTAGAATACACAATCAGAATCGTCCACTTCTACAGGGTACTTAGAAACGCTAGAGTAAAGATAACACGGTTGACAGGCCTACAAGAAGCACTTGAAGTAAATAACTAAAAAAAAAATGCCATAGACTTGCAATTTCCAATAAAGAAAATTGTGATCAAAAGATTAGCACAAATAATGTTGACCAGACCACACACTAGAAGTTGAAGGGACGACGACGTTTCGGTCCGTCCTGGACCATTCTAGAGTCGATTAGCACAAATAATGTCATTGTCAAACGGGGGTAATAAATTAGTAATGTTGAGCTAGACAACCTTCTCACGGTGTACTACATCCTAGGGGCCAGATTCACGAAAACACTTACGCAAGTACTTACGAACGTGTACATCTTTCCTCAATCTTTGACAGCTTTGGTTGCATTTATTAAATAGTTTACAAGCATGAAAACTTCCCATTCAACTGTTATTATTGTTATAAACAGCCTCCTGGTTCTTCGGAACTCATTAACTGTTTAATAATTGGAAACAAAGCCACCAAAGATTGAAAAAAGATGTTCAGGTTCGTAAGTGTGTGCGTAAGTGCTTTCGTGAATCTGGCCCCAGGATAATAGTTGGTAGTAATACAACGCCCCGTCATCATTCCTGGCTGTTTGTTGTCGCTCCTCTGGCTGTCTACACTCCTCTATTTCTCCTTGGCAAATTGTGCTTGTGGGAGTCTACCTTACAGATCTTTGTTCCCACCTTAACTTTCAATCGACCGGGGTTGTGTTTGTGTGTGAGGGTTGTTTGTGTAAAGGGAACTGGGGTTAGGGGTGTGGATAGGGATGGGAGGTGGATAGGGATAGGAGGTGAAGGGGACTGGGTGTGTGGAGGAGAGAAAGGGGGGTGGTTGTGTATTTAATAAAGGGGGTGGTTGTGTATTTAATAAAGGGGGTGGTTGTGTATTTAATTTATTCGTGCATAAAGGATCTAGCTGTTAATCCCTTCATAAAAAAAATCTTGGATTCTGACTTTCTAATCGTTGGCGCCTAATGTTCCTACTCTTGACCTATTTTCCCTAATCATATCCCCGCACACGCGCGCACAATTGTAGTTGATTGACAGTTGAGAGACGGGACCAAAGAGTCAAAAGCTCAATCCCCGCAAGCACAACTAGGCGAGTACACACATCTCTTCTACTGAACATGAAGGGCATAACTGGCCCACTACTCGCGGTGTTCAAAGAGTTCACAAACCCCTCCTAAGAATACATGATCAATACGACAGACTGCGAACAGTTGTGTCTAACAGATTGGTTGACTGGACCCCCATTCGAAAAGGATTGTCAAAGACCGGGCCGCAGGGATGTTCATATCCGGAACCACCACAAAGGCATTAACGAGGGAGTTGTGTGGGGGAGGGGGGGGGGGGGGGATGCGAGTAATAACGAATAACATACACCGCTACAACCCCCCCCCCCTCCTCCAGGCTGGGGCATTACACATTAAACAACCACAATTTTTCTTCTCTACACATGAGGAATAATTGCTCTCGTAATTAATGTTCAGCCGTAAGTATAAAACTACACGACCAGTTAACTTCACAATGGAGAACAGAGATAAAAAACTACAGAACTTAAAAATGCTTGACACGCATGCTTGGAGAATTATCCCAGTGGTTTGTTCCTCAACTTGCTTCAGTGTTGACACTTCACTTGGGGGTTTTCCTTCACTGAGGGCAAGCTACACTCGACACCTACGATACAAACATGGTATCAAATTCCTTCAAGTTAAGAGTTGCGGTTCGTTAGGACGACGACCAAAGGCTCCTAATCATTCGACAATTGCTGTTATTCAGCTCTTTTTGTTTTCTGTGCGAGTAAAGTACTGCTGTGCGAGTCAGTACCCTGGGGCAGCACTGCTCCCACCTGCTGTAAACGGATGTTCACTGTTGGTTGCACTGTGATAGTCTCGCTGCCTGTCCCCCCACGTCCCTTATCACAGTTCACTCGCACATTATCTCTGTATCACTCGGGCATTATCTCTGGTATCTCCTATCAGATGGTTACGCCACTCAGAGTACCGTCCTTGCTTCGTACCGAGAATTTCGGAAGAGTTTTATATTGAGTAATGGAAAACTATATATTAAATTTTGCAAAACGGTTTGCAAATAATAGGGTAAATTTCCTTTTAGACCTTTTGTTTCATGGGCTGCTGGTCTTTTAACTTCACTACTGTGTTGAGAAGTCACCACCTGGCGCGCACCACACAAAAAAAACTGAATAATTTCCTACAGAAAACGGAATCGCATGACTGAATCGTATGGCACATCAAAGGTCGTGAATTACTTGCACACGATAATTACACCACGAGGGTGTAATGGCTGTGTAAAGTATACATTTACACACTTTAGTATCCAACAAATAACGCCAGAAAGTTTAATTTGTTACTGTCGTTGTAATAATGACTAAAATTATATCCAAATTGTGCTTCACTTATCTTTCCAGAGATGCATCACTTTCTCCTGTATTGTTTCGCGAAAGTCGTAACCCGCCGCCACACAGCTCTCCGACGACGTATAGGAGAACTGAGCGATAGACAGCCAGTCGTCGGGAAGGTCTCGATTACCTGATGGATTTAAAATACGTGGTCACAAGGTTCTCGGCAGCATTATACAGTTTCTCTCTTGCATTTAAAATACGTGGTCACAAGGTTCTCGGCAGCATTATACAGTTTCTCTCTTGCATTTAAAATACGTGGTCACAAGGTTCTCGGCAGTATTATACAGTTTCTCTATTGCATTACTTCAATGCAAGATGTATACGGACACAGTCCTAAGAGGGAGGGCCGTGGCGATGAGTGAGTCAGCAGCAGCACCTGTCCGCCCCAGCAAGCAGCAGCAGTACTAAGCTTGCGTCCCTGTGCGATAAGGACCACCATGTGACGGTAGCCCGGCGCAGTCTCTAGTGTCGACACGATCATGTGTTCACACCAGCTGTGTGACAGACTGGGAGTAAACACCAAATGAAGAGGGTTGAGAAATCTGATACTTTCATCCCCATTAATGGAGGCGATGTGAATAGGTTCTGGATTATTTCGTATTATTTTAGTTGGGATATTCCTTACAGATCACTATCTCGGCCTTGATATGGGGCTTTGAAATTTGTTCCAATATTGGCAAGGGGAAGGAGGAAGGTGGGGAGGGGAGTTGACTTGCTGTGAAGTCCTTCTTGTGACCAAGAGAAAGTGGACTAAACGTGTCCTGATGCTGTGTCCCCGGTGCTGGTCCCCCCCCCCTTCCTCGTTGTCCACTTCTGTCTGGCCACTCAACTGACTCATTGTTGTATTAACATACGAACATTATTTGTAACACACGTACAAATAACTGCAATAATGACTAAATTAAACAGGTCTACTATAGTCTAAACCAAACTTATTTTTTATGGAATAAATCAAGAAATGACTAGTTTAAAGTTTGAAAGGTGATTACACATTGGTAAAACAATGTTTTGTTTACCATCAGATCGGCAAGACAAATATTGGCAAAATGTAATGACAAAATTAGGAAGACAATTTAAAGGAGAACTAATATAAATTTATCACACCGTGATTTAATAGAAATATGCGCACCCCAGCATAATGCAGGCAGATGCTGAGACTGTCCCGGATCAAAACCCCTCTAACACATCTCGTGCGCAACATTGATCCGACTTACAAAACTCAAAATGTCTATTAGTAATCCATCTCTTTGTGACAGCTATTTCAAAATTCCAAATACCAACGGGGGGATTTCCTGCTCTGTGCTACAAGTTGTATGTTCTCTTCTGTGGACCAACTACACCATTGCCACTCATTCTCAAGTTATATTTCCTAACAATCAAGGTGAATCTGGAAGCACGTTATGGGTATGAATAAAATAGAAATATCAGGGGGGAAAGCGCCAAGCCATTACGACTATATAGCACTTGGAAGGGGGGTCAGGATAAGGATTTGGGATGGGACGGTGTGAAAGAATCGTGAAGGCTTTAGTGTTGATGAAATCCCTGACTGGTGACTAGCCACGGCACCGCAGTGACGTGTTGAGACACTAATAATGTATAGATAACGCTTGTTGTAGTGTTTTGCTTAAATAGATAAGAGACCAGACAACGCAGTGAGCATTCACTGACTAATAATAATTTCTCAATTATTTGTTCCACCATATTACTAGCCAACGAGTAGTCAATATGGTTATCATTTTACACAATATAGTATAGGAAATGTAGAGCTGCATTCCTTTTAGAAGAGAGAATTTGAAATTAAATTTAACAGAGTACCTGATCAACCAGGATGTGATTCATACGTCAGACTGCGAGCAGCCGCGTCCAACAACCTGGTTGACCAGTCCAACAACCAAGAGCTCTGGTTGGTGACCGGGCAGCGGGGACGTGGAGCACCGAAATCATCGTAAGATAACCAGGTGTCTTCCTATTGGTTGTAGCAACAGATATTGAGGACGTGATGGGATGCCGGAAAAGTATCAGACTTCTTCAGATACTTCATAATATCTTAATGGTTTCTTTCTGTATAAACCCGCTGGGTTATTGGGTCATAACAGGCCGCCAGGTCACTGAAGGGGACGCGGCTCGCTGCTTAAATCTAGGCGTAGTTATCACTGATACAAGATATGATAGGCACACTATCCCCCCCCCACCCCACCTCCTCCTCCCCCTACCCCTCTCGCTATCAAACTCAATTTCACTTCAACACTGCTGTTTTGAGAATACATTCAAACCTCGACCCGTCCTCCTAATAGAACATCGCATTTTGACGTATACTCTACCTAAGGTCAAACATTGTCGTACCAGAAAAATGATAGCAATTCGCGACATACTGAAATTGAGGTTTTGGGTCCTCTGGTAGGTTAGGATAGGGGACTTTAGTGCGAAAGTTTCTTGACGTGGGGGAACTTTAGGAGGAAGGGCTGCAAATCTACACATTCAAATATAACGAATTAGCATTTAACTTGAAGGTAACTGATGCCGTTTGGTCTGAAGTTCGAAACGGCTACAAAAAAAAACTGTTGCTTTCTCAAACCCCGACACATTCCACACTCTCTCGGACGGCACAGCTTGGCTGGGAGTCTGTTTCAACCTCACGCACTCTAGTTCAGAGTTAACCCGTTTAAAGCGCGTGTTCGAAAACAATTGCGTCCTTAAATCACCAGCCAAATTAGGGTTTTCCTGTCAGTTTATCCTATTTGTGGTACTTGGTCGATATTTTCAGAGTGGCGCCTGGGCTGAGGAGTGGCGGTGAAATAGTATTTGCCAAGTGAGCTTAAGTTAGAAGAGAACAAATCTAGTTCAAATTATTGCTAAATAAATTAGTAGATATGATTTAAACAGATGTTTTGTGCATACATCATCCTGTAGTGGTGTTGCTTAAATTAAACAAACATTATTTTCACCCGCGGGGAAATACGACAGGTTTTAAGGTGAATAAAAGTAATTTAGAGCAGAATAAAATTTAATTGATTTTTCTTTAAGCACAAAGAAAACTGAATTTAATGTTCAACTGGTAAGGCAAAATTATAAATTGTCAGTAGAATAGATTTCCACGCAGAATATATTAATAGGAATGTATAAATTTAAGTCTTTTATTATAAAAGGTAACATATCCGTAAAAAAAAAATTGAAAAAAATCAGTCCGGCGTAAAGTTTGCATATGGTGGCCTGAAACCGTTTAACGGAGCAAGGAAAAAAAATCATTTTTACGTTCTGAAATTCAAAAGCTTTTCTATTTTCAATCACCAGACGTTACAAATCTTCCAAAAGCTGGTCGCCAGCTTGGAAGCGGACGACAGCCACGGACTCGAGGAATTAAAGGATTGGAAGGAAGGATGTAGGATGAGGAATAGGTGTTGGAATATTAAACAGTTTAGACGCAATATACTGATATCCTAAAACAGGATTAAAACTTAGACAGAGGCCTATACTAGAGAGAGGTTTGGTGGGGAGGGGAGAGGGGAAAAATCTATCTTGGGGGGGAAAAAAAGCACCAAGCCATTACGACTATATAGCACTTGGAAGGGATCAGGATAAGGATTTGAGATGGGACGCGGGAAAGGAATAGTGCCCAACCACTTGGACGGTTGGGAATTGAACGCCGACCTGCTTAAAGGGAGACGGTCGCTCTACCGTCTAGCTCTAAGACTCCCACTCCAATATGGAGAGTTTTAGCGGCCACAACCAGTTATGCTCTAGTGGATATAAAGTTGCTGTTAAAAGTTGTGTAAAATGTTTCTAATTCTTTATACTATATACAGTAAACAATATACACGGTCACTGGAAATTAATACAACTGTACAAAAATAAGTTTTATTGTCCGACATGTTAACATAAAGTTGATATGAATATATACATTTCTTAAAAGTTTCAGTGCGTGACTGTAGATTGGTTCCATCTTGTATTTCAGGAGAAACATAATTTATGATATCAAGACCTCGAGAGAGAGAGAGAGAGAACGAGAACACAATGAGAGTTTTGTCTGGTTCAATCGTTCAAGCCCAGAGGTGTTAACAGCGTAAAATGACCAAACAGATTTGAGATTGAGGCAGTGTTTATATTACCGACAAATATTACATGACCTTCACTTTCTGAACACTGTTGGTTTTCACAGAGGTGTCAGTGAGTTTTTTGTAGCTCTTATATATACCGAAGCTAACCTAATTCTCAATTGAAAATGCCCCAAAGTGCGGAAAACGGCCGCTAAGTATAAGGGGAATTACCAACATGTGCCTAAATGCGTTCGAAATGAAAATTGATAAAAATCAAAAGGGTTCCTGATCACCCGGACTCGGCACCTACTGGGGTCTAGGAGCCGGAAACGCCCTCGAGCTGCTCAGGCTTGAACAAGCAGGAAGCTTGGCTAGGGACTGGGCCGCAAGGGAAAGGGGAGGGGGGGGGGGCACTGACCCCTGGAAATTCCAAGATAGTCACAAAGCTGTAACAATGATGCCCCCTGGAGGAGGTGGATCCCACTCCCTCGGGGGCGCTGCGAATGCTGCAAATTTTGCTGCTAACGGATCATGAATGGTTGCTGTTTATTGACTGAAAATTAATAATAAGGCGTGTGCTCGCACGTGACCATTCACGTGACGTGTGCAGCCTTGAGTGCATGCGTGCACGTTGTGTTCTTGAATGGATCCTCCCGTAAAATGTTCATGCATAAATGTTTGCCCGAGTGTGCTTGCTTGAATACAAGCTTAATGGAATGCGTGAGGACGACCAGCTTGACTAGGAAGTGAAGTGTTGTTGGAGGAGGGAAAGGAAGAGGGGGAGTGGAGGGAAGAGGTGATGAGGGAAGCAAAAAGTTGGAGGTGGGAAGAGAGCGAGTCCCTGTGCCGCGCGAGCAACACTTGTACATAAACAAGTCTTCCCACCGTTGCGCCAGCTGGGGATATGACCAAAACAAATCCACTTACATTACCTACGTTACCGTCCCGGGGCACCTGAACACCGCTACTGAAATGCGGCGCTGTCAGACTTATTCTCTGGCACGACGCGATCGCAGCGTCATATCGCAAAAGATTGCGACGCAAACTGGTGCTTACAGAATAGGAAATAAACTTGAAGAATGGCATGAGGCTATGGGGGAAGTTTTTGGAGGCTTGGGGACAAGACATGGAAGGTGGAGGAAAAGGGGGGAAGGGGAATCAGGAGAAAGCACCAAGCCATTACGAATATATAGCACAGGGAAGGGATAAGGATTTGGGATGGGACGGGCGGAAGGAATGGTGTCCAACCATTTGAACGGTCGTAGATTGAACGATAACCTGCATGAAGAGACCGTCGCTCTACCGTCCAGCCCAAGTGGTTGGGCAGGTGGAGGAAAAATGAACGACATATTCCGGAGCGCAGAGTCCCTTATGTTGAGATGAAACCTGCCTACCCCACACCCAAACCCTCCATGATGGCCCCTCACGCGATGATTCACATGACGTGCAACCTGACGTCACCTCTCCCCCCCCCCTCCAGTCCTCTCTACAGACAGCCTTAAAAAAGTCCACTTAGTCACGCTACAATCCACTACCTGACATCCTGTTCTCTTCCACATACTAAATCCATCCCTATTATAACCTAAACCCCATACCTTGGCTGGAAACTACTTTTTTTAGAGGAGAACATAAAAAAAAGGAGGAAGATCTGGTGCGCCAGATCATCTCTCCCATCCTCCCTCTTGCGCCCCCATCCCTCCCCCTCCCTCGCCCCCTCCCTCGACCCCCTCCCTCCCTCCTATGAACCCCCCCCCCCTCTCTAGTACACAGAAGTGTTTCTCTTGGCAACTCTGGCAATGTTTACTTTTGTTTCCTTCTTCCAAACAGTTTCTGAAAGAAAAAAATAGATGATTTTGAATAATGGCAGAGCTTTGTTAACGACTCTTAACGAGGTGACCGCCGCCTGTTCATAACTATTCACACATGGTTTATGGCAATGCTTTAACGCCTTCGCTCATTGCTCGCTTTTTTTTTCTCCCATGTTCCTATTTTTCTTTCCTACCAGCTTTTCTTCTCTTCAGGATTAAGCTACCTCCCCTTCCCCCTACCCTTCATATTAAACATCGAAGTTCACTTATCTCCCCATCTCTCCTTGCTAGCACCGGCCGAAGTGACGGTGCGCCTGTAACCTTCAAGAACGGGTTGTATATTAGCAAGTTTGCAAGAGTCGGGGGAAAGATGTACTTTCCAGAGTCCTGGAACTGGAAGTGTGGAGCCAATAGCGAGAGACCTGAGAATGGCTGAGGCAGTTCACGTGGTTATTTTCTCAGTTCCCGGAGGGGACCCCTGAGCGCTGGCGTCGTCTGGGGGGTCGAGGAGAAATTATTGATGTGGTCGACCTGACTGCTGGAGGGAAATGGCTAGTTATTGCCTAGATCTGAGCCTTCCGTTTTCCCTAGCGTGAAGTTAGGCCGCCCCGAGTCCCAAGTTCTAAGGTAAAGTTAGAGAAGTTACGGAGAAGTATATATTGTCATCCACACTTCGATAGAGGTTCGGTATCACACACGTGGGGTCCAGGGTTCGAGTCTTCCTAGACCCCAGGTGAATGGAACGGAAAAGTAATTTTGTGCCAGCCTGCTTAGGCCTCTGCCAGGTAGGCAGCGGCAGTTTTTGTAATTGTGGCAGGTGGACGAGACGCCCCAGCACCTCCCTCTATACGTCTGACACTCGCAAGTGTCTCTTAATTGGGTAAACCAGCCGAGAGACTCCTAGGTGGGGACTACCCCAAAAAACAAAAATACCGGTCACACTCTACAGTGCGGGGGGGGGGGGCGACTGGTGTACGGAAAGGGGTCATCAGAGTGGCGGGACCAGTCTCTTGCGGAGGCCGTGACAAGTTAGACTGAAGCACCACCACCACCAGCAGCAGCAGCACCACCAGCAGGCAGCGTCACCTCGGGATCCTGAAGGAGACGGACCGTCACAACTCGGGCAAACTGCCGCTGCCTCTTCACCGTGACGTCATAACTACCAGGCTGGATACCGAGAACTTGATAATTGGATAACATAACTGCCGCATGCGTCACTGTTGCTCAAGGCCGCAGCTCGTATTGCTTCACATACACTGGCTTTATAATGATGATAACATCCATAAGGAAGAGAGGTTCTACTTCTAATTTAACTAAAGTATTTAAATATTTTGGGTTAAATTAGGTATTGGGAAATGTAATATACCAAGTGTACTACTTATACCCAGTACCACTTGTGTATATATTACATAATATGGGATCCACCATTATCAGTGGATAACTTTTACACTGAGCTTGTTATTACTTGTTATGGGGTAACCGGTAATGACACTGCGGAGACACACTGACGATGGAGACTGGACCTAACATCCTCAATGTACTCAGAATATAAAATAAAATGATCACTTACTAGTTCTGCGATGAGCCTAAATTTATCTACTACACTGGACTCCCTCACACAATCCAGCCTGACTCACAGTAAATGTTTGTCGGTAGGATATACAGTAAAGGGTTCCAAGAAGACCCTTCCATTAGCGTCACACAGAATATCACTGGGGGTGTGACACTGGGGGGTGTGACACTGGGGGTGTGACACTGGGGGGTGTGACACTGGGGGGTGTGACACTGGGGTGTGACACTGGGGGTGTGACACTGGGGGTGTGACACTGGGGGTGTGACACTGGGGGTGTGACACTGGGGGTGTGACACTGGGGGTGTGACACTGGGGGGTGTGACACTGGGGGGTGTGACACTGGGGGTGTGACACTGGGGGTGTGACACTGGGGGTGTGACACTGGGGTGTGACGAACACATCACAGCAATGTTATCTGTACGCTTCGGAAGCGGGTTAAAATACACCACATTATCATAATACAGTAGAAAGAAATTACCTTCTTTGTAATTTATTTTGTTTAGAATGCACGTTATCACTCCAAAGATTTATCAGTTAACAAATTTATAGTTGGCATCCATCAGTCTCGGATGACATATGTTAAAAAGTCGATTAACATATGACTCAAGATACGTCAGCCAGTTCCAATACTACTGTTGTATGCCATACACCCGGGAGTCTTGGGAACAATGTTCTTGATGGGTATAGAGGTGTGTAGCTCCTGTAGACAAACCTCATTCATTTGACCATACTAGAGTTCATCATTTATTCCAAGACGATTAGAATGTTTATGAATGTTAGTTTTGTCTAGCTAGCTCTTAAGTATCAAGGGACTTGAGTAATATTATCGTCCATTAAACACTTTGATAATATAGCAGAGTTTTCTCGCGTTACCATAATAATGTCTCCAGTGCCTAGGATGGGTCTTACCAGAGTTGGTAAGACTGTTGGGTCTTGTCTTACAAGACGAGAGTTGGTGTTTTCTTACTCTTGAGCCCTGTCCAGGGCTTTACCAGTGACTAGCGGGGTATCAGATGGAGAAAAAATAACTGCATAACACCATTGTCTTGAGTGATTTGCTGCTCATGTTGTGAGCAGATGGAGTAGCCCCAACACCTGTAAGGTTATCAGGGCATTTATCTCCTCAATTGTCATCTACGGTATGTGGACTGTACGTCCCCCCCCCCCCCCACACACACACACACACACACACACACACACACACACACACACACACACACACACACACACACACACACACACACACACACACACACACACACACACACACAAAAAAAAAAAACAAAAAAAAAAAAAAAAAAAGCCGTGACGAGTATGAAAGTGCGCGCCATCTATGATTCCCTTCCTGTACCAGTGTCGTTAATTTTAGCATCTTGTTTCACCCTAATTTGAGCAAATAACACTTCCTCCGATTTAAAACGTACGATATCATTAACGTGTTAATTCTCAGGTCTATTAGTGTATTAAATAAACGCCACGTTAGCGCCTAAATTTCTCATTACTCCTTTCTTTTTTCTCTCGAAGACCTTATAATTCCAGCTTCTGATTTGTAGCGATCCCAAGGCATTCACACGACGCTCCTCATTGCTAATATTTTTGTCTAGATCAAATGGGCTTCAATTGACAATTTTCTCGTAAATATAATCTCGACAGCTTAATGTTTTTAGTGTTGCCTGATGGGCGTTGACTTTAAACCTGGGAGGGACGCCATTGTTGTGTACCGTGCGGCGAGGAACAAAACAATGAAACGGTAGTGAGTCTCGTCAGAACACTGACGACCGTGAATGACTGACACTGACAGTGAAGCAGCTCGTCTGGGCGCCCTTCCTGTTATCTTCCTGTCAATCAGCTTGCATCCTTCCGTCCACTCGTGTCCTGTCCACCACACACTGTTTTCTGTCTCGGGTGGTTGTTTAAGATTCAGCTACTGGGAACTAAAAGTTCCAAGTAGCACGGGCTATGGTGAGCCCGTGATGGACTAACCTGGCACAGGAGCGGTGCTGAAACTTGCGTCTCGGGTGGATCTCCTTATTATTTTCTAACACTGTCTTCCCTCCGGTACGTGTCTGAAGTGAGGTGAGGCCTGAGCACTCTTTGTCAACTGGGACCAGGAGCTGGGTCGTGGGTCTCGCACTAAACTGAATGTCTAGACACTTCAGCCCTGCCGGTACAAGATGCCCGGAGTTTTGTAATTACTTTATCCACTCCCGTGTTCTCGGAGATGCTCACAATCCATCCAGTATCACTAGCCAGTACAGGTTAGTGATCACAGGGAGACTATAACCATCCTGGGAGATGGGAACACTGTGACCTTCATACAGTGTAGAGTGGCTGCATACTACAGTATGTGGACGGTGTTGTATTTGTGGCAGGGTTGTGGGGGGAGGGAGTCATTCGGTGTGGCTGTTTCAGGTGAATTAATTGCGAAACAACTGGTTGAGGCTTGATGTACCGTTGTCAGTACCGGCCTCCCCCCAGGCCGCCCATCAAGCACCTCCCCAGGCCGCCCATCCCCAGGCCGCCCATCAAGCACCTCCCCAGGCCGCCCATCCCCAGGCCGCCCATCAAGCACCTCCCCAGGCCGCCCATCCCCAGGCCGCCCATCAACCACCACTGTTTACACTGGGCCGAGGTTGACTGGGCGGCGCTGCAGCACGTCTGCGCGTGCGTCGTTCCGCCAGACTCTCCCTCGACGCTTGCCGGAAGTGACCACATACCCGGAACGTGAGTCGCGCCGCCGACTCCGTCAAACCTTCTGGTGGAGGCCAAGCTGCCAAGTCCTGCGCACTGCTTATTGGTTTAGTAACGCCTGTTGGCGGCGTAATGTATCTGCAAATGTGAATTACCTGTCTCTTGGCAATCCGTCCTCAGGCCAGGCTCGTTAAAGCGGTGGCCATCCCCCAAAGGCGTGTATTTAAATGTTTGCTCATATATAAATCATTATATATTTAAGCTCCGTGTATAGTTCAGTGTTTGGGTTCTGTTGGCGATTATTTGTAGTACGTGGATGAAGTATTTACAGCGTTGTGGCTCGAACAAAAGTCGTCAGTGAAGCACTTGTTCCGGAAGTGTTCGGACGTCATCAGTTGTTGTGTGTAAACCGTTTTTCATTCATTTTTTGGCAGCTTCATTAATTATTAGTGGCTTTTGTTTACTTGATCTAATGCATTTTTTACATGGCTTTTGTCCAGTATACAAAGTTTCAATTTTAAAATAAAGAATATTTGTTTATGCAATCATGGCCATACTTCTGACACAGGAGTTGGCAGTGATATATATTATCTCGGTTTATATATATTACTTATTAAATATATACTCATAAAATTTCCCTAAACAACCTAGGAAGTGTTAACTGTGGGATCCATTAACTCCGGAAAAGTGATGGGAATTGGTTGGGGTCATTAGGTGGGAAGAGGGGGGGGGGGGCGGTGAGGCCAGAAGAAAAACATTGTAGGATGGTTACCAGTTTACCCGTATGGTGGCGCCTTAGTCTCGTCCCAGGTGCATGTGAATCTTGTCATTTCACTCCCTCCCTCCCTCCCTCCCCACTTGCTAGTTAGCTAACACAGAAGTCGTGTTTGTTGGTAGCATTTGGCCGTCACCACAGCGAGGGCCATTGCCTAGAATTTCGCCTAAATATGGTTCTTTGGCATCAGTGCCTTGTGATTTGCCTTCGTAGACGATGATAATCTGTATACAAAATACATTTGATTTAAAGTTAGTGAAGCATCATGTAACACACAATGAAGCAACACACAATGTAATGATGACAATGTAAGTTGTGATAGCAGGTGACGGTGGTGCTTGTGGGCGTGTTGGGGCGACCAGGACGACCGCTGGGGTGAGGGTGAGGGAGAGGAGGGCAGGAAGCTGGGCGGGCCAGCACGCCCTCTGCACCTTCACTGTCGCCTCCTCCTACACCTGTTATCAGCCAACTTGCTAGCCACGCGCCTGCGCACACGCACTGTTTACAAGCTGTTGTCACAACTTTGTTGTACATGTTGAGCACGTCTTGGCCCCCCCCCCTCCTCCACCCCACGCCGCCAGGTCGGAAACTTGGCTTGTAGAGGCTTGTGTCCGCTCCTCCCTCGGCCGCACTTCCTGCACGCCTGCCTCGGCCCCGCCAAAATTGATATGACCTTTTAAATTAAATTTTCCCTCTAGAGTGCATACAGGTTGGTCAGGAAAGAGTACCTTACGTTGCCAGAGCACCGTTGGTACTGCTCTAGCTCGGTTGATTTGGCAGTCTTCGAAAATAGAAAAAAAAATCACAATGCGCTCTAGTGCTTGCTCTTAAGGAGATTATAATGCTAGAGGAATCTTATCTACAAGTGTGTTAAAACCTTCCAGGAGTGTACTCTATTCGGTGGAATCTTTTTAACTGCACTTTTCACTGGTGTTTGGCACTGATGATGGGTTTAGGTAAGAGGAGTGACCATCACATTAACTACTCTTTCCTCGCTCCCTCTTCCCCCCCCCCCCCCCCCCTCCCCTTCCTTTCTCTCCTCTGCCCCCTCCCCTTCCTTTCTCTCCTCTGCCCCCTCCCCTCTTTCTCTTTCCTAATTTTTCTCCCTCTTCTCCCCCCCCCCCCCTCTAACACCCCTCCACCCTTCTCCCCCCACACTCCACCTTTTCCCCTCCACCCTCCACCTCCCCTAACTACTACCTGCCTCCGGAAATTGTGGCCTTTCAAGGCGGCCGTAGCGGAAGTGTTGGAGGCGGCGTACCCCCCCCCCCCCCCCCCCGGGTCCCCTCTATCTCCCCCAAGCCGGTAAGGAGCCGTTCGGCCGAGCGGACAGCACGCTGGACTTGTGATCCTGTGGTCCTGGGTTCGATCCCAGGCGCCGGCGAGAAACAATGGGCAGAGTTTCTTTCACCCTATGCCTCTGTTACCTAGCAGTAAAATAGGTACCTGGGTGTTAGTCAGCTGTCACGGGCTACTTCCTGGGGGTGGAGGCCTGGTCGAGGACCGGGCCGCGGGGACACTAAAAAGCCCCAAAATCATCTCAAGATAACCTCAAGAAGATACCCACCCCTTACCCCCTCCCCTCCTCCCCTTACCCCCCTCCTCCCCATGATCACTGTACCCCCTCCCCCCCCCCCCCCCCCCACCCTATCACTTCATCCCGGAGGTCTGGGTCTCCACGTTGGTTTTAGTTGTAGTTTTATGTATTCAGATCCCGTTTTATTTGCTATTCTGCGACCCGGATACTATCGTACCCAGTCAAATTTTCTTGTGTTTTTTTTTGTTTGTTTTTAGGTACCGAGGCCAACTTGAGTTTTGTGGGAGTTTGCTCGCGCTCGAACTTCCACTTTAGAGCCATCATAAACGCGGTGATAGTCCTGGACGAGAGACTGTAGACGGTATGAATGTATTTACGCATACAAAGATATATAATCTCTCCGCTATCGCCAAAGTTCAAGGTTTAAATACGTCATTAAACATTATATCGTGCTAGAAACATTGTAACAAAGTACACCAAGTTTGCACGTGACCTTAACATTTGCACCGACGCCCACTCTATGCACGTCGGGAATATAAGTTTTTAATTGTTCTAACTTGTCTCTAACAAATGTAAAAATAGTTGGTTGTAAACCCCGAACCTGGTCCTTTACAGTTACATGGTGTCGGGGCCCGAGACTATAGACATCCTTGGAGGGTTAGCAAGAACACCGCTAGTATACTGACATACTGATAAGGATACTTTAACCCTGAACGTATACTAGAGTTTACATTGATGCAGATATATCCCTCAGTGGTATACCCCTCTGCTCTATGAAACTGAGGTAAGAGGTAACTCTATGAAACTGTTACCTCTGAGGTAACAGAGGCAATATAAGCGTGATGAGGAGTCTTACAGTTCCTTACAACACTGATATAACTTACCGATATAATTGAGAAACAGCTGGCTAAATATTAAGATCAACTTTTTAATTATTTAAAGTCCCGGAGGCAACCCTTTGAATTAGAAACGATATAAAGGAGCTAACTGGACCTTGTGGTTGCGACAATAGTTGGTGTTAAGATTTTATTGACACAAATAAGAGTTGTAGCAAAGCCAGAAGACGAGGCGCTCTTGCTTCTTGGTGACTACTGGGAAGAGCTCGAGCATTTTATTACCTGCTTCTTAATCTCTTATACTTGATAGGTTAATTACTTTTAATTAAGACAAAATACGACACAAATTTAACGTAAAGTTGTCCACTTTAACCAAACCAGTTAAACGGTTAAACCGAAACCAGTTTCGTCCACTGGTTTCAGGTAATATATATCCCACCAAACACACACCGAAACTACGACGTTGGTACAACGTTCGAACAAGTTTTAACACCTAACCAGTTATAACAACCAATATAGCAAGTTGTAACAACGTTCTAATATGTCATAAACACGTTAAGCCAAGATGTAACAACTTTATTACAAGTTGTAACAAGCGGAAAATAGAGACAGTTTCGGTTTGTGTTTCCAGGGTATTGCATCCCACATGCCGATCATTCGGTACAAGGCATGACAGCTACCCTTCATACTTGTAACCTGTGTATCCAGATGCCACACGCGACCTCGTCCTACCTTCTCAATCTAAATGTTCTACTTGTCGACTTTGTTAATATCTTTTATGTAATAATCATATCAACTATGTTTCTCCTCTCTAAAGTTGTCAAGTTGTACTCCCTAAACTTGTCCTCTTAGTCTAGTCCTCTCACTCTGGTGCTGGTCTAGTTCCATATTGTGCACACCGGTACTGCAAACTCCAATAATGATTTCACACAGCAAGTGACACCTCAGTTTAAATTTTAAAACGTTCTTATGGTTGCCAAGTTTCCAGATGACGCTGATGTTATCCTGTTAAGGTGAGCGTCTGGTGTCAGTGTTGGGACTATACCCGCTCTCGGGTCACTCGTATAGTTGATGTCTTATCCTTATGTGACGTTCTACAGACTCGTATATTCCCTTTTATAATCTTCGTTATCTTGCACGTGTTTGAATTGAATTCCAGCAACAATATATGAGCCCACTTCAGAAGTTCGTGTTGGTCTCCTGCTCCACTACAGTAACCTTCAGTTTTTACTCTCATTAGCTTTGCTTCATCTGGGAACATTATGTACGAGCTCATTCTCTGAGTCGTTAACATAAATTATAACGAGCATCGTTCCTAGAAGAGAGCCCTGGTGACCCACTTTCCACTCTGCAGTGTTCCAGCAGTTAACCTTGGTACAGACTGAATGGTTCTTGTGGTAAATGTTCTGTACATCCGCGGGAGTACACTGTACTCCCGCGGAAGTTTCTCGCGTGCTTACGTTATTGTAGACATGTCCACGTTCTGCCAACAAAATCACTGGGAATAGATGTAAGTCTTCTTGTTTGAGGAGCTGTTCATTTGACAGTTAAGCAAGTCCCAGCTGTGTCTGGGTACAAGTGACAGGATGAACAACCCAGCGGGTTTTCTTCCTATTGGGGAGTGTTGTACATGCTGCTATGGCGGTGTGTCCACTCACAAGATAAGTGGCGCTGCCCATTAAACTCGCCCCTCGGGGCAAAATTTAAAAAATTTTAAAAAGATCACTGGGCATGTACCTTGAGGTGGTTACCTTGAGGTGCTTCCGGGGCTTAACGTCCCTGCGGCCCGGTCGTCGACCAGGCCTCCTGGTTGCTGGACTGATCAACCAGGCTGTTGGACGCTGCTGCTCGCAGCCTGACGGATGAGTCACAGCCTGGTTGATCAGGTATCCTTTGGAGGTGCTTATCCAGTTCTCTCTTGAACACTGTGAGGGGTCGGCCAGTTATGCCCCTTATGTGTAGTGGAAGCGTGTTGAACAGTCTCGGGCCTCTGATGTTGATAATTTACATTACATGTACATTACAAGGACAGCACAAACATGCTTTGGGGCCTATTACTTTAGACTCAAACCGGTTCCGGAGTTTTGTAAGTATAGTTCGGGACTCGCATTAATACCCATTGTTCCGGTAATCTTTCCTGTATACCTTTTTTCATAGTTTTATCTGAAATCTTGCTGTATATTTTAATTTATTTTAATTGACATTTTATATTGTAGCAATGTTTCGTACTGTTAATTACCACACCGTGTGCGCCGTGCCAGTAGTCGCTTGCTCCCACACGGGGCTGAGGGCGTGTGGGGGCGCTTTTTAGGAGTGGCGGAGAAAAAATCCATGAAGTTGAGAGATGGGGGGGGGGGGATAAGCAGGGGTTAGCAGAGAAGGGGAGCTAGAGTAAATTGTGGTGAATAGCTAAGGGGAAGGGGAACTATAATAATTTGTTGTTGTTGTTATAGATTCAGCTACTCGGAACAAGTTCCAAGTAGCACGGGCTATGGTGAGCCCGTAGTGGACTTACCTGGCACAGGAGCGGTGCTGTTGTTATAATGTGTAAAAGGATTCATTGATGAAGAAGCCTTCAAAGAAGTGGCACGGGCATGAATATCCCGTCAAGTGAAATGAATAGATGAAGAACATATATAGGAACTTAAGCGAAGGCAACGAGGCAGGGAAATTGGAAGGAAAAAGTGAAATGTTCAATTTTGAATGAGTAATTTGTGTTAGTGCTTTTCTTGAAAAAATATAAACCACTCGATCCCTCCCTTTCCATACCTACACCCCCTGGACACCCCCCCCCCCCTCTCTCCTCCTCCTGACCTGTGACCTCGCCCTCCCAGGGGGTCTCTCATAACACCAGTGAAGGTAAACACCTCGGTCATTAGCCTTATTATTTGGCTGCGACAAACATCATCCACGATTTATCATGAGGATCAAAGGCAAGCAGAAACTCGCGCAGATCTGCGAATTATGAGTCCGTCACCCTGGCGGCGGCGGCGGCAGCGTGGTCCGTCACCCTGGCGGCGTCGACCCGCTTGGCCACATCCTTTATATCCAAATAATGTTTACGAAGTTCTTGCTCACACAGCGAAGGTATGCCTTCCGGCCTGCGGGTAGACTCAACTTAAGTCAAGAGGACCAGACAGGGATACGGCAGAAATACGACTGTTACGGCCATCATAGAAAATCCTGTACTAACTGAAAGAAGAAATTCGGTACTTTTTTTTTTTTTTAACCATGGGTGACATAAACGATTGGAGGCCTAACTGGGAACGCGAGAATCTTTGAGTATCGAGCCAGAAGAATTAGTGGAAGTGAAGAACAAGCCAGGCGAGCACTATAATTTACTCAGAATAAATCGGTCATATGAAAATTAAACTGCGAACTAATCTCCATACAGGAAGAAGCGACGACTATGTACTGACCTTTGAGAATCTTGTGGAAATAAAAATGTCAGGAAACGGGACCAGGGACTATAATGCCAGTATAACTTACACTCCCATCCCCCCCCTCCCCCTTCCCATGAAGGCAGCCCAGTACCGCAGACAATAAGGAGTACCAGCGGGTATAGACTACATCCCACAAGTATTTTGTGACAACATAAAACTGAGGACACACCAGGAGGAAAAAAAAAACGAAAACTTGAAAAATAATGTTTTAGCAAGTAGCTGCTCTTAATGTAACGTCAGTAAGTTGTGAAGGTGTCGGGGAAGTCCACACGTAACGTATCAGATGGGAGACAAAACTGTTCTTGACAAGGTTGCCAAAAGACTGTTTTCAGAAAATGTAGTAAAGAACTCGTTCAGAATTATGTACATTGTTAGGTTGGTTCTGGTACATGCAACACCACGATAGTACATCTCCAGCTTCATTTGTCGGCCTAAGACATGCCGCCAGCCTAAGACATGCCGCCAGCCTGGTTAAAAAACTAGACGTGTGAATGACGAGATTGTTACTTCCTATAGTAAGATATTGTTCTCTTAATATAAGAAGAGATTGTGGCGAAGAAAATATTGATATTTCCAAAATGTCATGGAAAATAACCCGTGAAAAACACTATAAACAAAACACTCTCCTGCCTATATATATATCCAAATCTACGTACTTGTAACTCGCCCTTCTGAAGATGTATTATTAAATGCAAAAGTACTTGAGGAAATTCCTGTTTCAATTCTTCTTTCGTGGTCGGACACAGAGTTTTTCATCACGTGTTAATTTTCGTGATTTACACACACACTATAAACAAAGTTAACAGTGGACAAAAACTAAGGGTTTAGCAGGAACAGAGGGATGACAGAGGCCAGGTGAGTACACACTCCAGTGAGGCATGTCGGTGCTTGAAAGTACACTTATAAGAGTAGTAAGCAAGGGCACGAGCTAGAAGGGAAAGTTGAAGTAGCTCCGTATGTTGTATCAAGAATATGTACAGGTATACAAGAGATTGAGGGGTCGGTAGTCGTTTTGATAGGTGAAATGCTATTGAAAAGCTTGGCCCAGGAGTTGAAGCCATGTTCGCACACGGCCCCCCCCCCCCACCCCCACCCAAATATTGACCAGTTCTAGACTTGTCGTGACTGCTGACAGCATAAATATTTTTACATATCAAGATTAAAGCTTTGTGGACGGGACACGCTTGCATAGTTTCCAGCCACAGATCAAAGTGAAGGCCGAGCTGTGTACCGTGGCCTGCTGTGTCCACCTCTCCCAGTACTGGATGCCTGCTGTGTGTATCTTTATGGTTGGCTATTTTCTTCTCTTCCCATTTAATCCTAAATATTTATTGTATTCTCCGTGTAATCCTCGGATTCCTGTATTTTCACATTAATTTATTTACGCCCTGCTGTATTTGACAACCTTTATGATACCAAGGGTAGCTGGATTTTTTGTAATATTGTCCACCACAACAATAAGCATTTTGTCTAAAGATGCTGCACATTATCTCGGAGCCCACCACCAATTTGATCTGTTGATTAATATTTATATAAAAATGTCATCCTGAAGTTTTGTACCATAATAAGATTGCTTTCTATAGGTATATCTAAATCAAACCGTTCCACGTTTTTTCCCAGTACTGTGTCCTGACTTCATGTATGATGATCATGTCCAGTGTAAGATGTGACGTTAATCTGAAAAATTAGGTGTCCCGGGTTCAACTCCCGGACAGGCCCCCACTTTTGACGTTACGGTTCGTCGTGGACCATTGTAAAGTCGGTTGATAATGGAGTTGTGCTAGAGGTCGCCGGTGATGCTGCATCACCAACTACTTTGGTGTTGATCATCATCAGATCACATAGCGACAGCATGTTATATATCAGATAGTGATATATAACATGCGTATATAGCGTACTGACAAGAGGAAGACTGTTTAGTTGATCTAAAATTATAATGTCACCATATACGAGCTCCACATTTGTTTTGAAAATAGTGATGTTACACATTTAATAATATAAATAACACATTACATGCATACTATTGAATAATATTACTGAAAAAAAACTAGACTTGAATAGACTTGATAATGGTCTAGGACGGACCGAAACGTCGTCGTCGTCTCTTAAATTTCTAGTGTGAATTTGGGTCAACATTTTTCAGCCACGTTATTGTGACTTCCTCTGCAGTACCTCAATATGCAGAGTATGCTAATATATAACAATGTTAATTTATAGTTGAGAAAATTCCTATTTTGATTGAACAGCATGTTAAAATTGACGAATGTATCTTTGGGATAGACTGCTGGATGGAATGGACTTGGTCTGAGGACGGGTTGATCCCTGACTACTACCCTTCCCTACCAGTGTCACCGCCAGCCTCCCCCCTCCCTACACCACTACTGGCTGTGTACTGGTGTCCCCTACGCCACTGGCTGTGTACTAGTCCCTCTCCATGGCGGCCTCATTTACTTGTACTCATGTTTTCCACCACTTGATCTCTCTGCCACTTCCTCCTCTCGTCCTCGGGCGTCTCTCCTCGGCTCATCTATTCACTCCTTTTGTTATTCGCATCATTTCCCAGTCGTTGTATTTTTCAGGATTCTTTTGTTGGCTTGAGTCTTTATTCGTTTGTTTTTCTCGCGCCAAGTTTGCCGCCTCTGCAAGTCTTTGATTTCATCCTCGTTTTCTGTTGGTGCGTGATTTATACGCGCTCCTTTGCTCACATTCCTGTATACAGCTACGCTAATAACTACGGATTATACTGGCATTAACCACCGTCTGAAGACATTACGTCAACCATCCTGAGCTGCAGTAGACAATTCGGAACGCCAGTGGGTATATTTTTGTCAATGTTCCCACCCCGAAAATGGGCTAGTGTGTCCGGTTCACAGTCGCCCACCATCCAGGCTACGCCCATCGCACCGTAGATTTACAGTTCCCGGGAATCGCAGTCCACGACCCCCCACCCCCACCCTCCCCCCCACAGTCACTTCTTAAAGCCGTCTGTCAGCAAGCACCGACTGGCGTCTACAGCCAATTGGCAGCAACACAGTGCCCGGTTATAACCCCCACCACCAAGACTTGGCCAATCAGAGGCAAGACTTTCAACAACACACTAACGGCTCGTGTGACTACTGATTGGATCGGTCGCAATCGTGGTTTTATTACATTTTGATTTTTTGTATTGCATTTTTTAATACACATTTGTACAAGTTCGTTCTAATTGTTAAGAATGATTACTATGTTCTGGCAAGATAGCTTATATTCACCCGCTATATTACCTAAATTTATTTTTCACGAGAAAATAATTCGTATGGCGATTATGGAACTCCTAGGCGGTTACATTTAGTATTTACTGCATAATTGAAAACAGAATTATCAGGCGCCTGAACTGCTTCAGTTCAGTCCCCCCTCTCCCGCTCCACATTATCAACCTCCACAGTTATATGGCTGACCGCTCTTGTTTACAGTAATGCATGACGGCCAAGATGGAGGGCTGCCAACGTGCCGTAAATACTGATATAGAATGCATCACTCGTGTCAATAAAGTATGAAAACGCAAAATGACTAACAGTGATCACGAGACACGGTGGGGGGGGGGGGGAGGGAGGGGCCCGTTCAGTCTAGAGGAAATCCAATCACGTGGTCTTAAAAGAATATAAATACTGAATCGCCTTGTTATCAATCAAGTCGCCGCGGTGAAAGGGTCGACGGACGCTACAAAAACCAGTGGATAGACGAGGTGGTCACCTCGCACCATTACCCAGGGACGACCGCCATCCCCGCGCCCCCTCGTCCACTTCCCTCTCAGGGGGAAACACCTTCAACACACACTATAAAGTTGAACAAATCCACAAGGGCCGTGACGAGGATTCGAACCTGCGTCCGGGAGCAATCCCAGACACTGCCTTACAGTAATGTTATCTGCAGTAGACAATTCGGGACGTCGGTTGGTATATTTTTTCACACTATAAAGTTGTCTTGCTTCGGGTCCCCCTACCCCCTCCCCATACCCCCTCCCCCAACCCTTCATTAGTCTACACAAATTCAGACGCACTTGTGTGTGTAAACACTTTCTCAGGAAGAAGTGTGTGTGTTTAGAGAGTGAAGACGAGGGCA
This sequence comes from Procambarus clarkii, assembly GCF_040958095.1. Lineage (NCBI taxonomy): Eukaryota > Metazoa > Arthropoda > Malacostraca > Decapoda > Cambaridae > Procambarus > Procambarus clarkii. The sequence goes on from NC_091201.1 coordinate 23,324,126, forward strand.
AAGTGCCCAATTAGTATAAAAGCCTTATTTCTAAAGCCTTGAATTATATAGTGATTATAAAAGGAAATAATAATACATAAAATCTGAAGCAGTTCCTGGCCAAGAAGATAAAAGCCTCTGGAGACAGTTGGCAGCACAATAACCGGATCTGATGCGACATCAGATCGCTGGTCTGATCAGCGGACAATAACAGTAATAAAATGGCGACGGGAAGTCAGTATGTAGTAATAATTTATTAGTAATTACAAACGGACAAAGTTCAGATAACGTTATCTATTTTATCTTAAAGCACTGTAGTTCTACAGTATATAAACGGGGCAGCAAATTATCGCTAGAGCAGGGATGACGAACTCATTTGTTGTCACAGGTTAAATTCTGAACAATCTCCAGGATGCGAGCCATGACATGGGAGACCTTCCTATCCAGGAGCAACAGTTAAGCTCTCGTAAAAAAAATCATCATAAAGATGTCACTAATCACACATTTATTGCGCCCATGCGTCTGTGTTCAGGTAATTTAAGTGTATATGAACAAATCCACAAGGGCCGTGACGAGGATTCTAACCTGCGTCCGGGGAGGTTCGGTTTCAACTCTTTTTAACCCTGTCGTAGCTCAGTCGATTAAGGCAGTGTCTGGGATGCTGCCGGACGCAGGTTCGAATCCTCGTCACGGCCCTTGTGGATTTGTTCATTTGATGCATCACGTTAGTGTGATCTGTGTGTGTTAAGTGTACTATGATACCTACCTTCAGTTGGTACACTTTTTATTGTTTCATGACGATTCATATCACCTCGCGGTTTATAGGAACGCTTCAGCACAACTCGGATATAAACCTCCCTACACCATCGTGTTTCAGCATTCTCTGAAGGTTCTCATTTTCTTCCAAAAGTAGTTACACTGTCTGTGGTTAAGACTTCTACAAGTAAATTCTTGTTATAACATTAATGGCATTATCTGTAATGTTTTACCTCACTACACTTCCAGTGAATAATGTAATAGCAATTGACAGGTTTTTGGTTTTCATTCACAGCGAGTAGCGTTTCCTTTTAATTTGGTAGCCACGCTAACTTTCTAAGCATTTGTAGTGCTGACTACATTGCCACATTCGGCGGTTCTTCAATCAGACAAGTTTTTTCAAAGACTAAATGCAAAAATTACAAATGCATAGGTTTTTCATTTTATTGGCTTCAATCTTAAAAACATCGTGTAACCTTCATACCCTCATTAACATTTTGCACAAGTTTTATAAACTGGCTGTTGTGTAGGTTACATAGTTCCATAAATTACAGTATCAAATACAGTAAAAGGTTTCACAGTACTTGAAATCCGAGCCGACTCAATATTCTCTGATAATTCACTGATCCTTTTGGCAACAATATTTCTTGATTTACGTATGTAAAACCTTAGTGTCTCCAGACACAAAATCTGAAGCCATCAACTTGCATTTTTATATGAAGTTACTGAAAGAGAATGGTATTCTCTGCTCAACTTGCACACCCATGGTTGCAGAGGACAGTGCACTACTGTGTACTGTGCAGTATGATTATCCTTATGGCATGTTGGAGTACCCCCTTGTGTTGGGTGTGGTTTCAGTAGTCTCTGAAATCTTGTTTGCAATTCGGATATAGAGTACGAGAGAAGACACACCGCCATGGTTATGAGATGATCAGGCAAGCCAGTGGGCTTGCAATAAGCCCATGCAAGCCAGTGGTCAGGTCTGGTGGCCCGACTCCCACGGCGGTGGGAGCGCTGTTTTCTGCATACTCCTGATAACTTCACATAGATTGGGCCAATCAGACGATGGCTACATTTTGATTGGTATTCTATGTAGAGGTTCTATGATAGCGTACGACTGACGTGTAGGCTCGCCTACCCTCACCAGCATCTTTCAAAAGGAAGAATTGGCGAACATCTGAGGTGGACTCTATTGATGAAGAGCGTGATGTGGCCACCCGTCCCGAAGTATTGGAGCCCTGGAAAATTCAGCCTTGGCTCCTCTGGTAATAAACTCCTACGATGGTGCGTTGAGATGGCAATGGTGGAGACAGATTTCTGCAGTAACGAGCACCATTCAGCCATGCCGGGTGAAGTGCACATGTGAATGTGAGAGCTGATTTTCTGGAGTATGTACTTCGTAATTTCGTGTACAGTCTCTCACTCGTGGTACCCCAGGGTAGCCTAATACGCTGAAGTTCTTAACTGAAGTTGGTGTGGGTGTCGGCTGTATTGATCAGACCCCCCTCAAGAGTGCTGGTCATGTGATAGAGAACGTGTGTGAGAGATTCTTATTCCAACACATGGCAGACTATAATGTGCATTCAAATTTATCCAGAGCATCATATTGATTGCCTATTTGTGTACCTTTTTAAAAACGGTAGTGGCATTAGGCAATAGTGATTGCGAAACTTGGCATTGCAGCGTTAACTTAAAGGAACGCCGAGAACGGGTTGTCGACTTGCTCATGACAAAGTAAACAAAATTTCCCCCAACCATGTATAAGTTTTATTAAACAGTTGAAAGATGTACATGGTTGTATCAGTGAATCCTTTCTCCCTCAAATATAAATCTGTCCTCCTCATAAGGGATTATCATATTATTCTAGCATTACATCAAAACAAATATTGATGAGAACAAACTAATTCTCTGCTTCCAAGTTTGAATTAAAAGCGACCTATAATGTCAGAATTCATTCTGAACTCTGCTGTTGCTCTAGGCATTTTAGGTGTTGCTACCCACTATGAGCAGGTGACCGTCCTGCCTTGACATTGCTACACACACACACAGGTGGTCCAAGCAAAGTAATTTTGGACTGGTACCTTCAGAGAAATGCTTCAAAGACAGTTATTCCGTGAGCAATCGAGTAGCCTGTCTAACTGCAGCTTCAATGACTTGATGAAAACATAAATTGATGCACAACTTTTCAGACTCCTTGAACACTCTCCCTCACGAATTTTCAAGTGACAAATATCATAAAACTTAAGGGCACAGTTGGCTCCATAATGCCTACACAAGGTGGCAAAAGGTTGATAAGAGGAAGTGTCCATTATAAGCCAGCCTACAGCATGCAGACACGAACGTGAGGTACAGATTGAGTCACGGCTATAAACAAACTCCCGCCGATCTTAAAAGTAAGCCATAGCGTGTTAAAGTATGAGACATTACTAAGACAAGGAGGGAAGGAGAGGGGGAGGAAACACTCGCGGTGTAATAGAGGAGAAAGTTTGAGCGGAGAACTTTCCCGGTGCACATTACTGCTCACGTTATATAGTTCCAGCCAAGTGTAATGCTTATTATATCTCCAGAAGGAAGAACATAAAGGTGACGGCCTCTCCTCCACGTCTTCACAATATCTTACCCTCAGCCACTTCTTCTCCCCCTTTTATCCCTTTTTTATTTCTAGTCTTCCTTCCGCACTGCCAGGTCCTACCTCTCCAACCCTCCCTCCCTCCTCCTGCAGACATTCCTTTCAACCCCCCTTACCCTCCCCCCCCCTCCAACCCCCCCACCTTCTCGACCGGTTGCAACCTGTTATTACTCTGTCGTTATACGTCTCTCCTCTCAACATGGTTGTGTTCCTGGGTAGTTTCTCCTCCAGGGTTCATCAGGGCCGCCATTGGTATTCGTCGAGGCGGGAGAGCGGTTCTTCCTGCCCCGACTCGCTCGTCACCATCGAAACTCTTAACACTTGCTTAAAATATAGAATTTATGTCGCGGGTCCTACTTAAAGCGTCTGGAAGACGACTCTGAAGCAGGTCGCGATCTGGACCACAATTTAATATCCTGAACAAATTGGGAGGTTTTAATCCAGACCACTTTGGTAAGAGCTAATAACTAACAGAAAAGACGGCTTAAAGATCAAAATGGCGTAATGGAGAAAATTTGTCACCTATACGGTAATTAACCCATAGAATCTACTATTTAGGCCGTAAAATTCTGCTGGAAAAACCTATTCAGGAACCTACAGGATTTTTGGGGGGTTTGGAGGTTTTTATATTTTTGTTGGCGGGATTTTTATATTGTATTGTTGCCGACTTTGGAGTTTAAAGTCTTGTCCCATACTTCCTGGGGAGCTGATACACACGCTCCTCTGTTTATATAGAGTTCTCTAAAGTGGATTATGGCTGTCCCACTTGCCCGTCTACCTCACCTTCGACTCTTGGTCTCTCGTGCACCTTACTGGGTTAGCCTCGGCTCTGGTGCCTTTTGTTAGTGTCCTGCCCTGAGCCTGTGTGTGGGTGGGTGGGTGTGTGGAGCCCGGCGTCCTCTCTCCAGTAGGGCCGCCAGACGTCCGTACGTTCCAGGACTTTCTTTTAATGTCCTGGATTAAAGTGCCAAAATTTGCGTTCGGGAAGAATTTAAAAAATTGTCGGAAATTTTAGCTTCCATCATCACTTAAAATCATATATATTTAACTACATAAATATATTTATCTATGCATATTTATGCAGTGACATCTTCGCCTGTTTAAAGGACAATAAGGCATAGGAAAAAAATCAATCTACAACAAAAATATGGATAAGCAGATAATTATAGTGGGAGAAGAATACAATTTTCACAATAGCAGTATGTAAAGGAATTTTCTTACATATTTATTTTTGCTAGAAATAATTCTGTACCAAGTTTGTTTTTCATTATATTTTGTAATTATATTAAAAAAATTAGTTTGTGCTACAGTACAATAAATATATATAACGCTAAAGTGTGTGTTGGGCGGGAAGAGTCGTGGTGACTGTTAGTGGAGGTTGGTTGAAGACTGTCACCACCCAAGAGGTGGCACGGGCATGAATAGCCCGTAAAGCTTAGAATAGATGTCGTGGATTCTGACTTCAGATGATGGCAGCGCTGCGATAGTGTTTCATCTGTCAAGGCTTGGCGCATTCTTTTGATAATTAAACTGCTGTTCTGATAGGATCAACGCAATTATTCGTCTAGATAACAAAGGAGATTAATAAAAATCGTTATTACCAGCATTAGATTATGGAATAGAATTTCTTTCGGGGACATTAAAATTGTGAACTCGACTGCATAGGAAACACACACACACACACACACACACACACACACACACACACACACACACACACACACACACACACACACACACACACACACACACACAGCCCTACCTACCTACCTACACCTCTCTCAAGCGCATACAATTCAACACCTGTTACGCATGAAGACTCCACATGCATATCCAGTCGCTTCTGACTGTTGCGTGGATATCCTCAGAGGTAGTTTACGGCACTAACCTAGCTCGTCCTAACAAAGCCTAGCCTGTGTTACAGACCTTACCGCCTGCGCTGTAAACATCAGGGACAACAAGTAACCTACGCTTCACCTTAGAACCATAACATTTTACCTACCTTATTCACGGCGGTAATTAAGGAGAAACTAGTTTTTCTGGGCCCCACCTTGCCGTTGCTCCCACGTGTCCTCAACAGCTCCCAGGTTAGTATAGAGTATTACAGAGCGTTGTACGACCAGTGGTGCGAGGAACGAGGCTTCTTCAGGTAGATGTGTTATTAAAATGGTTGAGATTATCCTTAGTAAACGTGTCCACTCCCCTGGCACCCGGTCGAGGCTCTGGCTCGCCCTCCCAGGTCGAGGGTGTTACTGGGGACATTCTGACATTCTGGAGGATTTGTTGACCACAGACGCTTGGAAGCTCTGCAGCAGCAGCAGCAGCAGCAGCAGCAGCAGCAGCAGTCTCAACTTTTAATGGAAGAAAAGTTGTAGTGTTGGATTTTAGGTCTATCTTTAATTCGTCGCAAAAGTACTCTTTAGTAGAGTAATTCTTCACTTTTCGCCCCCCTAATCGCGACCATTACCTCAGCCTCCCGCCCACAGCAACCGCCGCCTCCCGCCCACAGTAACCGTCGCCTCCCGCCCACAGTAACCGTCGCCTCCCGCCACCCACGCACCAGACACGGTAAGCATTAGACATAAACACGACTGACCCTGAGAAACCGGTATTGTGGCTGGGTCCCAGATGGCTGCCGCGCTCATCCCGCCATCCCAGACACGACTTCCCTCTCCTACCCCACCCACCTCCAGGGAGGCCGGCCAGGAGGAGTGAGCAGGACTTTCTATAAGGCGGCGTCTTGTGTCCCACTGGTCGTGCGGGCGGGGAAAGTGGCCCGACCTCTTCCTCAGACGATAACACGCCGCGTCGAGGGCTGTGGTGAATGAGAAGAGACGGACTGGGAGGAGAGTAAGGGAAGAAGAACCTGTAGTTCGTAGTAGGCACAGTTCCCTTCCCTTCCCTTTCTCCTCTCATCACCTCACTATCAGGAGAAAGCGCCAAGCCATTACGGCTATATAGCACTCGGAAGAGGTGCTATATAGCCGGATTTAGGATGGGACGATTTGGACGGGATGGGATGGGATTTGGATTTAGGATGGGACGATTTGGACGGATTTTGGATGGGACGAGGTGAGGATTTAGGATAGGACGGGGGAAAGGAATGGTGCCCAACCACTTGGACGTTCGGGATTGAACGCCGACCTGCGTAAATGAGAAAGCTAACTCGGATGAAATGTGGGAAAAATATGGAGATGTAGAAGGGAAAGTGTTTATAATGACGAATAATGTGTAGGAGTATTGCAGATATTGACTAATAACAAAAAAACAGTGCAACAAATTGTGTGTCTCTGGAGAGGACCGGAACTGGTTGGACGAAAACCACGCGAGAGGCATGAATGACGCACTGGCCGGACAATTCTGTTTTGGCTTGTAAAAGAGGTATGATACCTGGTTGATGGGGTTCTGGGAGTTCTTTTACTTCCCAAGCCCGGCCTGAGGCCAGGCTTGACTTGTGAGAGTTTGGTCCACCAGGCTGTTGCTTGGAGCGGCCCGCAGGCCCACATATACCTGGTTGATGGGGTTCTGGGAGTTCATCTACTCCCCAAGCCCGGCCCGAGGCCAGGCTTGACTTGTGAGAGTTTGGTCCACCAGGCTGTGTGGTTCCCATCTGTGCGATATGTTGTTGGGGATGGGGGACAGATGAGGGGATGGGCAGGTTACATTATTAGTGGCTTTCTTTGCAGGTAATCACTTGCTCCAACATGTTTACTTCCTTTGTTTCTTCCACCAGAGTTCAAAGTTCATCCTAACTTCCGCTGTTTTCACTTGACCTAGATAACGTCAGCGTCTAACTGGTGTGACTCTCCCAGTTTTTCTTTACGCATTTGAGGAGGAGAATGATTCGTCACGCAAAGTAGACTGACTGACGCACGCAACCAGCCAGGAGTTGAGACGCATTAGTGCGTCACACGCACAGATCCAATGACTCAAAGAGCAGCGTGACCTTTATGCGCGGCTGATCCCAAAAGTCGAGTGGATCAGCATATGCTTATTATACCAGTTTGGGGATATACTCCAGGAGTGGAGCTGGCGCCTGTTGGCGACGGTACACGTTGATGGAAGTTGGGTGGGTTTATGAACGGTAGTATAAAATGTTTACTGAAGTGCTCATTTTGTGTTTATTAGTGTTTGCTTGAACTCGACTATGCATTCATTTGCAGGCGATGAGTCACAATAACGTGGCTGAAGTATGTTGACCAATCCACACACTAGAAAATGAAGGGACGACGACGTTTCGGCCCGTCCTGGACCATTCTCAAGTCCAGGACGGACCGAAACGTCGTCGTGCCTTCATTTTCTAGTGTGTGGATTGGTCACCACAGTCAAACCACACTAACATACCAGGAAGATTGAGAGTTTCCCTGTATAAAAAAGTCCAACTACACAAACGCGCGTATATTTGTATAAATTATACAGGTCTCTTGCTTGAAGCATAAAGACCTGTCCCCCTTAAAAATTACGTCTGAATTTGGCCGTTTACCCGTATGCCCGAAAATGAACGTAATGTGAAAGTGAAAAAAATTGCAAACAATTTTGATTCTTTTTCCAAAACAGTAAGTTAAGGGTCCTCTGGTAGGTTAGGAGGGCAGGAAGTTCTCATAGTCTCAAAACGCCATGAAAAAACGTTAATTGAAAGTTTCCTTTCCTAACCTTGCCGAGTAAGCCAGACGACTCGAACAAAAAACGGGACAGTACTTTTGTGAGTCTTGTGAGGCGATTTCACTTCAAAATTACGGCCATTTTTGGCCATATCGCCCGTACGAGCGAAAAGCGACGTTATTTGTAAGAAGTTGAGTATATACAGATTACTTGAAGCGTTCCTACCTCTCTTGAACCCCGTGCCACGCCAGACTGCCGCTCTTACTGTTAAGGGCGCTATGTAAACTGCGGGTTTACCGCCGTGAGGGTGAACCCACAAACGTTGTGACCTTAACCGGGAAGAGAAGGGAAAACTTTAATAGCGGGTTTTACTACGTCGGTCAAACCATTTCATTGTTTGTAGAGACTTTATGGATAAACTGGCAGACACGCGCATGTGGTCGCTCATAGTCACGGAGGAGCTACAGCACTGTGGCTCAACAGTACATGACCTAACAGTGGATGGCACTGTTTATCTCTCCTCCCGCAGGCAGAAGACGGGCTTTAAATAACCTCCAGGTCTAAGTGAGCACACAGAGAAACGGCACCAATCCCGTGCCAGGTAAGTCCACTACGGGCTCACCATAGCCCGTGCTACTTGGAACCTGTTCAGAGTAGCCGAATCTATAACAACTCTTAAGTGAGCACTTCTAAGTGAGCACACAGAGAAACGGCACCAATCTCGTGCCAGGTAAGTCCACTACGGGCTCACCATAGCCCGTGCTACTTGGAACCTGTTCAGAGTAGCCGAATCTATAACAACTCTTAAGTGAGCACTTAAACAGCAGTGTTCCCTGTACAGTCCACAAGGGAGAAATACCAGCTGGAGTTCTAAGCACTAACAAAAAAAATAAGAAGACACTCCCCCCCCCCCCCTCTCTAAGCTTAATACGAGGCCTATAGAATCACATGAAGGATATATGCACATCTGGCGAATATTTGTGTGGCTGTAAGATATATAAATGAGAAATATGTTATAACTAAGTTGTTTCTTGAGACGCCGTGATGCCCAATCAAAGTTAAAGTTCAAAGTCAAGAACTTCAAGTTCAAAACGAAGCTTTAATTAGAAATTTCAGGATATTTATCTACTTAAGACGAACTTGAAAATATTTAAAGACTAGTTCAAAAACGTTATAAGGACATTACTACGGAATAGGCTGAAGAAACTGACATTATCGCTAGAAAGAAGACAGGAATGAGATTGACTTTCCGGCCAAACCAGCTTTCTGTAACCGGTTGGAGTTATGCCCAGTCATGCTTATTCCCAGAATGATTAGTGATAATCACGATATGAGAGAACTTGCAGAATGAGGTAACAAGAGGACAATACAAGAGTCATGCAGACAGGTAACAAGAGGACAATACAAGAGTCATGCAGACAGGTAACAAGAGGACAATACAAGAGTCATGCAGACAGGTAACAAGAGGACAATACAAGAGTCATGCAGACAGGTCACAAAACACAACTTCACTGAGAATAGCGAGACAAGACTTGCAGTAAACAGGCACCAGGGTCATGGGCAGTAAACAGGCACCAGGGTCATGGGCAGTAAACAGGCACCAGGGTCATGGGCAGTAAACAGGCACCAGGGTCATGGGCAGTAAACAGGCACCAGGGTCATGGGCAGTAAACAGGCACCAGGGTCATGGGCAGTAAACAGGCACCAGGGTCATGGGCAGTAAACAGGCACCAGGGTCATGGGCAGTAAACAGGCACCAGGGTCATGGGCAGTAAACAGGCACCAGGGTCATGGGCAGTAAACAGGCACCAGGGTCATGGGCAGTAAACAGGCACCAGGGTCATGGGCAGTAAACAGGCACCAGGGTCATGGGCAGTAAACAGGCACCAGGGTCATGGGCAGTAAACAGGCACCAGGGTCATGGGCAGTAAACAGGCACCAGGGTCATGGGCAGTAAACAGGCACCAGGGTCATGGGCAGTAAACAGGCACCAGGGTCATGGGCAGTAAACAGGCACCAGGGTCATGGGCAGTAAACAGGCACCAGGGTCATGGGCAGTAAACAGGCACCAGGGTCATGGGCAAATGTTGTGTTGCATCTTGGAGAAGGTTAGTCGTTGGCATATGTGTGTGGGGGGGGGGGCTTAATGAGCCTCTCAGGCTTCCACGTCCCTGTATACTTACGGGCTATTCCTGCCCGTGCCACCTCTTGGGTGGCTTAATCTTCATCAATCACGTCATTGGCAATGAGAACCATGATATGATGCAGGAGAAAGCAGTAGTTGCAACAGAAAGATGTATGTAAGGCGCGTCCCCACGAGCCGAGACTTGTACCCCGAGACACAAGAACGTATGTAAGCGACTAAGACTAAATGTTAGTTTTCAAGCAATTTAATATAAAATGTTCAGCACTCGGTCAAAAGGGAACGAGGAGTCGGGAGAATATTGAGGACCTTAAGGGTGTGGCTTCCCTCGCCTCCCCTTCATCAGTGTTCTTGCTCAAGGTGAAACTGGGTTACAAGTTGAGGCTAATACCTGGTTTGGCCTTGAGATAACTTATCCGGAAACACGTAGTGTGGGTTTTTAATGAGTCTTTCATTCCTTCCCCTCTTGTTACTTTATATCAAACTTCGCCTCTCCCCTTCTTCCAACACACTACTACTAATCTTAATTTGCATATATAGTGTATTGTGCAGCCATTTTCAGCGCCCACCTCGGTCTTAATTATGCTGGCATCACCTCGGTCCCCTGCACCAAGCTCTACAGTCTGGCTTATCAAGCCATGAAATTTGGCCACTTCTCCCTGAAAACTTAATTGATGTAGAAACTTTCTTTACTTGCTGGCAGCAGATAACTATTGCTGTTATGACAGACGGATGCTGGAAGCACACTTTACTCGTAACTGTAATTCTCGTAATATGAAGTACTTTAAAACGGTAAGGGTAACCGGCTCGACAACACTCGGACCACAACACAACACACGGGAGCCCAGCCTCTGGGAGTCCCAACACATGGCAGTACACATAATTGATCAAGCAGGCAGCGGAGAAAAATCGATATTCACAGGGAAACTACTTCCCTTTTCAATCAATAATAGCTTGAGGTGCAGCGGAGACGCCATATGTAGGAGTAGTCAGAAGTGGCGAGGGACCTCGCCCACCTCCACGGCCTCCTCCTATAATCTCTACGATCATGTATTACGAACATTACACAACAGCTCAAGCATTCCCCCAACTCCTGGCCACTGGTACAAGAAGAAGAATTTATGATTTAGTAATACCTGCAGCGGGTCACACCCGGAGGTGCGCCCCCGCAGGCGCTGACGGAGGCGACTCCTGGCGTTGGAGTCTCCAGCCTCGCCTCCCCGGTACTCACCGTCGAAGGGATGAAGCCTCGTCCCGAAGCCCACGTTGAGAGATTTCCTGCCCTTAAAGAGCCCGAAGTTGACGTGCCCCGTTGAGTTGGGCCGCACCTCCAGCCTGTTGTCTGGGCTTATCCTCCGCTGGACGGCCTCTGCCTCCAGCCAAAACTTGGTGCTCATCGCAGCAGCCATCAACGCTATGGCGAAGCAACACCCGAAAAATGTTATGAAAACCATCCCTCGTTTTAATATATTCATGGCTAGTTATATATTTGTTGTACACAGCACTAGAGAGAGTCGAGGCAGGGGGTGAGCAGGACGCTACCAGCACCGCGGCGCCGCCATGGCCACAGCCCCAAGTTTCACTGAGAGACGCACACAGCCACACTGCCACACCTGCCGTGGAATTCTGATCGGCAGGTGAGGCAACCCTCCCGACGCAGAGTCTCCGGTTCACACCACTCCAGCTCCTGGTCTCTGCCTCTCCTTGTTATTGGCAGCGTTTTCAAAAGTATTCACAAGTAATAAATATCAGCTCAAATTATAACCTATACCGTTACAATATATACAACTAACAATTAATGAAGAACAGGTTACTGGAGAAATTGAGTTGCCAGCTAAGGTTATCAAAGTAGTGGGGGAAACTTGGTATTTGTATACAGTGTTGAACACTACTACTTTCAGGTGTCAGTTTAACATGTTCATCATCTCGCTGACATTTGATCCTGAAAATGGGTAATTATTTTAAATAAATGCAGAGGGGCGCATCCCCGGCACACCTAGCCGTCTGGCGGCCTAGGTGTGGTGGGTGAGTGAGTAATACTCACTCACTGCTGAGTGCAGTGCTCAGGAGCGGTGAGAATAGCTTGAGCTACCTGCATGGTCCCTTCGTATGTGTGTATACCTCAATAAACTTGTTTAAATTTCAGCAGTCGAGGGTAATAGTTCTATGGGCCCGGGTTCGATTCCCGGCAGAAACAAATGGGCAGAGTTTATTCACCCTGATGCATCTGTTCTCCTACCAGTAAAAATGTACCTGGGAGTTACAGCTGCTAAGAGTTGGTTCCTGTGGATGTGTGTGTTAGAGAGTAGTAGATAGATATGTAGTAGGCAAAATATATAAAAAAATAAGATTGGTTATAATTCGACACAATTATCTTAAAGGTCAATCAGATATATGGCTTAAAGTCTATAAATAAGAAATGTTTAGGTTAAAACAATGTTTTAATGTAGGATTAATGCCACGGTCCTTCTCGGTGAAATGTTTAACTTAGAATACTTAGGAACTGAAGATGAGAGTATATTGTTCAGGTGAGTTGACCAGCAGGCGTTTTGGGCGGGCGAAGATGGCAACCCTGACTTAGGCTCCCTATGCCTGGGGGGGCCTCTTGACCCACCTACCCCTGACGGCCGTAACTACCACTGCCCACCTGCACCCACTGCCCACCTGCACCCACTGCCCACCTGCACCCACTTACCAGCCTCCACATCCACCTTACCACCACAACAATTCCATGTCCGTCCGCGGTCCACTTCCCGTTGGGTGACTGCGGTCCGCGCGGAACTCTAATCCAAATTTCCCACAAGTCCTTAGTGGGGATTTTTATCACTGAACAGTTCACTGGTATGGAGGAAGTTGCCCGACCCTCCCCAGTGTGTTGCTGGCTTCAGCCAAATGGTTCTCCTTCGGTGGTGGTGCTATGACCTGTTCGTTGTGGTGTGACGTGAGCCGGAGTATGTGGCGCAGTGGTCAAGCACCCGTCTGACGCTTCTCCGGCGCTTGGGCCTGGGTTAGTATCCTGGCCGGGGAGGATTGACTGGGCGCCAATCCTTAACTGTAGCCTCTGTTCACCCAGCAGTAAATGGGTACCTGGTTGTTAAACAATTTGGCGGGTCGTATTCCGGGGGGAATTAGGATTAAGGGCCAGCCCGAGACGCTTGCTAGCGGCTTTACAAGAATGTAAGAATTGCGCGCGGGTGCATGAATAGGTATACGTATGTATACCTATTATATGTATGTAAATTATCAGTGTTTCGTGCACGTATGTATATATGCATGCGTGTGTAAATCACGAGAAAATTAACACGATGAAAAATGTGACGGTGTCAGACCACGGAGGAAGAATTGAATATATTAATACATCTTCAGAAGGAATGAAGATTCCTTCTGAAGATGTATTAATATACGAAAGTACTTAAGGAAATTCCTGTCTCAGTTCTTCCTCCGTGGTCTGACACTGTCATATATATGTATATTGTGATGTTAATCTGGAAATAGAGCAGTGGCTGTTCTGGCTGGCGTTGTGCTCATCACATTAAAAAAACGTAAAATAAAGTAAATAAGACAGTGACCTCTACACTGTGAAAGCTGCGAGTGAAACAAAGAATAAACACTTAAACATTTACTATAACAAATAACCTAAATAACAAAACAAAGCCTCTTATCCACTTGGCGAAAACACAATATAAAAGAAATATAAACACAGGTTAGTTGTTGCGTTCAGTAAAAGAGTTGCATATTAACATTTATACAAAAGCTGTATGCATCTACTGTCTCCTGGGAAAGCGACAGTATATGTTACTGCTGAGAGCACAAAGTGTGTGCTGAGGACTGGACGATTGATTGATAAAGATTAAGCCACCCAAAAGGTGGCACGGGCATGAATAGCCCGTAAGTGGTGGCCCTTTTGAGTCATTACCAGTATCAAGAGATGATACTGGAGATCTGTGGAGGTGCGACTGCACCCTGCGTGACGGGAGATGCCTCTCCCGTTGTGACTGGACGTCGGCGAGCTCCATATATGTGCAGCATAGCATAGATGGCGCGGATGTCAGAGTAACGATCGGCCTCCAATTAAACTAGTAGTTAGTGAGTGGTGCTGGGTCTCTGCCCAGACAGCAGGGACCAGATTCATAAAGCAGTTACGCAAACACTTACGAACCTGGGCATCTTTTCTCAATCTTCGGCGGCTTTGTTTACAATTATTAAACGGTTAATGAGCTCCGGAGCATCAGGAGGCTGTTTATAGCCATAACAACACTTGATTGGGAATTTTTCATACTTGTAAACTGTTTAATAAATGTAACCAAAGCCGTCAAAGATTGAGGAAAGATGTACACGTTCGTAAGTACTTGCGTAACTGTTTTGTGAATCTGGCGCCAGGTGTCCAGGTGTCTTGGGCACTAGAGGGAGGAGGGGGGGAGGGTATCTGTATAGACACTGAGCAAGCATTGTTGTTGTTGATTCCTTATGTTGGAGCATGCAGATACGTTGATGAATAGGTGGTAAAGGGAACAGGTAGGATCTTCTGCCTAAGCAGATGTGCATATATATGTATATGTATATATATAATATGTATATTTGTATATATGTATAAAAAGCTTGTTGAAGGTTCCCCCCCCCCATTTCCCTTGATAATCTATTCCAGTTTAGTTTTGAAATTCAGTAGTCATGCATTACGGCTTCGACGGGGTAGACACTACCCCGCCGAAGCCGTAAGTTTGTAGCCGTCAAACGCTACCAACAAGCCGTAAGTTTGTAGCGTTGTTGTAACGGCGATACAACACACAAGATTCGCGCAATTTGCTAGCACCGGATGGGTGACCATAAAGAACAGTCTCACCCCTTGGCTATGGCCTCGAAATCCCTAACAAACTTCCTGTCCCTGACAATAGTTTACCATTATTGAATACAATTCTCTGTGTTGATAAATTAGAAAACTGTCTCGGGGGTGACTATTAAAGACTGCAAGAAAGGACAGAAAAATGTGGAAATAATCTTTTGAAACTTTCATTAGCAAGCCTGATCGTTGCTTGTTGCAATATAATACTTCGAACTTTTGCACATTACTAACATAGTTTTTATCACATTTACCATATCCAAAATTATAGAAAGGAGAAGACTGCGTGTTAGTGACTTTGATAATTCAAGATAATTCTTTCAATAAACGTACAATTTTAATCGCCAAAATGTATAGCTGCTACGCCAGAACCTACAAGGCTAATAGCTGCTGCTCCAACACCAGTACATGGGTCGAAAATCGACCAGCAGCATTGGTGTGCACAGTACCAGCGGATGCATAGACAATTTGCCCGAAACGCTTTGCGTAATAGTGGCTTTAGGCATTGTATGTACTAGCTCTTATCTATAAAGCCAACAAACTTTGTAAAATCTCTATGTATGTACCTTTGCCTAAATAAAAATTATTATTATTATTATTATTATTATTATTATAATTAATGCCCCCAGGTCACCATCCAGTCCGTTCCTTGGAGTTCCTACAACGGACTAGTAATTCGACCTTGGGGACCTCGATACAAGCCTAATGTGTGTAAATACTCTGGCTACCTGTCTCCCAACACAATGAATTATTACCTTAAGTGTACAGAGCCTATTGACACGAACTTATAACAATGTTCTAGGTCCATGTATTCGTTAGTTTTCTGGGTGTCCTGGAGGTGGCCGCCTCGGCTGTACAGCGAGGTAGATGGGTATCAACCAATGTAGACGCTCACGTGTAATCCGAAGTGACCTTACCATCCCTTCATGGCTGCAGGGTGACTCCTTTTCATGGGTTCGTTTCCTGGCCGGGGAGGATTTACTGGGCGCAAATCCTTAACTGTAGCCTCTGTTTAACTCGACAGTAAAATGTGTACTTGGTTGTAACAACGATTCTTCGCGGCGGGGATCGTATTCCAGGGACCTGCCCGAAACGCTACGCGTACTAGTGGCTGTACAAGAATGTAACAAGTCTTGTATATATCTCAACAACAACAACATTTGGGCGTTTGTGACTGTTGTTAGGTCTGAACAACTGAAGTTTTATATAATTATAATAATGTCTATGATTTAAACGCCTTTTCACAAAATCTCTGGCCCAAGGGATCGTTCTGCAAGATTGGAAATATGGGAATGTTACCCCTATTTTCAAGGCAGCAACAACAGAAAACCACCGTTCAATCAGTTTGAGCTCGCATATCTGCACACTCACGGGGAGAATCTTAGAGGGAATCATTCACCATCTCACCGTGAACAATCTAATAAAATGAACGCAATAAGGATTTGTACAAATTAGATTCTGCCTTACAAACCCTATCCCTGCTTTTTCTTTTTTAAGGAGTAAAGCTGTAACGTATCGTTTACGTACGATTACGTGTTTGGTTGATTAGGTGCGGGGCGAGAGCGTAGCTAGAAGCTCGATGTGGCTGGAGTCTTGCTGTCTGCTCTGTGTCGAAGCTGAAGTGTGTTGTGAAGGTAGGAACCGGACACGTAGTGCTACGATTGATTGGTGAAGATTAAGCCATCCAAAAGGTGGCATGGGCATGAATAGCCCGTCAGTGGTGGCCCTTTTGAGCCATTGCCAGTATCAAGAGCTGATACTAGAGATCTGTGGAGGTGCGACTGCACCCTGCGTGACGGGAGATGTCTCCTGGGTAGTGCTACATTCTTGTTGAGAATATTGAAGATCTGTAAAAAGAAAGAAAACCCTAAATTAGGGTCTGTAGGTATCTCTCGAGCGTCTGTAATGATTTGGCCTGATGACTATTTATTTAGATTCAGCTACTCGGAACAAAAGTTCCAAGTAGCACGAGCTATGGTGAGCCCGTGGCTTACCTGGCACAGGAGCGGGGCTGTAACTTGGACGTGAAAAGATTATTGATTGATAAAGATTAAGCCACCCAAGAGGTGGCACGGGCATGAATAGCCCGTACAAAAAATTTGTTATAGATTGCTTAGATAATCGGTTTATACCTCACCTGACCATCCACTATTAGGTTAGGAAGGAGTATAACTATAATTAGGGAAGAGGTATGAATTCGTAATTAGCGGACTAAATATAATTTAAAAATCACAGTATCTGCCCATGAGCTAATGAGTTTTGAGCGAACATATTATTGACATAATATAATTGCGTTGCTAAATGACGGTAGGTTCAGTTTCTGAAGCTAAGTATACGTGTCTCTATCTCGTTCCACCACCGCCCACGGGATGGGTATGTGGTACGTAATAAGTAATTAGAGCCACGGAATTCATCAACAGTGTAAACCAGACATGACGGGGCTGATATCAGACTATAAAATATTGAACAATTGGAGGATATTTATCCAGATAACAACTTTTTAAGTTCATTGTACACACAAAGGGACACCAGCCCTTGTGCAGTGTGACTCAACAAGTCACATTGCAGGACACAACAGTCAAGATGATTTTTTACACATTGGCAGTTTAATATTCAACTGGAAAACATCCTCTGGAATAATTATGGGGGAACTTTTAACAATCCAGTGACTTCCTGTGGAGATAGAAGCCACTGGAGATGGTGGCCCTCGGGTAAATTCAGGCACGGTCGTACAGGTCTTATCAAGCACTTACTCATACATGGGTGAGAAAGCAGGTTTGGAAAATATCTTGTATTGTTTTCAAGTTAATGTGGAAAATTGTCTTAAATTTTCTTCTTGATTGGTAGTAAGAAATATAGTAATAAAATGCATAGCTGTTTGTTTAAATAAAGCTTACTGGCAAGAGCGTAGGAAGGAGCAGCAGCATGAGCAATTCCAAATAATTGCCAGGTAGCGAACGTGTCTATTATAGATACACAAAGACTCGCCCTACATATATTGGCCCTGGCAATAATTTTAGTATTCCTATATGCTAAGTTTAATGTGTTGGAGAAGTTCCTTCACACATTTTATCATTCATAATCCCCTTTTGAAATTTAATGTCGCATTATGCCAGGAATTATCAGACACAATATATATCGGGTGGCAAAGAGCCGCCTTACATCATATCCTGTCGAGTGCCAGATAGTTATAGGGGCCAGCAAGTGCCAGAGGACGACACTTGATCAACCAGTGTGATTACCATCTCCAAGACTTGTGCTCGATTTGTTCTTGAGGCAGAAAAGCGTCTTTGTGCTTAATGAGGAGATAATTAATTAAATTTATACCTCAATTGTGTTGATATTCAAAGTCTGAAAAATATGAGAGCTTAAAGGTGTCGCCAACCAAACCCTCGACTTGAAGCGCAGCTGTATACAATAAATTTTGTCTGTTGAAAATTTTGAATAGTCTTAAACATTATACTATATAAAACAGATTTTCTTAATTGAATTATAGTAGAATAGGTTATTAGCGCAGCAAATTCATTAATGACAGTCCTAGTCGATGTTTGATCATTGACGTTAAGGCTGAACTTGGTGAGATCAGCTGTGTCGTGTTTTGATTCTTGTCACAAGTTATTTAACCATGGAGGAGGTGAGTAGGGAGACTTAGTTCCATCAGATCACTGTCGCACAGTCACCATGAGTGCCTAAACGTCGCCAGCGCCGCTAGAGTGCTCTAGTACTCGCCACAACGCCAGAATAAAATATAATGTAATGTTGCCCCTGGTCCGCCAGTAAAGACGGAGGGGGCAAGCTTCCCCGTGCTCGGGCCGAACAAGACGAGGCTTTTCCTCGCCTCACAGCCCTCCCGGCCTTGTAGTCACTTGTAAGCAGCATTGTTGCCTCATTATTGGTCACTTGCCACGGGGCGTGGTGTTAAAACACGAGACAACTAGTGTATGGAGGAGTTTTTAACTGTTGAATGTTTGAGGTTGTTAGTGAGCATTTTTCCCACTGGAACTGAGATTGTAACTTCCGCCTGAGGAGACCACCACTACCACTCCCCAGTGTTGTGGTGCAATACTGGCCCCCTGCTGGTGCTGGCTTGGCACCAGGGCCGCTACCCACACCACACCTGCCATGTCTTATTTAGCTTACTACAAGGTAACTATATCCTTGACGACTAACAAGTGTGTGTGTGTGTGTGTGTGTGAGAGAGAGATCAAATCTGCAGGAATATATTTGAATGGGAAGTTAATGTTGGGCACTGGGGGTGGGGTACAGGAGAACAGTCTATGGGGGTGGAATGGGGGGTAGTGAAGGCGAGTGGTAGTTGGCAAAAGGTGAGGGGTGGGAGGGGGGGGTGCAGTAGGTGGGGCCAAAGTATGAGATGCCATGGAGGGGCAAATGGTACAGTACAACAGGAAGAGAAGAGGCAAGAAGCTATAGGAACAGATTGCCATCCTCTTTCTAGATGTTAGGTTAGGTTAAGTGAAATCTAAGATTGATTGGGCAAGATCATTCTAGTCTTGAATCTGGTCAGACATAATGGAAGGAAGAACAAAGTAGTTTGCCATAGTAGCAGACGGGAAGTCTGTTAAGCTTATTGTAGTCCCCTGTAGGCCAACTGACCTTACCCTGGGATGCATCCTATGACAGTTGTCACACTCCTGGGTACATATTTACTACTAGGTGGAAGAGACATGGGGTGGAAGGAAACACTGGCCAAATGTTTAGGCAAAACCACTTGGGCTGGTCGGTAGAGCGACTGTCTCGCTTCGTGCAGGTCAGCGTTCGATCCCATACCATCAAAGTGGTTAGGCACCATTCCTTTCCCCCTGTCCCATCCCAAATCCTTATTCTGATCCTTTCTAAGTGCTTTATAGTTGCAATGGCTTGCTTTCCCCTGATAATATCCTACCCCTTACTGTCTTGTCACTGGAAGTGAACCAGGGACTTTTTGGTTGTGATCTGACCGCACTTTTGGGTAGTAATTTTGGAAAAGGCAACTTAAATGGGTGTGTTAGTGTATGATGTAATCAATGTACATTCAAAATTTTATGTTCATGACTGTCATTACCACCAATACTTAGACTTTCTAATATTTTTTTTGTTTAATTGCACAAATTGTTTACAAATCACTTTATACTGTGTAATTATCAAAACTAGTTACTGTATATACATATAAATGCTGAACCTTTTTTATTGCTGATAGTGCAGTATTTACACAAAGTAAACCTGTCGGTGGATAATTTCATAATAAGGGATTTTCACTGCCAGATTTAACAAAACGGTATAGACAACCCAAAATGCATCTAGAGTATGAAGGCTGTACAATTATGGTATAACTTGCCTAATTGTGCTTGCGGGTGTTGAGCTTTGGCTCTTTGGTCCCGCCTCTCAACTATCAATCAACTGGTGTACAGATTCCTGAGCCTACTGGGTTCTTCATATATCTACATTTGAAACTGTGTATGGAGTCAGCCTCCACAGGTACTGTATGTGCATCACGGATGAACTTGGGGAATCACTGCAGCTGGTGCAGTGTTGCCAATCTGTGTTTGAGACCTCGGTAAACATCTGCCATCTTGAAATGCGACACAATTTTTTGTACATTTTTCATGTGCTCAGGGCATAGTTTTTAACAATATTGGAAGACAAAAACTTTGTTATGACTAATATATCTGCATGTGCACAGAAAGTTCAGTACTGTACAGTCTTCTCATTAATTTGTTCTTCCATTGGTAATAGTGTCCAATTTCTGCGTGCTATTCATATTACCTCTGGCCATAGTTATCAGTTAGTAGCAGTAAATTGTATGTCTCGAGTGTCCTTCCCTTCCACTTGCCTCCACCTGCCCCCTCCCTCGACTATGCCTGCATGCTCCCCTTTGTTGCCTACCCTTAAGATATGTTTATGATGAATCCTGTAGGTAAGATAAAGTATTAAGGTTGATTGAACCAGCAGATTTGTCAGAGTAACAATAATTGTGGATTTTTGTTTAGGCAGTTGATGAGGATCAAATAATATAAAGTAGATTGGTGTAAGAATGTACCTTACGTTGATTTTGGGGCTCAACGTTCCTGCGGCCCGGTCCCTGACCAGGCCTCCTGGTTGCTGGACTGGTCAACTAGGCTGTTGTATGTGTGTGAAGGTATTGGTTAATTAAATAAGTAGTTTGTAATAAAATATACAATCGCAAACTTGTAAACCATGAAACAAATGACCATAATTGTATAGCATACAAAATGCTCATGAATGGATTTACTGAAGAAATACAGGTGGATCTTCTTAACCTGAGAGAAATGTACAAAGTTAGGAAGGACAACCTTTTTTTTCATATTTAGAAAAAGTTGGACCAGGAAACATTAAGTTGTAAATGTGCAGGAAAATTGAGGAAATATTTGTTTATTGGATGGATAGTCAAGAGGTGGTATGCACTAAAATATACAAATATATACTAGTACTAAAATATACACTAGTATTATATACACTAAATATGCACTAGTAAATATAAATATAAATATACACTAGTAAATATACACTAAAATATACACTAAGTACTAAAATATACACTAGTATTAGCCACTGCAGGGAAACACTAGTACAGTGGTACTTCCGTTTTAAAATTTAATACATTCCAAGATTGTCCGATTATGATGGTCTATAGAATCTGTCTATAGACACTTGTTTTTCCGTACGTTTAAACACTTGTCTGTAGCGAGACATCACATTGTCTCACTATAATCTCTTGTTTTTCCTGTCATCATCCTCGTACCTATTTTCTTAGGTTGAACATTACACTGACTTTCTTGGAATCCATGGCATGATATGCTGTATAATAAGAACTTTCATGTTCAGAAACCAAAAAGGCACAAAAACAATGAATTTTGCAAAGATTTCAAGCACGATCATCACTAGGCAAGAGACACTGGTAAACTGAAGCGCGCCATGTACTCGGTCGGTCCATACGTGTATCAACAAACTTGAGCACCGAGTCAAATTTTTAGAAGAAATTGAGCTCGAGGACTGAAAAAATACGAAAACGGGCATTCTAAAACGGAGGTTCCACTGTATATTCCCACATCCACTCTACAAAATCATTACAGCAAGCATTGACCTACCAAGAGCCAGGTTGTTGCACAATACACCCAATAATGCCTGCATGTTTACCTAGTGGCAAATTTAATCTCTATCATAAACTCCTTTTTATTTTAGATTTAGACTATTAAATACAGATTCAAAACTGTACTGGTCTCAAAACTAGCAGTTAAATCCAGTGGATCACTGATTGAGGCCCTTTTAATCAATTGGATACTGATGACTTTACAAATTTTCCATTTGTAACACTAAGAATAAAAATATAAAGATTCAGTACAGTATTTTATAAATATTTACTTGAAGTATGGTTAGTTCATTTTGCACATAAAGCATAACTGATGATTTTTTTTTATACAGTGTGTGCTTCCGAAGATGCGTTCACACAACTCGGACGTGTCTTCCCAAGAAGTTCTACCCGACTCGACCCAGGATCCTGAAGAGGAGTCGCTTCCAGATTTGATTCCACCATTAGCAGATGATGATGAAGCTGCCAGCTCTCCAGCATCACCAGAACAGGAGATCGTAGATGTTGAATCTTATCAGCCATGTGTTGTTGATCTTACATGTGAAGATGAAGATGAGGTGGATGTGGTGGAGATTGTTGCCCAAGAACAACCAGTGATTGTAAGTTGTGTGGTTCATTGTTCTTCTGCATGCTCATATAATGTATATACTAAACATATACAATTTAATGAACAAATCCACAGGAGCCGTGATAAGGGTTGGAACCTATGCGCTGGGTGTTCGCAGGCACGCTTTAGTCGACTGTGCCACAACATGGTCAAAAGAATTGCAACCTGGGATACAACTGCACCCACTAGGATTCCCGAGGCTTCCACTGAAGCTGCACCAGAGTTTCACAAGATTTCCCCTGTGCATTCGGGCTGTGTCGTCCAGTAGTTCTACCTCTGATGCCCCTCTTTCAATGCACAGAGAAATCACATTATCATGATATATCAATGAAGAAATCCACTATGCCGTGATGTAGTCGACTAGAGCGCACCTGGGAACACCCAGTGCATATGTTCGAACCCTCATCACGGCTCCTGTGGATTTGTTCATTGATATATCATGATAATGGGAGTTCTATGTGTATACAGTTTAATAATACATCCATGTCCAGTAATGGCAATTTTTCTTGTAGCCATGTCATTGAATAACTGAAACGGTTGTTAGCGTTGATTTAATTTACTACCTGTAATGGACTCGATGCATTTTGGTATGCTCAACCTATCGTCCTCACAGGTTAGAGGGAAAGCAATACAAAATGGCAAAACTGCAATATACGGTATAGTCCATGAGGGTGTCCCAAGAGTAGAGATGGGTCTGTGTTCGAGGACGAACCCAGATATTAGCTGGCTGGCTGTTTATTGGATTTGAAGTGCTTTTACTACTACTTCTACTGTGTCAATTCTTGTTGTCACTGTCAATTATTTCAGGGTTGCTGGTCCTCGATCTCTGATGGTTTAGTGCGTAGAAATGATGTGCATTTTCAGGCATTTTGAGACATTTTGTCATCAAAGATAAATTTATTGTTGGAGCTGACAGACCCAAAGTGGGTATGTAAAAGCTTACTAAATATCATTGGTTTCTTTTGAAGGTGTGTTGCGGGGTGTACAGTACACTCATAAATAATACTCCCTCACCTGACTCGTGTGACCAATCTTCTAGTTTTTTTTTTCTTTTATAGCCGTTAACTTTTAGCTTTATACATATACGTAAGAGGTCCTACTCACAGTTGCTGTGTTTACCTATCAATAACTTCAGGGGAACATGATACAGCTTTTTTATGCTCTGCCTCCTAGCCATTTATACCTGGTGCACCTCTTGCCAGAGGTGCGGTGGAGCATACATGGAGTTGATGTATGGACGACACAATATGATGTCACATGCTTACACATTCAAAATGTGCGGCATGTTGCAGATCTTCAGTGTTCTGCCATATTATTGTCACCTATTAGTGACATTTACTTGCTTATGCTTTTCCTATGCTGTACAATTGAAAGGTTTAATGGGATGCCAATTTTGTTTTCTTACTCGAACAATCTGAAGAGGTGACCTTTTACAAAGAATGGTAATTACACGCACATTTCAGTCTTGACACTACTTTCTGAAAGTCTAAAATAGCTGAAAGTGAAGGAACATTCACAGAATTTACACAGGACATTCAGATTATGCAGATATCAGAAAGACAGTTATCATGATCATTAATGTGGAAATTGTGGAGTCATTTTGAAAATGTTGTTGCCCTACTCTGGCCAGGTAGCCAAGATTACAGTTCAAGACAGTTGCTGGCTTTCACATGTTGAGACGGTCAAAGCTCTGATTAAGATTTTAAATCGGGTTCTGTCTTGTTTATGTAAATGCTGCATCACTGGGAAGGAGGTACTGTCCAAGTTGTCATTCCCTCTTCTTTGCCTTGGAAAAAAAAATAAAATAGCCTCTTTGTACATAATCACCTACTTTTTTAATGTTTTATAATTTACTATTCTTGAAATTGGAGATTGTACATTAGTTTCCAAACTAATTTAGATTTCATCTTGGTTGATGTACATTTACTTCTCCTTCTACTTGAGTAGCACTGCAATGACAGTTTGGATGCCCTACTGGAGCTCAGCCACTGTGAAGTAATGGCTCTGGAGAGTTGGGGAGGAACGGCTGAGGTACACCAAGACATCCGGAAAGAAGTGAGCATAGTAGAGCCTTCAGGCTGCTTTTTCAGCTCAAAGAAAACGAGGCCTTTAAACTGCCAACCTTACCTTACCTTGAGGTTACTTCAACTGCACAAACAATTCACACACTTCAAGGGATTCACTTAAATTAGCTTTAAACTAGTTATTACCACTATTGGCAGGCCTGGCCTCGGCCCTCCTGTCTCCACAACACCTCGGCTCTTTTGCTGATGCTGTACTTACTAGTACAGCTTGTTATGCTACCAGTCTGATTGTGGACAAACCCTGCTGCTTTTAGTTAAGTATCAGCCATCCTTGGACTCTGTTCTGTTGGGGCCATTTGCTTTGTTCCCCTTTAGTATAGGCTTCATGTACACATTTTGTTCCAGATTTTTGTGTGGGCTTTACTCTATGCATTTTGGGCTGCATGTACTCGGTTTTCTTTCCTTTGTTTCCATTAGTGTTGCCTTTGCAGAGTCAGAGTTCCCTTTGGTGTATTCGGAAGCTTACGGGGAGCCGGTCGGCCGAGCGGACTGCACATTGGACTTGTGATCCTGTGGTCCTGGGTTCGATCCCAGGCGCCGGCGAGAAACAATGAGCAGAGTTTCTTTCACCCTATGCCCCTGTTACCTAGCAGCAAATTAGGTACCTAGGTGTTAGTCAGCTGTCACGGGCTGCTTCCTGGGGGTGGAGGCCTGGTCGAGGACCGGGCCGCAGGGACACTAAAGCCCCGAAATCATCTCGAGATAACCTCAAGATTACCCCCGAGAGAACTGGCCACCAGAGTGGGGAGCCTTGCCCTGGGCTCTTCGAAAAACTTGATTCTTCTGTTTGGGCACTTGGCTGGAGCCCAACATTCTTTGTTGCATTAGTGCACTGGGATTTGCACACTGGTTTACGCGGCACACCGTCATTGCCACTTGTTGCCTGGTGGTTTGGGCTGTGATTGGTGCTCGTCTTTTCAGTGAGCAGCCCTAGTGCCCGAGATGCCCGATTGGTCATCACCTTTAGGCCCTGGGAATCCCCTGCAAGTCTCTGGCCTGGTCCGTACGGCTTGGCCCGTCGTACCTGTTCTAGCTGTGTGCGAGTTTGTGGGGGTGGTTTATCATCCTTGCTACAGGATGATCATTTTTTCTACCCCCGCCATGCTGATTGCTTGGTCAGTGATACCTACGACCCTGAGCACTGTGAAGTTTGCCCTCACTATATCTCTACGTTGATGGAATTTGCCTCCCAGTTGGAGGCATTTCAGGCAGCTGCCCCTTTTCAAACTAGGTTTCCTTGTGATAGGCATTCATGGCATATTGGTCAACTGGATACACCAGAGTTGGCCTCTATGGCGTTGAAGTACCCAAAGTTGGAGGTCTCGGTTACCTCCACTTAGACTGTGCCTCTTCTTCCTTCCCCCACAGGTATGGTTTGCCCAGTTTCTGGTCTTCCTCCTCATTGTATTGAGATTCCTTGATTATCTTGTGTTGACATTATTCCTCCTTGATTGCGATCAGTCATTGAATTTTAATGTTTCTCAGTTTAAATTTTCACCTGTGCCTTATTGCAATCTTCTGTTAGGTTTATGGAAATGGGGTTGGAAATCAGGCTACCATATTATTGCTACTTTGCTAGTTTTTAAATATGGTAATTTGGCTGCAAAGGTGACGAGTCTTGCAGTGGTGGCAGCAGGTGATGGAAAGCTTGCTGCTGGTTGTGACCTCTACATTTGCAATACTTGTGTGGTCAATAATACCCCCCTCTGTCCATTTCTTTTGCTCTCAACAGGCAAAATTGTCTCCAATTAGAGACGATCTATTTCACTTGATTGATGAATAGATTACCCAAAACTTCAACTCAGGGTTGAAGTGTTTGGTAGCCTTTTTTCTTCTTTGAAAGCAAAGTACAAAGACGGTGTGATACCATATCAATATTGCGCTTGTCAAGAGTTACTTTTTAATAGCATTTTGTGGTTGTGCATGGAACCATTAATGCCTTTTTTTATATACTGTTTATGTATATATAATGTTCCACCCATGTCCAACTACAGGCAGATTTTGGAATGTGCTTCACATGTGTGTGATGGCAGGCAGCCTTTAGAGTGGGTGCATCCTACCAGTGTGTAAGTGTTCTCTTGTATTCAGAGCAGTTATCATGATCGACTAACACTGTACCCATGAACATTGGCATCATGTTGGTAGAAAGGTGATTATAGTAAACCATTGTTATTTGCAGTCTTGGACCAAACCCCTTTGGAAAACCAACTTTTCATTGTTAGAATTTTATGCTCTAACATCCCAGAGAGCAATCGAGTATGGCTGGTAAAGCTCGTCTTTTGGCCAAAACATAAGACTACTGTGTTCCATTCCCAGGAATTAACCCTGTGGTTCCAATGATCTTGTGGTACTAGAGGAATTATTAGAGTTGGTAAAGCAATCATGGACTCACAGGGATGATTTAGGTTACTATATAATATAGTTGAAAAATAACTCTGCCTACAGCAATGATGCCCTGCCTGAACTTCAACACCAAATATTTATGTAATTTTTTTGTTGCAAATACTTAGGACATGCACATTATGACAATATAGAAAATGTAATTACGATGTGAAATTCTTGACGGTAGGTTACATTAGACTTGGTGTACAGTTGACATTCATTTTATAAGCCAATTTCAAATTCAAATGGATTAATATTTTTACTTAAATGATAACCTCACGAGGAAGTAGTTGACAATTTGAAAATACAAAGTTGTTTGATTTACAAGGTTATTCAGCTCTTGTTTATTCATTATTGTTGTTTTTTTTCTATTCAATAGTTATTCTTTACAGTATAAATATATAGGGCTATATTTTCCCAAAGTTTAAAGTATGGCAGTAATAGATTAAACCTGGACTTAATTTGCAAATTGAAAGTTGAGAAAGTTCCAAGCATGGTAGCTTTTTCCTTCGTTAATTTTCTCCTGTGGGTTGATAAAAAAAATGCATAACTATTTATAGGAAAAATCTTTTTCTAACTGGTATATAATTGTAATAATCTATTTGCATCTTGTACATAAGTTTACAATTTTTTCAAGATACAGTACTGTATAAAGTTTTGTATATTGCAGTTTGTTGAGTTTAATGTGCATTACAGTATGTGGGGACCGAGCAAAGAAGAATGACTACTAGACGGCAAAATGCAAACGCAAACGTTTTGCCTCTTGAAGTAGAGGACCTAACTCTTCCAGAAAGACAAAGTGCCACCGATAACAACAATGAAAACAGCAACCATAATAATAATAATAATAATAATAATAATAATAATGCTATACCAGTGGAAAGACAACCACTTCCATGGCATTTTGAAGCTCCCAGTGTAGATTTTCACAATCCAAATCTCCTTTTTGGAAATCTTCTTGAAGAAGGACCGGTGACAACAGTTGATGACCATAACCCTCGCCATAGACCCAGCCTTTTTAGGCCACGGGTTACCATAGAGCTTCGCCCTAGTTCAAGGTGTATGTATTTTTTTCTGTTTATGTACAAGTGAATAACTGTGTTATACATGTATGTGTGTTAAAATACAGAAGTGTATTGGATGAGAGAGCTATGCTTGTGATGGTCTCTTTCCTGTAATATTTGTCTGGTGGTTTTGGAGTTTCCAGTGGTGTTGTCATACACTACAGTCTCATTTAATATATTTCCATCCATCTACCGCTGCATGCACACGAGCGTGCACACTTTCCTTCCTTCCTCGCTTGCCCACTCCTTGCCTGCCCACTGTACAGTCCACTACTGGTTTTGTGAGAAGAGATATTAAACGTGTGACACTTAGATACCTAACGGTTTTACACATTAACGGGGTAAAGGTTAGTTGGTTACACAGTTTCCTTTATCAAATAAGAGGTGAGATCACTGCTCAGTCTTGTTCATGGCTTGGGTCCTTGACAAGGCTAACGTGCTATTTGTCTGACAATTCAAAAACAATAAACACGGTAAATTATGTAATATTGCTGAACCTTAAAATTTGGAGTAGAGTAATGCCTGGTTACTGAATACTGTGCTTGGTTATTGATGGTTATGGTAGGTTAGAAATTTATAATGTATAATTTATTGGAAAATTTATGGTATACTTCAAATAAGAAGGTAATCTTCAAAATGTACTGGCATCCCTCTATTTACATTAAGGATAAATTCCCAGAAACACTTAAATAGAATCCTGTTTTCCCATAAGAATTAATGGTATAATGGGGAAGTGGGCTGCATTCCTTGGAATAAATTTTAACAATTCTGGAGAGGCTGAATGGTGGCTCGCTGAAGATAGCCTAATGAGATGGCTCATACATGTGGATCGCACCGATCTCAGGAGTCTAGAGCCTGGCACCCTCGGAGGTGCAGGGAGCAGGGGATTCTATATGCTCACACTCGCCAAAGGAAACATCCAGAAAGTGAAGCAAAAGTAGGCAACAGCAAGGTTCACAGAAAAGAGAAATGACTATTAGTTTGCAAACAATCCAACCAGTAGTGTTACAATTGCCCTAGTTACAACTGGCCACCACCAGGTAGCAGCACTGCACAGAGCTGTCTGCTCCCATGTCACCACTAGTTGGTCCTTTAGACTGATGTCTGCATGTATGGATCACGTTTTTAACTTGCCCAAGCCTTTAAAGTCCCAACTATCTCTAGACAAGTTTTGGCCATCCTTTGGACTGTCTTGCAGGGGCTCATTTGTTTTTGTATTGCAAGATTATTTGATTCAAGTGCACATGTTTACAAGCCTAACTTACGGGGAATTTGGAAACTGTTCACTTTAAGTTTAACAACTGAGGGGAGGGGAAAGATGGTTAGGTTCCTTAAGTCCACTCTTGAGCACCTAGAAGAAGGAAGAGGACCCAGAAAAGACCCCTGCCCAGAGTATAGGACAGCAATCAAGTGTACACTTAAGATGGCAGCCCAAAGCAGTGAGTAGTACATTAAGCTGTTAAAAATTTATGACTGGGTAAGAGATAGTGTTCCAGAAATTGCCGGCACTTTGGGAACAGCGCACAGGCCTATCTTTCTATGGCCCTCCAAACTGTCAGGTGACAAATTGAATAGGAGGGACTTGGTGCAGAACTCTTCCAGTCAAACTCTATGATAAACTTCTCCTTCGAGAGCAGCCTTTTGTTGTTAGACCTCGCCCAATGTCTGGTGCCTTTGATCAATGCCCTGACCTAGGGGACAGACACACCCTTGGTGATTCGTGGCCAAGGTAGGCAGTGTTATGTCCTGCCTCGTGATTGGTTTGTGCTGGTGCCAGGGAAGCAGGGTAACAGGGTGTATAAGCTAGGGATTAGAATTGGACAATTAGTGAGAGCTGGGGCTGTAAGACGAGTCAGAGGGTGAAGGGATTACTTGTGTGGGCCAGGCCCTATACCAGGTAATTGTGGAATACATCACTACAGGGAAGGTATATGTCTGCATCCATGTTGCAGCATTATGAATATTGCCAATTTCATTGCCTTGGATAATAGTTATGAAGTACAGTAATTGCATTATTACAAATTGTTACCAAGATCAGTGTGTATCTGTGGACCCCCCCAGGATTAGTGTGTTGGCTGCTGGGTGAAGAGGCATACTGTTAAAGATTGGCACCTAGTCAATCCTCCTTGGCCAGGATTTGAATCTAGGTCAGAGTGTGGGGAAGTGTTACCATTGTAGATTAGAACATTGTACAAGTGGATATTTTTTTTTTTGTGATCTTTGATTCCTGTTCTACTTGTCTTTTTAGTAGAGAATGCTAGCCTAAAATAAGATATCAGAACTATGGCTTCCTAAGACTGGCTGGCCAGCTGCCTATTGGCCACCTACTGTATTGCTCTCCCCTTCTGTCCCTCTCTCCCACCCATCCACACACTGTCCCTACCTGCTCTCTCTCTCCCTCCCTCTCCCCCAACACCTTTACTTCTCCACCTCTTCAGCTACTTTCCAAGGCATGATCCTGGCCATCTGGTGGTCCAGGGAGTCTTACAGGTGGTATAACAAGAATTTTAAATGTTGTCTTGCCTGTTTGTCTAGGTTTCATTACTTCTAGATACTGGAATATGATGTAAGGAGAGCGATACATTGGTACATACTCTTGCACATGGACTGCAACAGAACAACAAAGGCAGGGAAATTTGTAATGGGAAAACCATAAGAATCATGTGGAGATGCACCAACAGCATGGGATGGCAAGTATCGAGGGGGGGAAAAAAAGAATGGAACCTGCCCACCATTGACACATGTTGTCAGTGCTTATATGTGAATATATCTCGCTATTAGAATTTCAGGAGTAAAAAGATCAAGCACTTGTAACTTACTACTGGTAACCTGAATTTCATTAATGTCAAGCACACTAACTTTAGTTTATTCGGGTTTCTTTTTTAACCCTTTGACCATAATTTCTATTTGGGTTAAAAAAAAGTGTGAACTCATTTTGGATTACTTGGAGATTTTGGTTACTGGAATCATACTTAGCAGGCTTGTACAATACTTCATGTTGGCCATTTTTAATGTTTTGACACTGAGGTGTTATCTTTCCCCCTCCCCTCCTTACCAGTTAGTGCCTTATCCCAGACCTGGACTGACCGTGCTCGAGTGTTCAAAGTAATTTCTGAAAGACATCGGCTAAGTGGTTTGTCTTCCTCCTCCCATGTTTGGCCTCACAGGTTTAGGCTCAACTGTAAGCTGCTCTACTCTGCAGCATCATTATGGGTTGTACGCTGGTGTTATCTTGATGATTTCGGGGCTGAGCATCCCCACGGCCCGGTCCTCGACCAGGCCTTTTTTGTTACACCCCCAGGAAGCAGCCCGTAGCAGCTGTCTCACAGGTACTTATTTACTGCTAGGTAACAGGGGCATCAGGGTGAAAGAAAGATTTTGCCCATTTGTCTCCGCCTCCACCGGGGATCGAACCTGGAACCTCAGGACTACGAATCCTGTGCGCTGTCCACCTAGCTGTCAGGTGCCCGTGATTGAATTGATTTCCTCCCTAAGGTGGGTGTCGGTTCCTATTCTCCAAGGACGACTCGCTGTACATTGTTCCTTCTTAACCACTCTGATTTGAATAGTTTCATTCCCTCTTCGACCTTCTGTATGACTAAATTCAGCCAGGTCCCCGGACATTCAGGGTATGTATTGGCACATCTCCAGTCATCAGATGTTCAAGGACTGGCTAGGGTTTCATGTGGGTATCATTGTTACCACTTGAGGATTCTAATCCCGTCTGTTTGAACCTGGCAACCAGAACTCTTATCAGATTTAATGCAGGTTGTGGCGACTATTTAGTATTTTGGAGATGTGCATCTGTGTCCTACCTCTTGGCTTTAGGGACTATACCCGTTTCTGTGGCCACCCCCCTTCCACTACTGTTGGGTTTGTTTTATAATATTCCATTTAGTTTGCTTCAACCACCTCTTCTAACCTGTTAAATGTTGTATTTTTCGCTTAAAGTTCTTCCTGGTGGTGATAATGGCTTTTTTGCGACTTTGGTTTCCATCCGTGTTCTATTGTTCAGTTTTTATTGAACATTATGTTCAATAAATTCCTTTGAAATCTTATGACATTGTTGACTTCCCTTCACAATCCCCCAACCTCTCCCCACTCCATCTACCCAGGAATGCACTTTTTAACACTCAAACACTTCTAGTTTTTCAAGTGGGGACTTGAAACCCATGCTTGAGGATGGGTTTCTCAGGGGTTGTATAATGAACCTTTGCCTGGGGTTCTGAAGGTTTTTGGAAAACCTTTGCATGTGGTTCTGAAGGTTTTCTGGTTGTTTATTAAGCATTACACACCAGTTTTTCTACCTGCTCTTGCAGTAGGGTATTCCACTTGGTACAGTAGTTGTATTCCACTAGTAGCAAGCTCTGACTGACCCTTTGTTAGAATTTTGTTCAGTTGGGGGAAAAAAATTGTATTCATAAAAAAAGCCTCGAAATACCCTATGGTGGTGTAGGTAGCTCGCTACCAAACTAGGCCACTTTCCTCAAGGTGAAGTGGGCTGTCAGGTTCACAATCACTTAATCAGATCATGTTTGGTATTTGGTACCATGTATCCCTAGGGAAGTTTCATCTGAGTGGGTGACTGTGACAAAAGCTCTCTAAACTTATTCCAGCTTGTATTCTCCATGCAGTTGTATTTAATACTTTTCACTTCACTTTTGTTACCAACTGTTTTCTCAAATTCCTTCTTTGGTTTTGATTATTTCACAATCTTGCCTTCGGTTCCTTTATACTGTATATACGTGTTGTAGTCAGAAGTCCAACTTTTTTTTTATAGCTAGCACTCCCACACTTCTATCATGCCTTTTTATTCTTTCCCACCATCCTGTATTGCTAATTCATCTGCAGTTGTATTCCATGGTTTTCATAAATACAGTAAATGTTTCAAAGATCTCTAATATTTGAGTTCTCTAATGTCATGAAAGTTTTGCTCATATAGCATGTAGAAATAACTCTATGAAACGTGGTCAAATGCGTTTCTTTTTTCCATTTGTTTGTATGCAATGGCAAAAAACTAAAGCTGTAAATGCAATAAGTTATTGTATTATTACTTTATAGTTTTGCCGCACAGTACTGTACTTAAGTATGTTTAACACGAGACTTTTTTTGTAGATCAGCGTAGCAGATCCAGATCACCACAACTTCCAGATTTTCCTAGAGATGCTCCTCGAACACCAGAATTCCTTCAAGATCTTGACGAGCTACTAGCAGAAGTGGAAAATAGGAGACCTCTACCTCGTGTGCTTGGCCAGACGGAAAATCCTCTCACGGCAGCTCAGATAGTAGCTCAGGAGCACCATCACAGAGTAGCACAAATCACTGCCCCAGAGGCTCCTCCCAGTCCACCCCCACCAGAACAGCCCACCATCTCGTGCCTTGTGTGCTTAGACTCCTTAGCCACCATACAAAACTCTTCACGTAGTTTGTGCTCAACTGTGTGTGGTCATGTGTTCTGCTCGTCTTGTATAGAAGAAGTTGTAAAACAGAGGAAACAGTGTCCAGTTTGCAGGAAAAAGTTAACAAAGAAACAGTATCATCCACTTTTCATTTAAAGACATAGTATTTTGATTGGCAGAAAAAAGGTGGGTGGTTTCGTGTACAGTTATTTCCTTTATCACAAGTTATGCAACTCGTGTGAAAGGAACAGCAAGTGTGCAACTCGGGGAACACACACACACGAATCAACTTGGTTACCATTGTCATGACAGTGCAGCAAAACTTCATTCTCTATACAACATATTTAGGAGTGTAAATCATGTGTGTTGTAATGTTTAGAACATCAATTGCAGAATATTGCAATGAGTAGCACAAAAGCATCTAGAAATTCCTCGCCACAGATTTTTATATTTTCATTTTTAACAAGTCTCAAATTCTATTTAACTTATTACACAATTTCTATAAATGACTCCAATGAAAAGCAAAAATGAATTTCATTTGAAGTGTTTTACCAAGAAATGTGAAAATATGGATTTTTGTGGGAAAAATACATTAAATCCTGCATTTAGGCATGTTTTGTGAATTAGGGTAATGGTAATAGCACTTCCATCATGTGTACTCTGACAAGTTATCATATTGATTAAGCCCAAAGAAATACATTGTGGTTCCAGTAAACCAACTGACAATTGGCAGCTGAATCCCAAAATTATTTTATAGCTTCATGCAATCGGTGAATACTGCATAGTGTGAGCAGTTGGTCGTTTGCCAGAGTCTGTCATAACAAATCAAAACAAATGCGTGGCTAATGATTCTCGGATTACTGTACTTTGCTCTATGGAGTGCAATTAATGTTCCTATTTTTATACACAAGCATACTTGATAGCTTGTAAGATAATAAAAAGGAAAAAAATGGATTCTCACTCCTACCTTATTGTATCGTACATAAGTGGCTCAATACTCTATGGTACTCATGTTTAGAATGTTTTTTTTTTTTTTTTTTTTTTTTGTGTCAAATTGGCAACAAATATGCACAGTTGCATTGACCAGGATGTTTACTGCGTTTAATTTTAGCTGTTGGAACATAATTTTATAGGAAAAATAAAAAATTATGAGAAGCCAGTTGTATTAGTAATAATTTTAATTAATGCTTTTAATTCCTTTACACGAGAGCTTTGACCTGCCATTACTTTATAAAATGCATTTTAAATATTGCTAGCATAATGCGGTGGCTGACTGCCCACGAACTGGAAAAAAGTTAACATTCTAACTTCTGTGCTTCTTAAAGTCGTTAATTTTTCCGAGAGCAATATTTTCCATATTAAGTTATGTAATGCCGCCACACAGGTAGTATAGTACAGCACATACTCATTGGTATCAGAGTGGAATTATTGAAATTATATAATATATGAGACATAACCAAAAAATTTTAAATTTGAATCTTGTGGGACAAATGAACTAAAAATTTAATTTTGTGAATTACATTATGATATATTTTGTAATAATTATTGAAACTGTACAAGGAAGTTCACTTGGAGTACATCAACTTTGATTTATTTGTTAGTCTGTCTAGTTGGCCTTCCTTTTCATACATCATTTTGTATGGTATACATTTGACATTAATTGCCAGGCTTGAGAGCACATTTATAGCCATATACAGTACTGTATTAATATATGGCAATAAAATATGTCCACCCATAAATATTCTAAGAACTATCTTGTGAAACTTCTATCTTTTGTTATTTTGTTCATATTGAACTGATGACAAGAAATTATTGTTGCCATTATATTGCATAAATCGGGGCATTGTACTTAATTCAGTGCCGAGAATTGATGAGGGGATCATCCGTGCACAGCAGGCAAGAAGTACGAGGCGCTGCTTGTGAAAGCAAGGTACATAAGTCTTGTAAACCCTAACAAAGCTGTATATAGTACTGTATTGTCTTTGTGTTCAATGTAAGTGATGTTGCAAAGCAGCTAAATAAAGCTCAGGGTATTAATTAACTGCAGTTGTGAAAATTTGTAGTGACCCAAACTATAATTTTGATCTGAATTCATTAAATTTAAATAAATATATTTAAATTTGAGTTATGCAAACCCATCTTTGAAAAAAGCAATACCGACAGTTGTTTAAATTTAAACATACGACAGTGAAATCGTTTAATTGCAACAAATATTCACGAAGATTGCATTTTATCTTGATGTATACTGTAGTAATATGGGTGGGTGGTTGTAGTATTTGGACTCTCACTCTTACTTATTCCATTCCTGATGATCATTGAAAATCTCTATCAGTAGCTCCATCACAAGGCATTTTTATTTATAAAACTTTGTGACGAGTAGACAGTCAGTGTTGAATCAAAAGCAAGTTACAGTACAGTACAAGGAAAAAATTAATACTCGATATATATTTTTTCATTGCAATAATGATTCATTGTATGGAGAATGTTTAAACAATTGCATAGGTATTACTTAGTGTAATGGTGGTTCTTGACATTTACCTAGTTGGACTAAAATTGATTTGCAAAATTGTACTGAATAGCCATACAAGTCGCCATATGAATTATATATAACTGCCAATTATGGATAACTCTGGCAGGTAATTTTTGCATGGAATAATTATTGAAAGTTCAGCAATAGTTAAACAGTGCCTGTTCAAATGACAGGCAACAAATTTCCATTTGAGATAGACAGCCACGTGCTTTACAAATGCTTTCCTTCCCCTCTTAAATGCCCGTTTCAGATTTGGGTTTGTTCAGATAGTTTGAGTAACTGATGGGGCAGTTATTTCTGAATAAGAATGTGCAATAAATATGGAACTAGTTTCCCCAGTGGCCATACACAGCAGTACTGTACTTGAGCAGTGTTCATACACTAATGGATGACTCTACCATGGCACTAGAGTACAAGGGGCAAGGCAGTCTACTGAGGTTACTGCATCACCATTAATCTCTACATCAGTCAACCCAACACTATCAGCATCCATCACCACCTTTTCTATCTAAGTAACAATGCTCCATCAACTGTAATCAAGTTAACAAGTGGATCAGAACTTCTCGTATTGGTGAGTACAAACAAAACACTAGTCAAATTTTTGCAACAAAATGTAAATTGTTCCCCCCCCCATCCTTAGCTTTTCAGGATCATGAACCACTTATCCAAACGAGACAGGTTATTCGTTCAGTGTCAGTCCCGTGGGGTTCTGTAAGCACGTGGCTGTCTGTACCCAAATATATCTTGGTAATAATTAATAACTTAATATTTATGTAGAAATGTGTGCCCTTAATGCCATTTGTCCCAACACTGAGCTTAGAGAGACAGACTACCATAACAGAAATATGTACACATGTTGCACAGAAGCACATTCATTGCTGAAGAGTTGTCAAATATTTGTAAAATAACATCAATTTAGTTAAAAATGTATTTTATATCATTGAAATGGTAATGGTGGCGAATTATTCCTGCTCTGGAGTGTTGGATCAAGATATGCCTGTTTTGATTTTCTTAGTACTGTACTGTATAGTTACTTTAATAGTGTATGATAACAGTACTGTATACAGTTTTTGATGAAAGACTCAAGACTGCTGGTCTTGGGTATATTAGAAACCTTGTACAAAAATTATTCCAGTGGAAAGCCTTTGAAAATGTATTTTTTTTTTTATACTCTGAACCTATTTAGACAAGATCTTCAAATTAATTTATTTCACGAGGTGACCTCGCTATTTTAAATTTGACTAGCTCAAAAATACTGTAGTACCATTAATGCTAAACTTTTATTGAAAGATGGAGGAAAGAAAGCCTCTTCATTATTAATTTATTATCATTAGCATATTTTGTTTTTTGGACTAGACCTTAACTTAGTGTGATACGGTATGTCTTCTTTTTCTTTTCTTTTTTATACCACTTTTTTCTAATTTAAATTTGTTTCTTCCCTAGATTATCTCAAGTGTCCAATACTTAGTGTATGCAACCTTTAATTCCTTTCAGTAAAGCAAAGGCAATCATGCAGGTACTATTTAATTTTTTCACTAATGAAGACTATTATACCCCACCCCATGGAAAAGGGGAAATAATTTATTCGTTTTGTTGGTGAAAGGAAGTCTGTGTGTGCGTATATTTATATTTATTTAAGCTTGTATTGAAGTCTCCCCTCACGCCCCCTAGGTCAAACCACTGACCTTCCTCAAGATGTAACCTTACAAAAGTTGCCTAACTCCAGTGTATCTGTTTACTGCTAGATGAACATAGGGATTAAAGGAAATG
The DNA here is from genome assembly GCF_040958095.1 of Procambarus clarkii. Lineage (NCBI taxonomy): Eukaryota > Metazoa > Arthropoda > Malacostraca > Decapoda > Cambaridae > Procambarus > Procambarus clarkii. The sequence goes on from NC_091201.1 coordinate 23,362,016, forward strand.
TGCCCAATTATTTATCCCATCCACCATGATCTCCGATTGTGAGTCTAGAACGAAGCCAGCTGCACTAAATGACCCTCGTATTGCAGTGATATTTATATGCAGTAATTGACTCACAATGTCTGTATTTCTTTATTCGACAGTTGTATCATTATCAATTTGCTATTCACTGTAGGACCTGCATGAAAAAAGCCACTATTTTAACAAATAATTTCAGTGCTGTAATAATTATTCATTTTGTATTCATCAGAATTCATTACACAACTTTATGGGACAAAGGTTAACCAAAATTGCAGTGTTAGTGTTAAATTGTATCCCCCTTGAGCATGAGTTTCATTTTGATGGTTCCTGATGAAACAAAATTTATAAGTGTTGTCAAATTTGCTCAACTGATGGACTGAAAATATGATGGCCAGTTAATTTTTATAACTTTTTTTTTTTTTTTTTTTTTTTTTTTTTTTTTTTTTACCTAACATAATAAGGAATAATTAAACAGGTATAATCTTGTTTTCATTAAAATTATGAAGTGCTGAAAATTTACTGGAAATCAGTGTACAAAGGGTTTATAAGTTTGTACAGTATTTAGTACATTGTAGTGAGGATACAATTATATTTTGTAATGTGTTATTATAACATAATGTTGTGCAAAATTTCAATGGAAGCATGTATAGCATCCACCCACACCCCTCCCCTCCCCCTCCCCCCTTTTCTTCCTTCTGCCTCTCTTTTCCTGATTTTATTCTTTTGAAACGTTGCCATGTTAATAAATAACGAAGAAAGAAATTACTGTACTTTTGAAAAGATTTGCCGCACTTGGACCTTATTTAAGGTATTGTATACGATTTTGTAATTCAGGGATATAGTTATCTAATGAGATTCTTTCAAGAGATTTGGAATATGAAAACAAATTTGCTAAGCCTCCTTCATAACGAAAATCTACTTTAGAGCTTTTTGTACACCAACTAATTAACGAGTCAACCTGACGGCTAGCTCTCATTCAGTTACTCTGAACCGCTAAATTTTTTGTGAAGGACTCGTGGCGCTTGAATCGATAGGCTTGAATGTCAGAATTTATTCTTATACTTTTCAGAGGCACAATAATTATTTTGTCTTGAATTTTATGTACAGTATTATATGGTACCAAAATGCATAGTGTACTGTATAGCACTAATAATCAATTTAGACAAAATCTTCAGGGAAAAACATTTTGTTGAAAAGTCAACAGTACCGAATATCAAATATAATGCCACATTCTTTTGATGATCCTGAATTATTCCTTGTTAGTTGTGGCTGACTACAATTATGCTGATGTGAATGTTTCATTAATTTTTATTTTACAGAACTCCAGTATTGCAATGGCACTGTGTAATAAGGTCATGATAAACATTTATTTTTCTTCAAATTTGTGAATTGCCAACAAAATTACTTTGTTCACTATTTTTCTTATTTGTCTTAAATTTATATAATTTTTCAACAAATTTGTGTAATTGTCCTTTCCTGATAACAGTAGTAGTTTGTGCTCAAGTACTGAGATTCCATTGCTATTGTGCAAGATTAGCTAAGTAGTTAACTTGTATCTTGTAATGGAAGTCTAAATATTAAATTTTGAAAGTAGCCTAATTTTATCTCCAATAACTGGCATACAGCATATACTATTAGAGGAAGGATAATTTCATTTATCAGCATTAGTGATGACTTAAAATGATTCTGATAAGTAAAGGAATTTTAGTATAGTACTATTCTGTAATTTTTTGTATACATTAACCCTTTAAAACCAAATTTCAGAGCATGATCAAAGGCATATGTTAAACCAATCCTCGAATATTGCATCTCGAGTACAAAACCTACACTTTGTAAAAAGGCTAAGAAGACAATTAAGATGGTCCAAAGATTTGCAGAGAGACTGGTACCAGAGGTAAGTGAAATGATCTATTAGGAAAGGCCAAGTGAACAAACTACAGAGAGGACAAGAGGCACTGTGATACCGTAAAAAGTATAATGGACAAAGTGGATAAACCCGTTTGCTGGTGAGGTACAGCAGAATGAGGAAACACAGGCAGTTCAAAACCAAACCACCACATAAATTTAAGGATATTCCAGTATGCGGCAAGTGGTAAAAAGCTAACAAGTTGAAAGAATCCACCAGTCAGTTTAAAGAGTAAATGTTATTGTTTAGTTTGGAGAAGTAATTACATTAGGTACAATAGCTCCATAAATACTACCTTACATCTAGGTCTTTTGATATGGAAGTGTATAATATGGATGTGGGCCTCCTCACTTAAGCGAGGAGGCCAAAAAAAGAAAAGGTACACAATAAAACTTCATCTAATGAAAGAATACCAATCTTGTCTCCCTTCCAAATGAATAATTACATTGGAGGGAGACTTGAATGTACAATACTTTTTATTTGTAACTAACAATTCAATATACTGTGAAGAACTATGGGTATCAATAATTTATTTCATGAAGGTATCTTGTAGTTTCCTAATGAGGCTGCAGCAAATGTTCTACAGTGGTACACACTGGAAGCATATAATCCCAGTCTGTTGCAAAACAATACCCTAGGCTGCAAGATAGAGCTCTAGCTGTTGGATCCCACTTTTCTAGCCACTGGCTGTCTAATGCAATGACTCCTGACCTATTTCCCTATCATACCCGCTTTTAAAGTTGTGGATTGAGTTTGCCTCGTCAAATTTGACAAATTAATATACATATACTGCTGCTTTGAGTCATTACATATCCTCACTACCCTTACACTTAGACTTTCTAACATCTCTCACATGAGTTTCAAGCTTCCATCCGTGCCCCTTTGTTCTATTCGTATTCTTTGTAAACAATTTCTTTGTTTTCCAATCTGTCGATCCCTCTTATTCGTTTGTATCATGTCCTCCACTCTCCCTCCTCTCTAACGTCATCAGATTTATTTCCTTTAGTCTTTCCTCATACTTCGCAGCTCTGGGAAGTCTCTCGTTGCAAACTTCTGCATCCTTTAGAGCCTCCTTGCGTGTTTTTTTTCTTCATGGGTGGGGGGCCAACGATGGGGTTCTAAAACCGGCCTCACATAGACTGTGTACAGTGATCTAAAAGCCTCATTATTAAAGTTCCTGAAGTTTATTCTAAATTTTGCTAGTGTAGAATATGCAGCAGAGGTTATTCTATTTGAGCTTCTGGAGTTATGTTTAGTATGTCCACTCCCAGGTCTTTCTCTAGTTGTTATAGGAAGGTAGTTTCCCTTGGGTGTGTGTGTGTGTGTGTGTATACACATATAAATATTAAAATAGGCTTCTTGTTTTCGACAAATCTAATTAGTCTGTCGGTCTCCCTCTCCCCTCCTCTCACTCCTTATTCATTCATTCTTTCCGTTCTCCCTCCTTTCCTCCTTCTCACCCTCTCACTCCCTCCCCCGTCCCCCCAATACACATTGCTCAACTCTCTGCTTTCACGGAAATGTAAACTTGTCTTCGATAAGCCTACCCGTACACTCTCACTATTAAACTACCAACACATCTGTTGACCAGACCGCACACTAGAAGGTGAAGGGACGACGACGTTTCGGTCCGTCCTGGACCATTCTCAAGCTCTAAAGGATGCAGAAGTTTGCAACGAAACTTCACAATCGACTTGAGAATGGTCCAGGACGGACCGAAACGTCGTCATCCCTTCGCCTTCTAGTGTGTGGTCTGGTCAACATACTTTAGCCATGTTATTGTGACTCATCGCCTGCATACCAACACATCTATTGCAGTTATGTTACCACAACCACCTGACACTACCACCACCCTACATACATAGCACCTGCCTGCGATCACTGCACTACTGTTATCCCCGAGATATAGGCCCGTCTTGTAACTGCCAACAACCAAAGGCTTAATTTTGCTTTTTAATTTATAATTAGTTCAGGATAAATAATTTTGCTAGGCGGCGATGTACTCCAGTTCCGTCCAGTTCAGTAGAGCAGTAGAGGAAGGAATGGCCTAAGAGAACTTGCTGTTAATTTTATTTATCTGAACGAGTTGGGAAAAAGAGTACACGTCTAATATTTTACTACAGTATTTGTATACGTTGTGAATATTGAAAAATTAAGAGTGGGAATCAGAGCCAGCACAATTAAGAGTGAATAAATTATAGGCTATATTGAATATGTTATTATGTATTGTACTTAAAATTTAATTTCAAAGGCCTAAATATGTGTACCTGTCTACTAATTTTAGGTGACAGCCGCTATAGTTATCGCCGTAAATGACTCGATCAATGGTTATTTTAGTTTGTATTTTCCCCGATCATTTTTATCAACAGTTTTTAAGTCTTCCGTTATGGATAATTAATATGCAATGGAGAAAATGCCGAATATATTTATGCAATAAGTGTTACAATAAGACATTGTTGTAGTATAAGAACAGTATGCTCTCGAATCCTATTCCACTATCGGTTTATTAGGCTATATAAGAAAATAGTCCCTCCCCCCTCATTCTCTGGCTGCTTTTATTCCTCCTTTCCCTCAGGCTTCCTGTCCCGTTAAGGCCACGAGGGAGGCATTCTTAGTTTCAAGAGTACTTTACTGTCACTGTTAGCCATTATAATTAAAACCTGTTAAATTTTGCCCCCCTTTCATATAAATATGTAGCTTAATGCAGCACTGTAATGTGACAATGTAACTTTCTTTTTTTTTTGTCTTGGTGATACAATGTCGACTGTTCATCCCCCAGGGAACTTTATATTTTGCTAGTCTAGGTTTTCTCAGTTTAAATAACCTTATTTTTTTACAGGACGAAATGTGTTTGTATGGAGCTAATATATAATAACTTGGTGGGTGTCGTTAAATGAAGTTGCTAGCACTGTAATATATATACTGGTAAGCACAACTGCCCATCACTTTCCCCCGCCACATCATTCCATGGATCTCTCTATAAGGGTCAAAGGACCTCCCCACCCACCCCCCCTTTACTAACAAATTGTATCTTATAGGTAACTTAAGCTGTCCATTTGTATCGCGAGTTTGGTGGTTTATAAATTACGTGCCATGTACAATTTTGGCAAGTTCTTGACTGTGGACGGAGGACAATGCGTGTCTACTCCATTACTGACTGGGAGCAGTCAAGTTGGATGACAAACTTTAACATGTAATATGTGGAGTCTGATCCTGGAAGTGTTCCAGGTGACACAAATGTACGTAGTGACCTTTCCAGTGTTCAAGTGAATTTTATCTCGAACGCATTTTTTTATGCAGCTTGAATTGTATAAATCTTTAAGTAAAAGTGGGGTAAAATTCGAAATGGACATTCCCATCATTATGTATATGACCAAAATAAAATTATTGTAAATATGAATGCAGTTTTATTTTTTACTAGTAAATTGTTTGCCTAAATACTTAACATATTTAGTATGTTAATGAGTTTTGTCTGAATTCTTTTTTATACGTAAGTAGCAGGCCTTCGGTAATAGTCTTTGTAAAAGGTAAAGCTTTCCAATTAATTTTTTGGCAAGATATTTAATTCTGCTAGATAGTGTTCATTTTGTTTGAAGTTACCACGTTAAACTAATTTCCAAGAACTTGCTTGCAATTGCTTAATTAAAATAAATCGTTCATGAAGTTTAGAACCAGGAAGGAATCTAATTTATTTACCGAGGAGCTCTACGTATTGGACACAATTAACTTGATGGAAGATGAACCGGCATCATGCTGTCAGAACTGCATTGTTTTCAGACAATGCGCAACCATTTTTCACGATCGGAAACTGCTTTATTAATGTTAATCTGAATCACATTCCCTTCAGTAAAGCCCTTGGATCAAATACTTTTGATATCGCTGGTCTTGTCCATTTACTCTCGTACTGACATGTTGAACATTTGTTTAACAGCGTTTGTCTTTAAAGACAAACGCTGACAAATGACAAATTAAAGACAAATGCCCCCCCTCCCCCACCCATATCTCTTGCCTCAATGTCGAATGCTCTAAGGCATTTCTCCTTCCTGTCTTGCCCTGTACTTCCTGGGAGGTGATAGACGCGCACATCTTCCTCTATTTGCACTTCTCTCTCCTGCTGTGTAAATTAGCTAATGGCTGTCCTGCCGATTCCACTACCTTTCCTTCGTCCCTTTATCGTCTCGATGCTCTGCCACCATACTGGGTTGCGCCTCAGCTGTGATGCCTTTTAGTCATCCCCAACCCAGAGCTTGTCTGTTGAAACACCGCGTCCTGTCTACGGGATCGTCGTGATCATTTGTACCTTTCTTACCTCGCATGGTGTCTGCAACATCCGCATCCGAGCTTTAGCCGTTATGCCTCAGGTTGGCCATGTTCCTTTTCACCACCTTGTTTGCAAGCCTCACTTTCGGTTTGTATTTACAATGTCTCCTCAGTCGTTTCATCCTTGTGCCTTGGAGGGTCCCCACTTGCGAAGTTTTGCCAGACATTGACCCACGTGCAAAGGCTTCTAACTCCCCTGCGGTTATGAAACGCCTTTCCATTTAAATCTTTTCTTTGCATTCAAATTATGTTGCCCTAATGAACAAATCCACAAGGGCCGTGACGAGGATTCGAACCTGCTTCCGGGAGCATCCCAGACAGCGCCTTAATCGACTGAGCTATGACAGGGTTAAAAAGGTTGAAACCGAAGTTCTACTGAACTTACTGGATCCCGTAGCCTCTCCGAGGCACAAACCAGGCTTTTACACAACCCCCCCCCCCTGCACCCGAGCTATGTCAACAGGCCGTTCTCCCTCTTCGCCCTTACATCATCACACTACTAATAACTACTCGGTTATCTGTTGCCCTATTCACAGATGGGTCCAAGTCTACAATGGTGTTGGCTACTTCGTTGTCTTTCCTGACACAAACTGTGCTGCCTGCCCCCGGAGGCTAGCATCTTCACGGCTGGACTGTTTGCAATTGTATATGCTCTTCATTAACTGCTTTTCCGACTTCACTGTTTGTACGTCATTCTGGTTGACTCCCTCACGACTATGGAATCACTTGACCCTATATGCATCCTGTGGGTAGTCGAAATCCAATATTGGCCGTTTCTTACCTAGTATATTTAAAACGGTTAAATTTTGCTGGGTCCTCAGCAACGTTGATATTACCTTAAATAACCGTGCGGACACAGCCGCTAAGGAGGGAATTATTAGGGCAAAGCACCAAGCCACTATGACTATATAGCACTTGGAAATTATCAGGATAAGGATTTGGGATAGGACTAGGCTGTCTGTACTTGTCCGTTTCCCAAAATGGCATTCCTTAGTCAGATTTCTACTCGGTTATTCATTTGAGACTGTTGACGGGTTAGTTGGTCTGGTGATGCAGGTAGCAAACTTCTTGTTAGTAAAGTAGCCTGTCCCCCATGGCCACCTTAACAAAATAAGGTAACCACAAAATAACATAAACAGAAGCATCTCTAAGCACCAGCGTATATATATACCAAGCCTATAAACATACTACTACCTTTTAGGCATAATTCTATTGAGTGCCCTCAAAGATACAAAGCCAGTGTTCTCAACGCTTATATTCGTCGAACCCTTACCCACTGCTCGGAATTTGAGCAACACGAGTAGGGAGTTTGAAAGGATAACCCAAGTATTGGTGAACAATGGCTATAGTAACCTCGAGATGAACACCACTATCAGAAGACACTTGGCCCGGTGGTACAATCCTTTACCAAGAACGGAAACCACAACACCTCCATTAAAATATGACACAGTGAATAAAAGAGGAAATCATTCTTAAAGGAATTTGGGTTACAGCATCCATATGAAGGTGAAGAGGCGGGTCCCAAGAGCTCATCCTCTCTATCCTCAAGCATACAGAGGTAAGGTAATATATTTTAGTATTTTATTTTTATGATATTTATTTGGATATTAATTTAAGTTTTGCTTGTGAGAGTCGGAAATTACATGGTCCCATATAGCCCATTTACAAAGAGGATACGAACATGTCACAAGTGCCATGTGAAGTAGTAATTCGTTATCGCAAACTGATAATATATTTTAATACTTAAGAATTAGCGGGAGTGATGGCGACGTGTGGCAACAGTGCCACGGGTGAAGGATGGGAGCTCTGAGACGCGGCGTGTGTGTCAGTGTCGATTGTGCGGGTGTGCAGAGAGGAGGTCACCGCTCGCGCCTCCCTCCGCGTTCACTAAACTCTCCTTCGGCGTTCTCTCGGCCCTTTAAAAAGAGTATGACTCAATCGGTGGCTTGGCGACTGGCGTTGTAGCAAAGTTATAATATACAAAGTCGGGATTTTGTATTAATTAAACGTGTTTTTTGTGGGAAATTGAGGATAATTCTTCATAGCCGCATGGAGTGTCAGGTGCTTGGCGGTGCATGGTTGCCCTCTCAAACACCGTCTTCGTGGCGTGTCTGAGACACTGGTGCCGAGGACGACTTGAACTGGTGGCGACGTGAAGTAACACACGAGCCGCTGAGCCCTTGGTGAGAGATACATCTCAACACCAGCACGTGCTTGTCAACACATTCCACGGATGTTATCGTGTGAGCGAGCCAAGGCGAGGCTCTTGACTAGTTCAGCTGGTGCACAGTAACTCAGATGGTTGCTGCCGTATGTGTGGCAGGTGGTGGTGGTAGCCCAGACTATTGATTGCGGTGGAAGTCCAGTTGGTACGCCAGAGGCCCAAGTTCTGCCAGTAGAACAAACACCTTCAGTCATAACAAACATGTTGCATAACCTTGTTGCGTACAGCTTGGCACCAGTATAGTACTGTCGTGTAAGATCAGGAACCTTTAATAAGTCGCTAGTGACGTTTAGTAGAAGAGGAGCAGAAGTAGGTGTGTGTAGGTAGGGCGAGCATCACCTTAGCCACCATGTCACTGGCAGAGACCTGCCTGCCGGAGGGCGAGGCCCTCAAGAGCCACCAGCCGCCTCAGGACTCTGCTGACGGCGAGTCCATCATGCTGCTGGAGCCTAGACCCTTCAGGCCCTTTAAAACCTCCGAAGAGTACCTGTACGCCATGAAAGAGGATCTGGCCGAGTGGCTCAATAATCTCTACAGCATGGATATAAACGTCGACAGCTTCTTTGAACGACTCGACACTGGCGAAGTCCTCTGCGCGGTGAGTATATTATTCTTGCTAACATCTTTGACACCTTACGTCACCTAATATGGTTTGTTGTATTGAAATAATTGAAACTTAATTATTTCAGCGCTACAAAATCAGCCAGAGATATTAAACGTACTTTAAATTATGATATTTGATCATACTTTAGTTTGATAAATTTTCATTGCAGAACAAATATGAAAGTACTTGGGGAAAATGAGCAGAAAATTATATTGGGGTACATCAGTAGTCATATCTAGTGTCAGAGAAAATGGTTTAAACTCTTGGATTGTTGGTTTTATTGGGCTTCTCACTGACGTTAAGGAGTCGAAATGAGTTGAAAACGTTAAATAAGACTGCCGTCTTTCAATAGTATCTAAGAGTCAGTCTTTAGAGAACTAGTGTACGTCTTGAGAAAACTATAAAAAATACGTCATGAGGGAACTAAAATGCGTCTTCAGGTAAAGTACGCAGATACAAAAACAACACATACACTTCCGGTAGTGAAGGTGGACTGGCCACCCCCCCCCCCTCTAGCATGTTGTAGTCCCATGGGGTAAAAAACTGGATTTATTGTATTTGGTGTGTATGTAAATCTTCTCTTCCTGTTTTCCCGTAAAATATCTTGGGTACGAGTTCAGAAATACGGTTTTGTGATACTGATGGTTACTGTAAAAGTCGTTTTTTTTATTATAAGTCTATATCGTCTTAAGCAGCACTGAGCTTTAATGAAGTTAATCGACGAGATGGAGCGGCTCAACAGGGCAAATAAAACGTAGTCGATCGAATAACAAACTTCTGACTGAATATCATTATTAGTTTTATTAGTAGTAGCCTATGACGGCTAGTATTTTTATTTCATAAATTTGTATTACTGTTACTTTTGTAATACAAATTTTGTATTACTAAATTTGTATTTTATTTCATAAATTTATAAATTTGAGAATTTCTGGAAGTTACCCTTTTTTTTGAGGGGGGGGGGGGGGGTATTGCGCATCAGTAAGGTGGAGGACGTGGAGTTGGCCTATAAGCCTAGCTTAATCCTTGCACGTTAAAATTTGACTATATATTTGTTGGATTCATTCCTTTACATGAGAGGAACGTGAAGGTTGCACAATATGTTGAAACGTAAAAGTATGTCGAAGACTTTAAAAGCACCATCCAAGCTTAAAATAATTTCATGCTCTCTCTTGCGAACTCGAGGTTATTAACTCGGAACATTTCAACATCAGCGTTGTAAGGAAAAGTTATGGGCGTTTGAGAGTAACGAGGGTGCATGGATGGGGTGGCGATGGGGGACTGTTAAAGAGTAAAATATATACCCACACCTCTCACCCTGCAAGATCATCGCTAAATGTTACCTTAAGGCAGAGTTTCTTTCACCCTGATGCCCGTGTTACCTAGCAGTAAATAGGTACCTGGGCGTTAGTCAGCTGTCACGGGCTGCTTCCTGGGGGGGTGGAGGCCTGGTCGAGGACCGGGCCGCGGGGACACTAAAGCCCCGAAATCATCTCAAGATAACCTCAAGAAGGGCTTAGAGTAAAGGGTAGTGGTAGCTTTGCTCTAGATTTGCAATCGATGATCCCGGGTTCGCGTCCCGAGCAGGACAGAAGTGGTTGGGCACGATTCCTTCCATCTAATGCCTCTGCTTGCCTAGCAGTAAATGGGTACCCAGGCGTTGGGCAACTGTTTTTTATTGTTGCCACCGGAGACGGCTAATTTATTATGCACACCCCATACTCATCCTGTGAGCGGTAGCGCAAAAAAAGGATTGCAGAATGCACAAAAGGTCTTTATCAGACCTCAACGGAGATTATTACATTAACAATTACATCCATCCTGCACACCTTATAATTATTTTTTTAATTTATTTATTTGTATATATTATTCACATACTAGTTCTTACATTCTTTATAATGTCAGCTGGTTTACAGGTATTTTGACATTTCAATATATATGTAGTAACAATTATTATACTTTGATGGTAGGTCTTTCCGCTAATACATTACTACTTTGATACCAGGTTATTACAGGATCATAGAATAGCTGCTGTTTATTATTACTAGTCTTCACATTACACCGCTTGTTACTGAATCTCATATGTCATTTATCTACTGGAAGCGAAACATGTATACAGTTCAAGGATTTCTGACATTTTATCATCTGTGATAAGATGGGTTTGCCATCTCATGCAGCGTGAATTTAGATGCATCTCTGGGTCAATTTTTTCACATTCTAAAATGTAATGCCGTAGCATGAAATTGAAATTGAAATAAGTTTATTGAGGTAAAATACACACAAAGGGATGAGGTAGCTCAAGCTATTCTCACCCCGTTCAGTACATCGTGTTAATAAATACATATACACACATCACAAACAATAAACATATTACCAAACATTCTGAGAGATAAACATCTACATTTCCTCCGTAGCATGTGTGTCTTTGTCCATACACTTTACTTCATCTAGATCCCTATACAAGCCGAGCTGCCAGAAATACTTATAACCAAGTCGTATTCGAGCTGTGATAACATCTGTTGGTCTATTGATTTTGTTACTTGCCCCATACAAATGCTGTTGTAGGGTTGCATCCGGAGGGTCAGTAGTCTGACCTTGCGGTGACCCCTGATACAAGTCTAAAGTGTGTGTGTGTGTGTGTGTGTGTGTGTGTGTGTGTGTGTGTGTGTGTGTGTGTGTGTGTGTGTGTGTGTGTGTGTGTGTGGATGTATAATACACATCCACACACCACCTCAGGGTGGATTTTGAAGGACTCTTAGTCTTGGAGAAGAGAATAAATGACATTCGATGGAGCTATTTTGGACCCCAAGTTTGCGCTTGGATCTCGTCTTCTTGCTCCTCCACTGTCCTAATTGTTTAGGCTTTATCGTACAGTTACAAATTCATTAGTTATAAATATTACCAAAAAATGAATCTTAAAGGTGTAGATTTCGCCGAATTCCTCAGACGCATGGCAATAATTGGAGGATACAGTCGCCATTTCCTCTATGGATTACTACATTGAGGCGCTGAGAAAGAAAACCGACTGCTCTTGTGTAACTTGTTGACTCGATGAGACTGGAACCCACCCATATTCACAAGAAAGTACCTGTAAAATATATAATACATAAATATAAAAATATAATATTAATTTAGCCTAGCCCCCACGATGCGCGCCACATCCAATAAATAAGATTTCCTTACAATATTATGCAGGAGAGACTTGTGAACCTTCAGTGGCCAAGGGGTGGCGAGGTGAGCATGAAACTATAATAATTACAGCACCAGTGATTCCCATGGTGAACCTCCTAAACCTTCCCTGACATTTCACCTTAGACCAAACTGGAACTAGGAATTCGGGGAAATAACCTAACAGTGATATCAAGACCTCTCATGGGGGCAGCAGATTCGTGGTGTTGGAGGGAGGGCGGGTCGTGGTGTTGGAGGGAGGGCGGGTCGTGGTGTTGGAGGGAGGGCGGGTCGTGGTGTTGGAGGGAGGGCGGGTCGTGGTGTTGGAGGGAGGGAGGGTCGTAGTGTTGGAGGAAGGAGATATATCATAAACACCATGCCAGTGAAAGTGAGCGTGAAGTTTCCTCAATGGAGGCGTGGGTTCGGTATTACCACCAGAGGGTCATGTAATTATGTGGTTGTGCGGTCAAAGGCACGCATGCGGGCTCCCTCATCCCCACCCCCCCATCCTTATGGGCTACGGGATATTACAACCGTTTATATACATTAGGGGGATCTTTAAAAATATTTTCATATAGACCTTCTTTCACGAATCATCTTATTATTCCAACAATGAACTGTTATGAATCAACGCGCCAGTCATCACTTTCGAACTCAAAGAAATACAACCTACTGTCTTAATTAACTTGCACCTTCCACCAACTATAAAATCCTCGTCACTTAACACCAGTCACCACTTCTCGTCATCCTCCACCAATCACCTGGTTGATGGGATACCTGGTTGATGGGGTTCTGGGAGTTCTTCTACTCCCCAAGCCCGGCCCGAGGCCAGGCTCGACTTGTGAGAGTTTGGTCCACCAGGCTGTTGCTTGGAGCGGCCCGCAGGGCCACGTACCCACCACAGCCCGGCTGATCCGGAACTTCTCTTCTCTTGAAGATGTCAACGGTTGTTCCGGCAATATTTCTTATGCTCGCTGGGAGGACGTTGAACAACCGCGGACCCCTGATGTTTATACAGTGCTCTCTGATTGTGCCTATGACACCTCTGCTCTTCACAGGTTCAATCTTGCATTTTCTTCCATATCGTTCACTCCAGTACGTTGTTATTTTACTGTGTAGATTTGGGACCTGACCCTCCAGTATTTTCCAGGTGTATATTATTTGGTATCTCTCTCGTCTCCTTTCTAGAGAGTACATTTGGAGAGCTTTGAGACGATACCCGTCACCATCCTCCACCAATCACCACACCCGTCACCATCCTCCACCAATCACCACACCCGTCACCATCCTCCACCAATCACCACACCCGTCACCACCCCCAACCCTCATCAACCTTCATCATCCACCACCATACGCTAGGCTACCCTCATAAATTTACAGCCTCCCATAAATCACCAGTCCATTACCACCAGCTTACTCTACCAGCGCCCGCACTTCCACCTCCCCCACAACACCACGCTCCTCTACATTACAGGTGTCCAACTCAAAACTGTAAACTCCCAAATACATGGAATACAAAGCCATCCGGGTGAAGAAAGCGTTTTGTCGCACAGCTCACCTGTGTTCGCTTTCAAGAGTTATTATACTCCCGCAGCTCCGCCGGTGGCCAGGCCTTGGTTTTTGTGATTATCAACTTGATCCGTAAGACTGTTACTGTCAGCGACCGCAAACTTTCCAGGAACAAGTATGTTATGTTTTATGTTGTTATGTTTTTATGAACTCTGAAAGCGCCGACGAAGGATCAGTTTGCACTAGGCTGCTCCGCACGGCCCCCGGCAAAAGTATCATGGCATGATACAACACGTTTAGAGGTCGTGCAGGAATGGAAAGTAATAGTTCCGTTGGCAGTCGCTTCCTAAACCTGTCTTTGAGTTATAGCTCAAGTTTATAATATATCGGACTTGAAAGTGGGTCATGTAGCATTAAGTGCTGGAAAGAACACGTTGCACTCTTCCAAGCATTTTTGCGATATAAGACCGTGCAATGGTTTGTTTCTCTTTGCGGGTCAAGAGATAGCGAGCGTGCGAGGTAATGGCCGCATAATTTTCTATGGTATGTTCCCATAATTATGCCGTGGTAGCGGGTGCAGGTTATTGTGTGAAGTTGGACGTGTGTTATGGACACACAATATTCGTGGCCGCATGTTGTGTGCGCGCTGCAACACCGATTTTTCTAGTGTTGTATTTTCTCTCTATTGTATGAACTAGTCTATACAATACTAGGTTTCTCGTGTGGGAGCTTCATTTCCAGTTTGAATTAACAAAGAAAATGTTTTTAATGGGATAGTGATCTGGGTATTAAGATCATGTTTTTCCCGAGAATTAACTCAGAAATGTGGGAAAGCAAAAAATAAATGATTTTAACCAAAAAGAATTCATTTGGCAACGTCAATTAATTCAGTCTTTATCAGTTACATTATATAATTTTAAATACTTTTACTTTTACAGATGTTTACGTGACCTTTGATTTTATGAGCTTATTAAGTTATGTTTAAAGTAGCGATTGACATATGCCAATTAATGTCATTCAAATGCTGGTAATGCAAGGCTGGGCATATATGTGTGTTTCTGTACGTGCTCAAGAGGCCACAGTAATAATAGTGGTGTCGCTGGGTTTGTCAATAGCGAGGGAACTTATTTAATAACGTGGGAAGAGGTTGACTTTTTGATACTTCAGCAGTTCATGGCTGAATGTGGTTGCATTCCAAATGAATCCGGTCATATAGCCAGTTATTATTAGGTAGTCCCTATAGATAGATACTTTAGGGCTCAGCCCTCCTTTTGTTTTCGACACTGTTCCTGGCCGTTGTAATAACGCTTCGATGCAACGCTTAGTCTATGTAGTCTCTCTTTATATATATATATATATATATATATATATATATATATATATATATATATATATATATATATATATATATATATATATAATATAGAAAACGAATCTCACTATTAAAATTCTCAGTTCTCTCTTGGTCTCGTTGACTGTAGCACCAAGACAGAACTGCCAGGTCACACCACCTACCGCCCCAGAGAACCAAAAAGAATAAAATATCGCATTGCCGCGTCTCGACACGGTAGCCTCCACTCATCACACCCCAGTGGAATGTGTTTGGCTGTGTTTGTCCACTTTACCTCTTCCTCTGATGATGCTAGGTTGTACCTTAATGGAATATATCAAGCCCATTAAAAGTGTCAAATGAAATTTGGAGAACAACAACTTGGGAAATAGAACCACTGCTTCCGGTCATATTTAACAGCGTGCGCGCGCGCACATTATATACACAATCCTGCTTTTTATATATATTATTTCTGGTGGGAATTGTTTCCCAGCGCACTCAAAATAGACTCGGTGTTCAGCTGCAGGTATGTTATTGTCAACCCTCCCCCCCCTTCTCTCTCTCTCTCAGAGAGAGAGATTATATATATATATTATATATTATATAATATATATATTATATATATATATATTATATATATATATATACATATATATATATATATATATATATATATATATATATATATATATATATATATATATTATATATATATACATATATATGCAATTGACGATCACAAAACACTGATCATTTTATGCGGAAAATCCACAGAGAAATATGAAATGAGGTGAACGTTTC
This sequence comes from Procambarus clarkii, assembly GCF_040958095.1. NCBI lineage: Eukaryota > Metazoa > Arthropoda > Malacostraca > Decapoda > Cambaridae > Procambarus > Procambarus clarkii. The sequence continues at coordinate 23,377,893 of NC_091201.1, forward strand.
GGCTTTGTTAAAGCCTAAGGCTTTAACAAAGCCGAAACGTTCACCTCATTTCATATTTCTCTGTGGATTTTCCGCATACACATATATATATATATATATATATATATATATATATATATATATGTGTGTATATCACGAAAATAAACACATGATTAAAAATGTGACAATGTCAGACCACGGAGGAAAAATGAAACAGGAATTTCCTTAAGTACTTTCGTATATTAATTCACTCCTTCTGAAGATGTATTAATATACGAAAGTACTTAAGGAAATTCCTGTTTCATTTTTCCTCCGTGGTCTGACAGTCATATATATAATATATATATATATAATATATAATATATATATGTATATATATATTTATTATAATATAATATAAATATATATATAAATAATTCCTCATTCCAGTTATCCGGAAAAAGCCTGCAGGTACCTGACGTATCCAGAAAACCTCCGGAATTCCCAACCAGTCGTATATTATGTGGTGTAGTAGAGTGGGAAGCCGACCCTTGGGGGCCGTGGAGCAGACGGCTCTTCCACCAAGAGCCGTCTTGACCCCTCACAAAAACGCGAATTATAGTAATAAGGTAATTATCTTTGTCATACTGACAAGTGTGAGAGTCCACCTGTTGTCCGCTACACCTGGGCATGAGATAATTATAAGAATATAATTTTTCGTTAGTGACCTGTATTTTTGAAGCAGTGTGCTGATCTAAATGTGCTTGCAGGAGCAAGCGTTAGCTTTTGTATCGTGGCTTACAGGTCGATGGTTACAGGTCGATGGTTACAGGTCGATGGTTACAGGTGAATGGTGCTGGGTGTTGTCTGTCTAGGTGTCTCCCGACCTCCCTCTCTTGCTACATCTGCATTTGAAGCTATTTTTTTGGGGGGGGGGGATAAATTTTCTTTTTTCCTTCTATTAATTTGCTCACGAAGCTACCTACATAAGGACAAAAATAACAGGAACAGCAGTAGGCCTGTTGGCGCATGTGATGTAGCTCTTATATATATCCACTCAAACTCATTTTAACCTTCGCTTGAAACAGTCCAGAGATCCCACGTTTATTATCTTACCTGGTAATCTGTTCCATAAATCTATAACCCTTTTTTCCAAACTCATATTTACCCTGGTCTTTCTTGAATCTAAACTTATCCAGTTGATATCCATTAATCACAAGTTTTATTTTGTGTTAATATTTAATATCTTATTTATATCGGATTGATTGATTGATGAAGATTAAGCCACCCAAGAGGTGGCACGGACATGAATAGCCCGTAAGTGGTAACATTTTTGTTCAGTAAATGTATACAGTGTACTGAGGTCGCATTTAATCGTCAGGTTGCTATCGTGAGGGGAGGATACTGCTTGACAGTATTGATGAGGGTCTCCAGCTGCTGGACACCTTTTTAGACCAGAAGAATGGCAGTGTTGATGGCTTCAGTTATTTATGTCATCTTTGTTAGAACTTGTTATTCATTTATGCACTTCAATCATGTCACCCCTCACTCTTCGTATTTCTAAAGAATATAAATTATCACTTCTTAAAGATTTCTAATTCCTGGTTTTTAACTTGGTCTTCCTTCTAAATTTGTGTTGATTCTATAGTACGGAGACCAAAAAGTAACTGCATGTTCTGAATGTGGCCTAACAGGAGTAAGATAAAGCTGAAGAATATTTGACGTCTTATTTTAACGCTAGAAATAAACCACAATGTATTTTGGTTTACAAATAAAACTGTAATTTTAACGTGTGAGAGACACTGTCACCTTACTCTACCCTGTCTTACACTGAAGACGGCTATTTATCGACCATATCAGATCCTCCGAGAATCATGTATATATATATATCGTTATTTATGACCTCTATAGTGTGGTAGCCTACGGATCATCCTCTTCATCTACTCCCTATAATTTAATCTATTCAGAACTAGGCTCGAACCTGAATTAAGTCCTTCTACTTATATTTTTAGCCTTAGGCTCTGTTTTTATAAATGGAGATTTCACTGTGGCTAGGCCTACTCCAGAATGGGCCTCACCTTATCGTGTATGTTTTTTTTTTTTTACACGGGTAGATACAGGAACAGACGACTTTTGACTCCTGTTAGTATTTTGAGAGCTTTCCCTTACCATAGCTCATGGTAAGCCTTACCCACTAGTTTTCCCTGGAACACGACCCGCCAATCAGTTAACAACCAGGTATCTAATTACTGCTGGGGAGAACAGATGCGAATATTTAAGGATTGGCGTCAAGGCAATTCTGCCTGGTCAGGACTGGAATCCCTGACAAAACCCCTGGCTAGGCGCGGGGCCAGAGTTATCACAGCGCCACCAGAGCCTGGTGGAGGCTACCTGCCCTAAGTTTCTAAATGCTATTCTTATGTTTGTCAGTTATGCTGATAGTGTTATCCTATTACTGAGTGAGTCTCCGGTTAGGTCGACTCGCAGGTTCTCTGGCTGTTTTAATGGAGTTTTCGCCTTATCTATCTGTAGTGTGTGAGGGGTATTTATTATATATATGCCTGCAGAATTGAGCTGTTAGCTCTTTGACGCCACATTTCTAGCCGTCGGATGTCTAATGTATTGACCCCCAACAAATTTTTGTCATATATACAGCACGTATATATGTGCTGCATATATACATGTATATTTATTCCTTGTGGCGAATGGCTTATACATAGATTTTATTTCCTACTAGGCTAAACCTAACTTTTTATTATTTTTTTCTCCAATGGTCCTTTTTTTCACGTGCTGGTTATGTGATGTGATCGGCAGAGCTGCCAGTAGCTGGAGCTATCTCGGTGGCATCTGAGGAACCCTAAAGTGCAAACACCGCCTGCGACTGTTTCTACACGTTGTGCTGCTAAACACACACACACACACACACACACACACACACACACACACACACACACACACACACACACACACACACACACACACACACACACACACACATATATACATACACACAATGAGCTTGAGAGGAATGAGCTACGAAGGAAGGCTAAAGGAGTTGAACCTCACATCCCTGGAAAACAGAAGAATAAGGGGAGGCATGATAACCACCTACAAAATTCTCCGGGGAATTGACAGGGTGGACAAAGACAAACTGTTCAGCACGGGAGGGACACGAACAATGGGGCACAGGTGGAAACTTAGTACCCAGATGAGCCACAGAGACGTTAGAAAGATTTTTTTCAGTGTCAGATTAGTTAATAAATGGAATGCACTAGGAAGTGATGTGGTGGAGGCTGACTCCATACACAGTTTCAAATGTAGATATGATAGAGCCCGGTAGGCTCAGGAATCTGTACACCAGTTGATTGACAGTTGAGAGGCGGGACCAAAGAGCCAGAGCTCAACCCCCGCAAGCACAACTAGGTGAGTACACACACAGGGTTAGGTATAGGCTTAGCTGAATTCCCCTACCATCTTGTGATTCAGGAGTGGGAGGCACGTAGCGAGGTTGACAAGCGCATATCAACGGTGACAGTAACAGGAGCACTGCAACAGTGACAGGGGCGTATCAGCAGTGACAGGCTCGTGGGAGCTGTAGAGGCCACGTAGCAACAATGACACGTGTAGCAACAATATTGTAGTCTCTTGAAGCTCAAGCGACCGAAGAGATGCTTCGAACTGATAGGAGGAACGTCAATTAGTGAGTTAGTCAAGTCAGTCGTTTAGACAGTCGGTGAGTCGTTCTGTTAGTCGTTTGTTTAGACAGTCGGTGAGTCGTTCTGTTAGTCGATTGTTTAGACAGTCGGTGAGTCGTTCAGTTAGTCGATTGTTTAGACAGTCCGTGAGTCGTTCAGTTAGTCGATTGTTTAGACAGTCGGTGAGTCGTTCAGTTAGTCGATTGTTTAGACAGTCGGTGAGTCGTTCAGTTAGTCGATTGTTTAGACAGTCGGCGAGTCGCTCAGTTAGTCGATTGTTTAGACAGTCGGTGAGTCGCTCAGTTAGTCGATTGTTTAGACAGTCGGCGAGTCGCTCAGTTAGTCGATTGTTTAGACAGTCGGTGAGTCGCTCAGTTAGTCGATTGTTTAGACAGTCGGTGAGTCGCTCAGTTAGTCGATTGTTTTGACAGGCATAAGTTGTTCAATTGATACGTTTCACATTTAGCGTGGGAAAGTCAGTGCTCGTTGTTATTGAAGTCATTTAATGCTGTAGGTGGGACTTACCGTCATTACTGACGGCACGGCTGATCAGGTATTCAACCGGTTTGATTGATCTATGACCCCACGCGGAGTGCTGGAGTGCATGGGAGGAGTTAGTGGAAGAACTGCAACCAGTGTCAGGGTGTATTCCTGGCCTGGTGGTAGCTAGAGCTGGTTTACAAGGGGGGGGTCTGGAAAATGAAAGTGAGCTGATTTGGCTGAAGTCAGACAGCTAACAATTGTTGGGCGCTTCGATAAGAGACGATATAATACAGTGGAGATGAATTACTGACGCAAGGGACTGTTCTCTCGTTATCAGATAAATCTACGTATTTTTGATCATTGAATATGCTAATCAAATTTGCAGTTAGCCTATGTTACACATATTTTATTAACTTTTACCTCAGCGCTTAACATGTGTGGGAGATGAACCTTCCTTAAGTGGTGTTGATACCTCGGCCAAAGGATTGTTGGAGTTTCTTTTCATACGTCTGTACTTCCGCCCGTTGGCTAGGCTACCTGGAGCCTCGGAGTTCGTCGTTGTCACCGAAGTTCTTCAGTGAAAATCCACTCGACTCCAGAAAAAAATAACAAGGTGTTCGTCTGTGTGTGGTACAAGTGCAGTGACAGAAGTCTATTGTATAAGTGAAGTGGTAGAAAGGAAGCGGATATGAGCGGTGGGAGGGACAGAGCCCTGGAGTTGTCCTCGTGGCACCTATATAACTGCAGATGTACCTAGGAAAATAAAAGAAAATTATCTTGAGCCATTGATCATCCCTCTCCCTTCGTAAAGAGAAACAGTCCTTGGGGGAAGGGAGGAAGAGGCACTTGAGTGGACTGGTTGAGGTAGTGACCAGTGAGACATTATTACCTGTGGCGTCTGCGACTGACGTGCACGACAAGCCCACACTCCAGCTGCTCCAGTGATAAGGATGAGGAGCGTGGAGAAGGTAGGCAAGGAGTGCCCTCGCATACCCAGCTGAGACACTTGCCTCGGCACGCACCACAGTAGCATCTTTGTTGGCTGGCGAGGCAGCTGCGCTGGGGAGGCAGCTCGAGCACAGGTGCCTCGTATTTTTTTTTTTACATAGAATCGATGCCTCTAGAGAAGCTCGGCCAACTCCAGTAATAATGTAAGGTTCTGGAGAGAGAAAGGAAGAGGAAGAGATGAGTAAGAACAGGTCAGCAATAATAATGTGGAAGAGGAGGAGGTACGAGGACGGAGTGATTGGGACGAGGGCATGAGGGTGTAGGGATAGGATAAGTGGGCGGGAAACTGATAGGATCGGGAGAAGCCAGACACTTAATTAATAGTAAACGGTACCGCACGGCGATGGGGCTGCTGTCAGGGTGATGGACGTGGGTATATGGGTGGGTGTTAGGGTCCGAGGAGTGGGTGTGAGGGTGTAAGGCGGGTGTGGGTGTGGTTTAGCCCTGCCGTCCAGCGAACGGCTGGTGTATTGATCGTGTCGAGTGGACCTACCGGGGATAAAATAAAAATATACTTTAATGCCTCTTGAAACAATGGCCGATTAAGATGACGTAATATGATGTACAAAGTTTCTAGTGTTTGAGGCCATTGACCTCCCAGCAGAACCACGCCGGTTTAGTTATCTTGGGTTGAATGTTTGATGCCTCTGAAGGACTGTGGCAGTGATGCAACAGCAGCTGTCTACTCCCATACAAATTCCACTAGACAAAGAGACAGAGTGCCACCATGCATCAGGTGCAAATGTGTCATGTCGCCCCTTTGTATGCACATGATAACCATAACAACACTGTGCAGACTGAGAGTCACAATAACGTGGCTGAAGATATCATGACCACACCACACATCAGTAGATGAAACGACGTTTCAGACCATTAACCATTATCAATTTATCATTATCCGTTATGGACCATTATCAAATCGTCCATTAGTCCTAACGCACGACTTGATAATGGTCCAGGACGGACCGAAACGTCGTCGTTTCTTCATCTTCCGATGTGTGGTTTGGTCATGATAATAACACTATAATGCTTAACACTGACGCCACTGCCATTCAAGCCAGGCAAATGCCAGAGCCTTCAGGCACTGTAAACATGATCATTACAGTCCTCTTACTCAAAACCTTCAGCTACGAGACCAGTGGAAATTAATACAAATTAGCGAAAGAGGGAACACGTAGGAAACTGTTGATATCAACGTTACAGCCAACATTTTCCAACTACAAAGAACAAGTTTTGGAACGGCGATTCTTGCTGGAACAAACTCACTCTTGAACAAATCCACAAAGGCCGTGATGAAGATTCGAACTTACGCCCGGGATGATCCCACACACGCCATAGTCAACTGTGCCACGACATGGTAAAAGAATGGCAACCTGGAGTGCTGCTGGATTTGTTCATTTGATATATCACGCTATTGTGATTTCTGTGTGTATTGAAGGGCGTAGAGGTAGAACATCTGGTTGACAGAGCCCGGGTGTTTGGGAGGATTGTGTGACACCCCTGTTTGTGCTTCGGAGAAGCTGCGGGATCCTCGTGAGGGCAGTAGCACTCCCGGTTGCAATTCTTTTTACCATCTCGTGGCACAGTTGACCAAGACACGTCTGGGATCATCCTGGACGTAAGTTCGAACCCTCATCACGGCCCTTGTGGATTTGTTCATTTGATATATCACGCTATTGTGATTTGTGTGTGTAACCAAACCTTCTATAACACACACCCTTTAGCTGCCTGGTCCATGGATGTTACAGAGTGCAGACCTCCAACACACACAACACCACCAGGGCTGAAGAACAAATAGCATACTGTGAATATGCTCCGCATATGTGTGTCTGGGAAATTGGTATCCTCTCCTCTCTCTTCCTCCTTCCTCCTCTCCCTCCTCCATCAATAAGTATCCTCGCTGAAAAGATCTAATTCGCCTGATTATTGGTCCCATTTACTCTATCTTGTTTTCTTTCTCCCTCCCTCCCTCCTGTTTTATCTTATTCTGACACTGACCAAGAGAGTAAGCCCACACGTCATGAAGGGCGCCGCACCTCACTTAGTCATGCCAGCCCTCTGAGGATCCTCACCTATCGCCTCATTCACTCATATATCAAGAAACCGCGTATGTTTCTTATCTGGTTATCAGTAAACCATTTATTTCGTTGCCTGGTTTTCTGGCGTGTATCTATGCACATGTATGATTACATATATTTGTTTAATACAAAAGTGTCGAAAACTAATATGTGTTCGTTGGGTCAGTGGTTGTTTTTGACCTGGGGTACGTTGGAGTGGGGTCACGGTGACTGCCTAAGGTCATATCTAATGGGCGTCGTTCTAAAGTTTCGTGGCCTCGTTTTACGCTATGTGACACTCCTGGCGCTTGGTAGCTTGCAGTTGTTTGTATGTCCTGCTGCTGCTGCTAGGCTACCCAGGTTGTAGCAGCTCTGGCGACCAAGGCAGCTCGTTAGTATTAATTACTTTTTTAAATGATTAATAATGTTGTCATCACAGTCATCATCAGTGCTCAGTCGTCATCGCCGCCTTTGATGTGGTTAGTATTGTATTTGCACTTTAATTATAATATAGTCACGTAGTTTTATAATAACTACGAGCAAAATAATGTATGAATCTAATCTACGATCCACAGATGAAACAATAAGACAGCCATGTTAAAAAAATGAAGAATTCCAGTGCCCGAATAAGGAGCGAAGAGACTAATTAACAACTAAATGTGAGGCAATTATACACTAGAAACCTGAAGCGGCACAGGCCAGCTTCGGAGGAAGGTTGTTGTTGTTGTTTAAGATTCATTACCCGGAACAAAAAGTCCCAAGTAGCACGGGCTATGGTGAGCCCGTAGTGGACTCCCGGAGGAAGGGTTCGTTAGCAGGCGAGGGTTCCTGGCGTCGGGTTTTGGCTGCCTCTCAACCCCAGGCAGAGGTTGAATGTGTGGTTACACACTCTCTTGAGAGGTTATCTTGAGATGATTTCGGGGCTTTTTAGTGTCCCCGCGGCCCGGTCCTCAACCAGGCCTCCACCCCCCAGGAAGCAGCCCGTGACAGCTGACTAACACCCAGGTACCTATTTACTGCTAGGTAACAGGGGCATAGGGTGAAGGAACTCTGCCCATTGTTTCTCGCTGGCGCCCGGGATCAAACCCGGGACCACAGGATCACAAGTCTAGCGTGCTGTCCGCTCGGCCGACCGGCTCCCCTAGCTGTGGGTTGTTTCTGGTTGAACTTCAGCTCCTGGTTCCTGTTATAAAGACCATGGCTACGGTACACTGAAGAAATTTCTTCTGATTTTCCTGGGGTATTTGGTTTTCATTTGCAAGGAATCTGTGCTTCATGGTAGTATAAAATATATATTTTTATTTATCTATCTAATATTTAACATTTTTCGTTTCCACCCCCCCCACTTCATTTTGCGCTAGGCTTACATAATAGGGTAAGTAAAATAGGCCTTTTGAAATTGCCATAATTTTTCTTTGTATTGAAAAATATGCTTGTTAGTTTAATCTTAGTAAAAATATATTAAATAATGCACAATAACTACGATATACATTTAGGGTACCTTCCTATGTGTGTGTGTGTATTCACATATTTGTGCCTGCAGCATGGAACTTTAGCTCCTGAACCTGTGAATTCACCTAGTTGTGTTTGCGAGGGTGTGTGGGTGTGTGTGTATGTGTGTGCGTGCGTGTTTAACCAAAATTTGTTTAAACTTAGTTTAACCAAAACTGCACTCGCGGCACTGTGAGTGCCGTGAGTGTCAACTCACGGCACTCTTGTCGTGTCTGCAGCACGACAGTGTCAACTGTCTGCAGCCCGAGTGCCAGCTCTCCGAAGCCTAGCTTCGCTCACTTTGCTCCTCCATCCTTTATCTGGAAATGAGTTTTCTAATTCTGTATTATTATTTTCATGTTGCAGAAGGTAAATTTAATGCTGTGTTTGATACATTTCTGAGTTTGTGAGCTTTGACCTGTTGTGAAACATTAAACCGTATCATTAAATAGCCTAGATTAGATAAGCAATCGTGTCATCAGTGTAATGTGTTATATTTGTTGATGGCACAAAACTGTTTCTACAGGTCTTCAAGAAATCATTTCTCCGCGGAATTGGTAGTATAGATTAACGCTGAGTGACAGTGGGATGGATTCTGTAGCCACAACACTTTACAAACACTTCAGTCACTGAAGTGACTGAACTGTTGAAGTGACTGAAGTGTTGCTGCGGACTCGCTCAGCCAAAACATCCTTTGAGAATGTATATTAAAGGCAGCACATTATTACAACATGTTCACAACTGTTATTTCATCTGGCCAAGGATTAATGGGCATAGTTTGCTATTTTAAGAAAGCTCACTTTACCGTCGTGAAGCTTATGCTTTAAGTCCTAAGTTCTAAACAGCAATTTGATAGGAGCATCGGATATCAAGATTTGCCTCTTTCTGTAAGGTAATCTTAGAATATGTACGGTAATCTTAGAATATGTACAAGTTAAATCCGATGTTGAAAGTACGAAACGCTTCTCTACTGACTTTATCTCTTGCCGTACGATTTTTTGTGCCCTCAGCGGATAATGTCAAATGTGTGTGTGTGTGGTAGATAGCGTAGCCTCGCTGCACCAGACGCACGGCCATTGTTCATGCTAACCTCACCTCCCCCTCCAACTTATCCACCCAATACTCTATTTGTGGGTTTTTGTTTAATCGGAACTTATTTCTACATTCGTATTTTTTAATTTTTGTTGTTGTGGAGCATTTTTGTTGTTGTGGAGCATTGTGGTGAACAGGGACATCTGGGCGTGGGCCGGGAAGGACAACAAGGAAGCGGCATCTTTTGTTTATACACCAATGTCAATGTTTCTCAGTCGTAACAGCTTCTTGTCCTTCACAACTTCTCCAAACTTTTATCCTCCGCAAATTGTCGTTCTATTTTTAAGTCTAGCCGAGTGTCTCGTTCCTGTTATTGGTTGAATGAAAGGCATAGCTCTTAGTAATTGTTGCTGTCGCATTTGTTATTGATGTACTGCTTATTGTTTAATTGGTAATTACGTGTAATATCGATCTTTCCATTAATTTAATTAAGACTCTTCAACTCAAAAGTCTCATCGAATGTATGAAATTAAATCAAATCTTAACCCGCAACAAACAAATCAACACGAACTTTAAACCACAAAAGCGTGCATTCCTAAATTTGTAAATTTATCATAAAAACACTAAATGTGTGTGTGCTTGTATCAAGCGTAAACACATTATACAGTCACTGAGCGCGCGTTGGTGATGAGCGGGATGTTGTGGTGACATCAGTGAAGTTACTAACATGGCGGTGGTGTTGTGGTGACATCAGTGAAGTTACTAACATAGCGGTGGTGGTGTGGTGACACCAGTAAAGTTACTAACATGGCGGTGGTGTTGTGGTGACACCAGTAAAGTTACTAACATGACTGTGATGTTGTGGTGACATCAGTGAAGTTACTAACATGGCAGTGTGAGAATAATGGGGCCTACTTCCTCACCAGGGCAACCCATTCTCCTGAAATAATAGTACCTGTAGCGACTATTTGCTGGAAAGTACCAGTATATACCGATAAACTACTGATAAAGACCAGTTATCTACTTTTTGTATTGTAGCGTCCGGTAAAAATAGTTAAAACCAAACCTATATATCCTTAGGCCTAGTATAGTGCATATATGTATCATATTAAGTCTAAGATAGCGTGAATCGCCTAGAATTTCTAGTAGAGGTCAGGTTAGGTTTTGTCTTATTTGTGTTGCGATTTAAAACGTTGGCTGGTTGCCCAAATTTAATAATACAGAAGTCGACTTTCTGGTTAGTCCATCACTCCATATTGGTATTTTCCACCAAATAGTTAGTATAAGTCCTTTCATTTTAGGAGAAAGCCTAAATTTTAAAAATGAAATTCCTTTCATTTTTAACCCACCAATCACCCAATTGCCTGCATTGGGTGATTGACAAGAGTGCATAGTGATACGGCTGTTAAATGGAAGAAGGAATAGATATAAAGGAGAAAGGCATTAGTACTAATATATCGAGAGAGGAACACCAACAATATGGAAGTGAGAGCAGACAGGAATTGAACAAATAGTTGAAAAGGAATTATAATATTATTTATTAATAATGTGAATTAAACTAATGAATAAGCTGGAAGAAAGGGAGGAAAAGGAGCAGCAATAATTACAAGATAGCAAAGGTAGCAGGAACTGGAGCAACAAAAACTTGCTTAGATAAGACAGTGAGTCATGCCTGATAAATATACGATTAAAAAAACCTACAAACATTAGTGACATAATTCATTATATATTGTACAACCACGAAAATTCATTCAACATCTCAAATTAGGTTAGAAATGTTTACAAAATGAAAGAAAAAAGGCAACATTCCTAATTGATTTACCTGTCCTCTCCCTGCAAGGGAATATATTTTTCTTGCCCTCCATAAGTACATGTGTGCGGCGCGAGGCTCCTTGTGGTGGTGGTCAACCCGGCCTCTCAATTTGTACATTCCATTTTGACGTATAAATCCCCTAAGATCAAATACTGATGTACTAAAAATGCTAGCGGTTCGCACAATTGACGCGATCTCCCGCTTTCTCTTCGTGGGTCCTCGGTTAGGTTAGGTTCGGACAGTTTAGTCAATTTAGTGACGTTGGGAACGCTAGAGAGGACGGGCTGTAAGATGGTCCTCCATCTTACAGCCCGTTTGCCTATATACCGAGATGGTTAAGGTTGACAGTCTCCAACTGGCCACGTGAAGGCATTGACGATCTATATATATTAAATCAAGTAAATTGACACTGCTCCGGTGGAATGCATGGTAAGGTATCATTGAGGGTTTGTGTGAAGGGCGTAAGTGCAGGGCATCAGCCGCCGGGGTGAGACGAGGTGGTTGCTTAGTCACTAGAGGAGAGATGGCGCCTTTGTCTGGGTTTTACAGCGATTCATGCGAACGTGGTTGTGGAAGCTGTGTAGTGGATTAAAGTCAGTAAAGAGAGCTTAAACCTCACACCATCGCAGAATTAGAGATCACTCACGGAGCATTGAATTTGTAATTAGTATTATAAGAGTATTTGTGTCGAAAGAGATTGAAGATTAAAATGGGAATGCGTGTGTGCGATGCTTACAACCAGGCAAAAATGGTGTGTCACCCACTACGATCAACACATTACAACACAGAGACAGAAATCAGTAAGAAGACTAAGGCCGTCGAGACTCGTACTTTGTCAATTATCAGTGAGTTTACAATGGAAGCAGACCTGATAAATGGTTAGGCAGGGTATTACCCTCTGCCCATTGCTGGGGGCTACCGCGCTGACTCCATGCTCCCTAATATGGCCGCGACACAATGCTCTCACAACCTCCAGACTCGCTGCGTCTCTCACATTTTACGCTCTTCATTATACAGAATTAATCTCTCGCAAATATTTAATTCCCTACTGGAATTTTTCTGTGTTACAAGAATAAGACGATAAAGAGTCTTTGAAAGTCGACTCACACGTTTTTGGGCAATAATTTGGGGGGAGGGATGGATGAGGCTATTTGTTCTCTTTCTTGTTTGGGAAGACGATAGGTTACACACCCTAAAGCTAATATAAATAGATAGTTCTTGCCCTTGTGTATGCATAATATACATTGTGTGTGTGTGTGTAGGCTATATTGCATATACAGATATATCCGTTGCTAACTACCTGAAAGAGGCTATCCTAATAAATCTGTTGTTTGTAATTGATGCAAGCATTTTAGTGGCGTGAAGTGAGTTTGCTTTTGTTTGCCTTTAAATGACAGTAACGCAAAACGGTTGTCCAATCCTGAGTGTTATTATTATTGCAACCCATCCTCCGAATTGACAGTACGATTTAATACTAAGTGTAATAAGTACACTTTCTAACTGTCATAACCAGTGCATAATTGCACTTATGGGACTGTTACATTTACCCAACTCCCTCCCCCGATTTAATTCCCCTCGTTTTCTGTCAAGACACACACAATTTTAGGATGAAATTTTAAATTTCAATTTGCAATACACAAGTTTTAAATATAAAGAATTTTTTTTCTGGTTTATTAAACAATATAGATTTTATACAAAATTTTTTTATAATATCCTGAGTTATTTTACAATTTATTGATATATTTTAGTTTTGTTTTATTAGTTTTATAAAACTGTAATGTCAATATAGCTATAGGTTAAGTACTAATTGTAATTAAGAAGCAATAAAATTATTATCTTCAAAAACTAAGACGGTTAGGTGAGGTTGTGGTTTTCTATTCAGTTTTTGGGGTAAACTCAAATATTCACAATATATTTGACAGTACGATTTAATACTAAGTGAAAATAAGTACAATTCCTAACTGCTATGAATAGTACATAATTGCACTTATTTGTCTCCTTACATTTACCACCCCATTTTTGGAGGACGGGCTGTATTATTATTATTATTAACAAGGATTTACAACAGTGAACGCTCCAACAAACCTTTGCAATAACGGACGCCCCAACAAAGCTTTATAACAACGGAGCCTCCGGTAGCTCAGGTTTACAATGAACGTTACACCAAGCAGTCGATGGAGGCTTCACCGATACGCTAACTTTTGGCTATGCTGCGAATTTTCTCAGGACGCGAGGGTACTCATAAAAGTATGCTGTGTGGTACTTTATAGCACCCACTCGTCTCCAGAATATGTTGAGTATGCCTGCTTACACGCCTCCTCCTTCAGTAAGCACTTACACTTGTAAGACAATCATTTCAGGAAGGAACTCTGTAAGACAATCTGCCAAGGAAAAGAACTGTTATCTAGTCTTTTTTTCATGCAGGAACTACAATCCAGTCTTTCCAGGAAGGAAGGAACTGCTAGCCAACCTTTCCAGGGCGGAACTGTAAGCCATTTCCAGGAAGCAACATAAAATATATTTACGAGCTCTTTATAATAAGAAACTTTGCAAGATATATTTTCCTGGAAGCAACTCTGCGAAACAATCTTCATAGAAAGAAACTGTGATACTGTCTTTCCAGGAAGACACTCTAATGGAAACTCAGCTGCCAGGAGAGTGCCATGGAGATCTTGGGCTAATATTCCCAATTGGTCCCAGTTACAGCCCCGCTCCTGTGCCAGGTAAGTCCACTACGGGCTCACCATAGCCCGTGCTACTTTGGAACTTTTGTTCTAAGTAGCTGAATCTAAAACAACAACAACCCAACTGGCACAGGCTTCGCCGCACCTCGGGTCCTCACATCTCTAGTCTCACACAGTAAATCTGGGACTGGGTGATAAGAGGAAATGTCAGGGCTGCCGGCTGATAGAATATTTTTGTGTGTATATTTACTGGTGCCTGCAGGATCGAACTGTTTGCTCTTGGATCCCGCCTTTCTAACCGTCGGTTGTGTAATGTACTCACTCCCGACCCTAGTTTCTCATATCTACAACACACACACACACTACTAGGTGAGTACTAGATGATTATATATACATATATATTCACACACATATATATAAATATAAAAATTGATATTGTTTACTATTTTAAATGTAGCCGTCTTTTATTCATAATTAGACTGCTGTTATTAATATTGTTAACGAATTTATAAGTCGTCCCGTGAAGCCTTTTTATTGAATGTTCAAATTTTCCATATTAACCCACCAGAAGTTTCCGTGACGCATGAAGAGCGGCCTCGTCCCCAGCGGCGCCTCCTGCTGGGAGGGAGGCGGGGGGGGGGGGGGGAGTGAAGAGGGGAAGATTAAAAGTTAGTGGAGCAGTGCGGAGTGTCTGGTGACCCTGGGCCAGCTTTGGTGGCTGGTGGGCCGGATGGTAGGCTAGGGAAGGTCGTGTTGATATGTCTGTCTGTCTGTCTGTCTGTCTGTCTGTCTCTCTCTCTCTCTCTCTCTCTCTCTCTCTCTCTCTCTCTCTCTCTCTCTCTCTCTCTCTCTCTCTCTCTCTCTCTCTCTCTCTCTCTCTCTCTCTCTCTCTCTCTCTCTGTGCTAGGGCTCATTAGGAATGCCATTGATGTTCCTAATGAAATTGCAAGCTGTTATCTACAACAGCTCATATAAAATACAAATCAAGCCTGACTATACATTCATTTATTTAATTAGCTTATTATTTGTTCCATTAGCGTTAAACTTTATTTAGTGCCGAGTTACAATCATGTTAGTAATGGGACGAAGTTGAAGCCAACACTGTGCCAGAGCCTGTACTGTAAATGGTCGATTTTACACATTTCATATGGGCGAGTGAATTTGTCCTAAATGCTATGCTGTCTAGGGACGAACCGTCACTGATAGTGATATTGTAGAATGAGAGCCAGGATTAGGCTGTTGGTGGCTGAGCGCCTTGCGTTACGAGTGCTAACTTCTGGCTGTCCACAAAGTTGGACCAGGTGAGGAGTCTTGAACACATTTACATCACAGTGAAGTTACCAACATCTCTCTGGTGTTCAACGGTCAGATGTACTGATCATTCCAAACAAAGCTGGTCATCAGATCAGATCACAGCAACCTACTGCTCTCTCTCTCTCAGACCCGCTGTGGTATCTTCACTCCTCAACACCAAAGGAGCTCTGCAGCTAGACTGCATCACGGAAGGACCAAATTAGCCCGTGGAGTCTTGTTGACCTTGCGTAACCTTTGACCTCTGTCCGTCCTACCTGGAGGAGCGGAGGGGAGACGAAGAGGGCACGCTGACGGTACCATGGTGCACGAAGCCATTCCTTGACAGGGCAATGTTCAGAGAGGGGAGGTGTACTCACCTAGTTGTACTCACCTAGTTGTGTTTGCGGGGGTTGAGCTCTGGCTCTTTGGTCCCGCCTCTCAACCGTCAATCAACAGGTGTGTGTGTGTGTGTGTGTGTGTGTGTGTGTGTTTTTCTGCTTCTAAAAAAAAATTGGGAGTAGGAGAAGGCAGCTGTGTGTGTGTGGCTATGAACGCCGCTGTGGTGGAGAGATCTGCGGGATGGAGTAGTGTTATACTGGGTTTAATATTGCGGAGGAGCAAGAAGCCAGGAAGTATGGCCTGCTGTTGGAGATTATTGACGTGAACGTTTGTGTTGGCGGGGGAGAGGCTGGAGGTAGGTTTGTTTGTGTGGGCGTTTTTTGTACCTAGTTAGTTGTGTTGTGGTGGGGGGGAAGAATGGAGGAGGGAACTGGGGGTTAGTTGTGAACGACCTGAGTATATGTGTGATCTGACCATGCGTGACCCGACCATGTGTGACCCGACCATGCGTGACCCGACCATGCGTGACCCTAATGTAACATTTTGCAGTGTAAGAATTAAATAACAAGTGCTGCACTAACGTTACATCTCTGTCACGCGTGTTATACCAAATTTCAGTTATGTTTCAGTAATTTCAGTTTAATTAAAAAAGTAATTTTTCAGTAAAAAATTAATTTAATACCAAATTTCAGTTTCAGTCAAATGTGTTAGGTCATAATATTCGTTGAGGTCTGATAAAGACCTTTCGTACCCTCTGTAATCCTTTTTGCGCTACCGCTCACATGATGAGTATGGGGTGCACCTCAACCCGTCATCTCATCTAATACGTCACATGTGTTTTACGGAATTCACCAATGTGTTCATTTTGCGACGTATGAGGAAGACTTAAAACATCTCAATATTGACGTTTGGAGTTGTAGGCTGCAGCAAGGGATCAGAGATTATCATGACTCTTAGACATGTAGTAGGGCTTCAACACCAACCTGTCCTCACACTCTGTTTACCAAGGTAAACACAGTTCACCAGGGTAAAGACAGTTCACCAGGGTAAACAGTTCACCAAGGTAAACACAAGGTAAAGGACAGTTTGTACCCTTCAACTACAGCGTCAACAATTTGACGCTAGTCAGACCGGTTGTGTGTGGGGGGGAAGGGGGGAGGGGCTGGCGTCGCCTGCTGGCAGTTTGGGTGAACTTGGCCACCACAGAGCAGCAGCATCACCCGGATATATTGTCCTGCAGGCCAGCCGGGTGTCCCACACATCCAGGTTGCGCTGTGGTCGTCGACTCCAGTCTTGTTTGCCTCAAGAGTCGTCTTACATGAGAATAAAGGTAACGGCAGAAGGCCTATTGGCCCATACGAGACGGCTCCTATTTATAACCAGCCAATCCCACTCATATACATGTCCTACCCACGCTTGAAACAATCCAGGCACCCCACCTTTGGGAGCCGGTCGGCCGAGCGGACAGCACGCTTGACTTGTGATCCTGTGGTCCTAGGTTCGATCCCAGGCGCCGGCGAGAAGCAATGGGCAGAGTTTCTTTCACCCTATGCCCCTGTTACCTAGCAGTAAAATAGGTACCTGGGAGTTAGACAGCTGGTGCGGGCTGCTTCCTGGGGGGGGGGGGGTTGATCAATAATCAATCAACTGATCAATAATCAGTTGATTGATTGACAGTTGAGAGCCAGAGCTTAACCCCTGCAAGCACAAATAGGTGAGTAACACACACACACACACACACACACACACACACACACACACACACACACACACACACACACACACACACACACACACACACACACGCACGCATACATCCAATATTAAACAAATGAAATGTTCTCAGCATTATACGTGGACCGGGAGCCAGACGACCACCTCACACGAGAGCTGCTGGGAGCTCCTCAACTTATTTTATTACAAATCGCCAGGCGCCGAATTGAGTTACTGTACCTCGGCCGGTGCGGCCCCGCGGCGGGTCTCAGCGGAGAGGCTGCGGCCGGCGGCCTGGAGAACCCCGCCCGACACGCCAGGGGCCCTCGTCCAGGGTGCTGTTGGGGGCCCTCGTCCAGGGTCTGTTGGGGGCCACGTCCAGGGTCTGTTGGGGGCCGTCGTCCAGGGTCTGTTGGGGGCCCTCGTCCAGGGTCTGTTGGGGCCCACGTCCAGGAGGACTCTGGAACGAGAGCGTCTGAAGGGCGATGCTGTGTGCGGCTCGCATGTCTCCGGTGTGTGTGTGTGTGTGTGTGTGTGTGTGTGTGTGTGTGTGTGTGTGTGTGTGTGTGTGTGTGTGTGTGTGTGTGTGTGTGTGTGTGTGCATATAGAGGTATGCCCGCGTGCCGTCATCAGTGACTAACGTCGCCGTAACGTGACCTGCACGTTAGGTAACGTCATCGTGAGATAATGTAGTCGTTAGATAACGTAGTCGTTAGGTAACATTATCGTAAGGTAACGTAGACGTTCGGCAAGATGAGTATTACATAACACTGTTGTTTATCTTAGTTCATCGTCGGTCTCTTGTTTACAAGTGAACTCTTAATCTATGTTGCTTTGAGAACGGTCAGGTGTGTGGGTGTAACAGGTGTGTGGGTGGCAGGTGTGCCTGCAACAGGTGTGCGGGTGGCAGGTATGCCAGCAACAGGTGTGCGGGTGGCAGGTATGCCAGCAACAGGTGTGCGGGTGGCAGGTGTGCCAGCAACAGGTGTGCTAACATTAATATGCACCCAAACTCGTTCCCATAATATGTCTCACCTACGCTTGAAACAATCAAGTGATCCTACGTCTATTATGTTACCCGGTAGTTTGTTTCAAATTAATTAACAACCCAGTTTCCAACCCAGTATTTACCCTGGTCTTTCCCGAATCTAAACTTGTCAAGTTTAGATTTAAATATACTTGTCAAACTTGACAAGTATAATTTATATTACAATTTAATATATTTATAATTTATATTATAATTATAATATTGATATAATTTATATTATATTAAATATATAAATTTTGTGTTTTTTGTGTTTCATGAAAGACCTGGGTAAATACTGGTATGGAAACAGCGTTGTTGTGTTGTGGAAGAGATTACCGGGTAACATGTAGGACCTGGAAGACCTTGAGTGTTTCAGGCGTAGGTTAGACATATATATGAACACGTTTGAGTGGAGCAGATAACGACAAATGAATAATTATTGTGGTGTAGGGCTCGACCAGCCACCAACCACTTGGCGGTGACCCGTATCTGTCTGTGATAAAGAGGGGAGAGATATGGGGCCTGAAGTGTGGAGCTTCTCTACCTCCTCCCTCACTCAACACCGCCGTCCCTCCACATCACTGTAGTGGGGAGTACGCTAGTAATTTATTATTATTGTTATCTTAGTGTGCAGCTGGTGTTATTAGTGTGTAAGGAAGTTTAACTCAATTGCAGCATCTTGCATGTATAAGCAGCCCAATCACTTGGGCTGGACGGTAGAGCGACGGTCTCGCTTCACGCACGTCGGCGTTCAATCCCCGACCATCCACAAGTGGTTGGGCACCATTCCGTCCCCTCGTCCCATCCCAGATCTTTATCCTGACCCCTTCCAAGGGCTATATAGTCGTAATGGCTTGGCGCTTTCCACTGATAGTTCCCTTCCCTTCCTTCGCATGTATAATCTATTTCACCAGGTGTATATATATTTTGTTCCATAAAAGTATGCAGACGAGGAGGGACAATAACTTTCAGTGTTCACAATCGACTTGAGAATGGTCCAGGACGGGCTGAAACGTCGTCGTCCCTTCACTTTCTAATGTGTGGCTCGGATACTTTTGATATCGTTCGCCTTATGCGTTTCTGTTCTCGTATTGGCATCCTTGGTGATATTTAGCGACCTCTGATTATTCGGCACATTTGATGGTGCTACATAGCCTTCCCGGTTTGGTGCCTTCTTTTGATAATTACTCACTTTCTAGTGTGTGGTTTGCTCCCATAACACTACTTTATTGGGCAGCATCACTCACTTTCTCACTCACTAATTACTCACTTTCTGTGGTTTGCTCCCATAACACTAAGCTTATTGGGCAGCATCACTCCTGTGAGTGAACACACCGCCACAGCAGCAAGCACAGCACTGGGTAATAGAAAGATAACCCGCTGTGTTGCTCATCCTGTCACGTGTTGTCAGACACAGCTGCAACACTGAAGTCTCTCATGTGAACACATTGTTAAACAAGAGGAATAATATTTACCAACCCTCAACGTTACATCATCTTGGCGTGCAAAAGTGAGACGAGCTGTTTACGACATCATCTGGATTTGAGAACTATCTCCTTACTCCGTGTGTGGTTTATGGGGCTGCGCATCTTGCTGGCGTGTCTTAGGTGGGCACGGTGGTATTGGTTGTGTTTCAGGCCATATTTTGTTGATATCTTGGTTATCTTGAGATGATTTCGGGGCTTTTTTAGTGTCCCCGCTTTTAGTGTCCCCGTAAGTTTATTGAGGTAAAATACACACAAAGGGATGAGGTTATCTTGAGATCTTGAGGTTATTTTGAGATGATTTCGGGGCTTTTTTAGTGTCCCCGCGGCCCGGTCCTCGACCAGGCCTCCACCCCCAGGAAGCAGGTTATAGCATTGTCTTGTCACAACTCTTGTGTTTAGCGACGGGCTCTTTCTGCGTTGACTTCTGAGACTCCCAAGAGCAGATTGAGTGAGTGCAGGTGACGCGTGTCCCCCGTGCTCCCTGCACAGCGTCGTAGCGTCATGATGAGGAATGTTACCTTTGCTTACGTTGGAATGGTGTCATTCTCAGTTCTTTCTCTTCCATCATTTTCACTCTGAAGAGCATGTAGCTCCGTCCCTCCAATTAGATCTAGTAGCAATACCAGACACTAGAGCAGTTTTTATAGCATTAATTTCCTGCTTCTTTCTTAAATTAATAAAAAACTAGATGCGTTTTATCTCTTGTACATACATATTACACACCTTCTTGTCATCTCCCTCGTGTTAATCATACGTTGTTCTTCTCAAGGTGAGAGACTTACAGAAAAGGATTTGCGTGCTTGCTCAAGCCAGCAGAACGCTTCGAGGACGCTTGCTAAGTAATCTTGGCACTTGATGCAATTCTTCTCTTCCCTCATTTATCATCAGAACTGCTCCTCCAGTATCGTGGTCGTCGTGTCTTGTCGCGTCTCCTCGTCGCTGTCTTCAACGACAGCGTGTGGCGTCGTGAGACCGCACGCTGTCTTGTCACCCGATCACCTCTCTTGAAAAAGATAATTCCTTAACGCTTGGCTGTCTTTTCCCGCTTTGTTGACCCGCCACACTCGGCGACGCCACACCCGGGCGCCGCCACACCCGGTGACGCCACACCCGGCGACGCCACACCCGGCCGCTCCCCACACCCGGTGACGCCACACCCGGTGACGCCACACCCGGCCGCTCCCCACACCCCACGGGAGGTCCCTGCAGGTACGCGGGCAAGAGGTTGTGACTCTACGTGTTTTGTAACCTTACGTCTTAAGCAGTTGGTAACTGCGTCTGCTTTATTACCTCCTGTGTGGCATGGCGTCATCTCTCCTGTTCTATGTGGCTTGTATAGTATTTTTTGTCCATTCTTGATGAGTTTAGTATTTCAGGAACCTGGGCCTTGTGGAAATAGCGACGGGAGCTATCCACAGGTGCGGTATGGTGATTATTAGGAGAAAATACTAAGTCATTACGACTATATAGCACTTATAAGGGGGGGGATAAGGATTTAGGATAACACGGAGGAAAGGAATGGTGCCCACCACTTGTGGATGGTCGGGGATTGAACCCCGACCTGCAAGAAGCGAGAATATTGTCGTTACCCATCAGCGTGAGCGGCCACAACCTGCCTGCCAGGTGGCTGTGTTTGTTTTGATCCGGTCTCTTTGTTTATGTCGTGATACACCCGCCTGCAGGTCCCTTCATTCATAAGAAGCGACAGCTGAGTGGTGAACGGGCCCGCGTTAGTGCGCCCTTTTGTCGGCTTGATCTCGGCTTCAGTTTGTGAATTGACTGAGGGACAGATGTGGTGATCCCGGTGGTGGGTGGAGCGAAAAGCTCCAGCTGGTAACGCAGCTGGAAATATGGAATTGTGGTTTACGCAATTTGCATAGAAATGAAGGCGTGGAGTTTGGGGTTTACAGGGAAGGATGAAGCGAAGGGACTGGTTGATACCTGGTTGATGGGGTTGATGTTGATGGGACTATATGGAGGCGTGGGCTTGGGGATTTGTGTGGAGGTTTTTTGTGTGTATGTTTGTGTAATTTATATGGTAATATGGCTAGGGAATGATTAACATTTTTATGACTATGCGAAAGGACAGCCAGGAGAGTGACTTTACTGGATGGTTGAGTGGGGGTGATGTGGGTGAGCATATGGGTGCCGTGTTGAGCTGCTCACTGTCATCTGGCTCTGTTGCTCTCGTATCCTCTCCCAGCAGTGGGGGGGGGGGATCCTCCTCTAATGAGAATGGAAAACAGCAATGGCTTCCTTAGGGAATTATTTTATTTCAGCATTTACGTTTTCAATTCTTTTCACACATACACACACACACACACACACACACACACACACACACACACACACACACACACACACACACACACACACACACACACACACACACACACACACTAATTGCATGCGTGACTCAGAGCACGAGCGTCTCCCCCCCCCCCCCACCCTCTCCTCCCTTCCGTCCCCCACATCCTCCCAGCCTCACTGAGCCACATCCCCGGGGTGTGGCCCTGGCTGACCCAGGGGTCAAGGCCACCACCATGGGTGACGAGAAGTGACACCTTGGCACCGTAGTCACGCACTCCCCCACCCCTCCCACCCATCCCCCACTCGTGGAAACCCCCCACAGCTCTCATCCTTATCCTGACTCCTTCCAAGTGCTATATAGTTGTAATGGCTTGGCGCTTTCCCCTGATAGTTCCCTTCCCTCCCCCCCCCCCACACACACACACACACGAGAACACCCCCATGTGAACACCCCCATGGGAAGCGCCCGCACCTTGTCAAGCACAAGACGAAGCTCGAAAACGTTCAGAGGTATGCCACTAGGCTAGTCCCAGAGCTAAGAGGCATGAGTTACGAGGAAAGGCTGATGCAACTTATTATTATCAACATCTTTATTGACAAAATTATTTACAATTTTGCCTAACTGATGAAATTGCACCTCATGTCGCTGGAAGACAGAAGAGCTCGGGGAGACATGATCACCACATACAAGATTCTCAGGGGGAATTGACAGGGGTAGGCAAGGATGGATTATTTAACACGGGTGGTACACCCACAAGGGGACACAGGTGGAAACTGAGTACCCAGATGAGCCACAGAGACGTTAAAAAGAACTTTTTCAGTGTCAGAGTAGTTAGTAAATGGAATGCATTAGGAAGTGATGTGGTGGAGGCTGACTCCATACACAGTTTCAAATGTAGATATGATAGAGCCCAATAGGCTCAGGAACCTGTACACCAGTTGATTGACAGTTGAGAGGCGGGACCAAAGAGCTAGAGCTCAACCACCGCATGCACAACTAGGTGAGTACCCCACAGCTTTCCTCCCCCCCCCCACACACACACGTTCTTTGTATGTGCTGGTGTGTTTAGGTCAGGTCGTAGACCTAGGGGGGGAGGTGAGGGGGGGGGGAGAGAGGCTCTCATAACGTCACTCTTACCAATGTTGTGGTTGTTGTTGTTGTTGTTGATTTAGCTCCTGGGAACAACAGCAGCACGGGCTATGGTGAGCCCGTAGTGGACTTACCTGGCACAGGAGCGGGGCCATAACTGGAATATGTTATGGTACATGTAAAAGGCGAAAGATTTATGCGTTTTTGAAGGTAAACCAGAGTTTATGTTATGGTTTACAGTATACTTGTATACCGCTGTTCCCCTCACCAAACTCCCCCCGTCAAAATAACCTCTTCCCACTAACGTCAGGGTCCCTCAGGTCTAGGACCTACCCATGTAAACAAACACACGCGCGCGGGCGCGCACACAAAGGGAGGGACATTTTACCCAAGCCGCAGCACATGTGGGAGCGACCTGGGAGGCGCCTCGTTACCAGGGGAGACAACGAGAGACGAGGGTGAAATAGAGGCGGGGGAGGCAAGATGGGAACATTAGGATGGTACACATGCGCGGTGTAATGATCCCAACATGGGGGATACAGGCGAATATTAGCTTAAGATGCAGCTGTCAGTTGTTTAAAGCGACGACCTAGTTCCTTCATGGATGTAACCATCAACCTCTCAGCTCAAATAATACATAGTTGGTGACACTATAATCCCCAAGGGATGACATAAGGGGGTGTTGTATGTGTGGGTCGGTTAGGTTAGGTTAGGTTAGGTCTTAAGGTAGCTCTTATTACGTCCCTTGTGACAGTTCCAGACAGCGGAGACTCGACAGTTCCCATTCAGGGAGACGCTTGGCTTCCACAAATTAATTTAAATTTTGCCCCGAGGGGCGAGTTTATTGGGCAGCGCCACTCGTCCAGCGAGTGGACACACCGCCATAGCAGCATGTTCAACACTCCCCAAGAGGAAGAAAACCCGCTGGGTTGTTCTTCATCTACTTCATTCATTTCCCTGAGAATTGTAGTGTTGTGGTGTCTCCTGCTGGCCAACCTCTTATTGTCTTGTAATTACCTAAGTGTATTTACAGGATGAGAGCTACGCTCGTGGTGTCCCGTCTTGTGTGTGACACTCTGAGCTGTGTGACACATTATCCTCACTTTAATTACACCTAATTGAATTACTCAGATTAGGCAAAATTGTAATTAATTTTGTCAGTAAAGATGTTAGTAATAATTGGAGTGGACGGTAGGGCGACGGCCTCACTTCTTGCAGTCTTGCAGGTCGGCGTTCAATCCCCGACCGTCCAAGTGGTTGGGCACCTACTTTCCTTCCGTCGATCCAAAAATCTTTTCCGTTATATCCCTTCCAAGTGCTATATGGTCGTAATGGCTTAGTGCTTTCTCCTGATAATATCTTACCTTCCTTTCCTACAGTGTGGTTGAGGGGGGGAGGGGGGGGGATGAGGCTCCTCACGCTGGCACAGTAGCCCCTCCACCACCACAGTAGCCCCCTCCACCCCAGTAGTTCCCCCCCCCTCCACCACAGTAGCCCCCACCACCACCACAGTAGTTCCCCCCCTCCTTCACCACAGTAGCCCCCCACCACCACCACCACCACAGTAGCCCCCCACCACCACCACCACAGTAGCCCCCCCCACCACCACCACAGTAGCCCCCCCACCACCACCAGCACAGTAGCCCCCCCCCACCACCACAGTAGCCCCCCACCACCACCACCACAGTAGCCCCCCCCCCACCACCACAGTAGCCCCCCACCACCACCACCACAGTAGCCCCCCCCCGCCCCCCACCACCACCACCACAGTAGCCCCCACCACCACCACCACAGTAGCCCCCCACCACCACCACCACAGTAGCCCCCCACCACCACAGTAGCCCCCCACCACCACAGTAGCCCCCCACCACCACAGTAGCCCCCCACCACCACAGTAGCCCACCACCACCACAGTAGCCCCCCACCACCACCACAGTAGCCCCCACCACCACAGTAGCCCACCACCACCACAGTAGCCCCCCCCCCACCACCACAGTAGCCCCCCACCACCACAGTAGCCCCCCACCACCACCACAGTAGCCCCCTGCTCTGCGTCACGCCTGGGTCGGCCTCTCCCTCACCGTAAAGGATACTCTGGTTTGTGGTTAACTAATTCCCGCTGTTTCTGGCACCCTCCTGCGGTTGGGACTTGATTTGTGGTTGTGTGGTGCTGTGTGTACTCACCGTGTGCGTGTGTGTTTATTATTTGCATCTGCACAATCGAGCATTTAGCTCTTGGACCCCGCCTTTCTAACCAATTCATTTTTCCTCAATTATGTTAATATATATATTTCTCTTACACACACATATACACCCCCAGGAAGCAGCCCGTAGCTTTAGCAGTTTAACTTCCAGGTATCTATTTACTGCTAGGTGAACAGGCGCACCAGGGTGATAGAAACTGCTTATTTGTTTCCGCCTCTGCCGCGGATCGAACCCGGGCCCTTAGGACTACGATACCAGAGCGCTGCTCACTCAGCCACGAGGCGTGTGTACTCACCTAGTTGTGCTTGCGGGGGTTGAGCTCTGGCTCTTTGGTCCCGCCTCTCAACTGTCAATCAACTGATGTACAGTTGATTCAAATTCAAATACTAATCCAACTACACAGTGTATAGTACTGTGTACTACAAATTGTGTGCGCGTGTACTCGCCTAGTTGTACTCACCTAATTGTGCTTTCCTGGGTTAAGCCTTGCGTCTTTGGTCCCGCCTCTCAACACACACGCATGTTACTGAGTGACACACGGTACCGTGTCACGCGATGAAAACACTATCTACTAGACGTCCTCAGGCCAAGCTCGTTAAAGCGGCGGCCGTCCCCCCCCCCCTCCCCTCTTCCCTCCCCACCTTCATAAATTTTAGCATACTTTGGGATTAAAAATAGGTTTGTTATCATGTGTAAGTTAATATTATTATGAATTAAAGTTCTATGTATAGTTAGGCATAGGTTGGGTTAATTTAGATTAGGTGTTTAGGTTCTGTTGGCGATTACTTGAATTTGTAGCACGGTGAAGCAGTTAGAGAGTTGCGAGTCCAACAGAGGTCGTCAGCGAAGCATTGTTCGAGAAGTGTTCGAGAAGTGTTCGAATCATTGTTCGAGAAGTGTTCGAAGCATTGTTCGAGAAGTGTTCGAACGTCATCAGTTGTGAGTCGTGTGTAAACCGTTTTTCCTTCATAAACAGGAGGTTTGGCGGCTCCATTAACGAGCAGTAGCCCCTTGTTACAGCCCGTCCTCATAAATAATGGTCAGATTCTCCTTAATCCAGCACCCAAATCCCCTTTTTATGAAGGATAAACGGTTTACATAGGATTCACATATAATGACGTTCGAACATTTTTCGAAGAGTGCTTCGCTGTCGACGTCTGTTGGCATCACAACTCTGTACTACACCCAGGAACAACAAGTACAAATAATCGCCAGAAGAACCTAAACACCTAACCTAACCTATGCCTAACTATACATAGACCTTTAATATATAATAATATTTATTTATATGAGAAAAACAATTTTTTTTACTGCACAATGCGTAAAAATTGTTGAATGCGGATTATTGGGGGGAGAAGAGGGGAGGGGGATGATGGTGGTGACCTTAACAAGTCTTGTCTAAGGACAGGTTGGAGGACAGGTTGTGTCAAGACGTTCAGTGTACCGACGGGCGTCTTCCCTGAAGCCTCAGTGACTGTAAGACGCCAGAGGAACCAGGTATCAACCTGGGGCCAGATTCACGAAAGCACTTACGAATCTGTACATCCTCTCTCAATCTTTGGCGGCTTTGTTTACAATTATTAAACAGTTAATGAGCTCCGAAGCACCAGGAGGCTGTTTATAACAATAGCAACAGTTGAATGGGAAGTTTTCATGCTTGTAAACTGTTTAATAAATGTAACCAAAGCCGTCAAAGATTGAGGAAAGATGTATACGTTCGTAAGTGCTTGCGTAACTGCTTTCGTGAATCTGGCCCCTGGTATTCTCCTAGACTCATAGTGCAAACTTTACAATTGATAACAATACTGAAGAAGCGGTAAAGCGTGAGCTCATAGAACACAAATCACGTCTAACATAACGGCGCGTATCTGGCCTCAGAGTGAACTGCGGGGTTCGATTTTCGGGCGGGACGTTTCCTGTCACCTGATGCCTGTGTTCACCTAGCAGTACATAGATACCTGGGAGTTACCCAACTGCTGTGGGTTGAATCCTGGGGATGGTTGATATTAAGTACAGGCTTCCTGTGAGTGAATATAGAAATGTCTAGTCTAGAGTGTGTTGTCTAGATTCTAGTAGTAAAACTCTCTAGAAGTGAGCCTCGTGTGGTGACCAAGAGGAAAGTGTAGAGGTGCGCCGTGACGTCATCATGTCAACACCAAAGACAAGAGGAAAGTGCAGAGATACGCCGTGACGTCATATGTCAACACAGCGCCGGTGGAGGTAACGCCCGGCCACCATTGTTTACATATGATGTCATCGCCAGGGGGGGCGCCAGTCACGGGCCCCTTCGTACTTAGTAATGCAGGAGTTACCTCACTGAGGGTTGTTGACACTGTGACGAGAGAGTGTTTGTCCGGTGATGCCATAGTGCATTGTCTCCCCTTCCCCCCCCCCCCCCCTGGCCGCTGCTCGGCCAGTGCTCGGTTACTGTGGGTTTAGGTGACGTCACTTCTGGCGATTGAAAACCCCCTCTTGGGGTCTCTCAGAATGTTCGGTAATATGTTTATTGTTTGTGATGTGTGTCTGTGTATGTATTAACACGATGTACTGAACGGGGTGAGAATAGCTTGAGCTACCTCATCCCTTTGTGTGTATTTTACCTCAATAAACTTATTTCAATTTCTTGGGGTCTTGTTAATAACGTAGCTTAAAGACCCGTTAATATTTGCAGCTAGGCCTATACCGTACCTTAGTAACGATAGCAGACGACAATAGGCTTACTGACCCGTGCGAGACAGGTTCCAGCCCAACCATTTTAGCTCATGAATAACTTATCGTAGTGTAAAATTCAGTTTCTTTATTATGCACCCCATACCCATTCAGTGAGCGGTGGTGGAAAGGGTTATAGAAGAACTTAATGGGTTCAGGAACTGAACCCCATAGTTCGTTTAAATAAGCAAGTAACAATCTTTTAAAGCTAGTTACACAATTGTTAATGTTACACACACACACACACACACACTCACACACACACACACACACACACACACACACACACACACATATATATATATATATATATATATATATATATATATATATATATATATATATATAAGCTTCTGGAAGAGTTGACTTACATGAAGCTACGCAGAAGAGCGCATCACCCATCTATAACTCTATTGCCAAACCAGTTCTTTTTCTTCGTAATAATTTGAATTCGTTCATTTTAACTAAAGTTGTTGAAGTCGTAGTGTAACAACAACCTGCTTGTTTAATGCTTGTTGTGTGGTTGCCAAGTGTGCTTGGTGCAGGCGAGCACTGGGTCTGGTGTTAAGGTCGCCATCAATTGAATGGGTTAAACCCTTTATTTATTGTCAGTAGTGATTCTGCGTTATTGTTTGGTCTCCACTAATTTCACTTCGTATTGCTTCCTTTTGTTTATTACATTTTAAAAAGAAAAGCCCTGTTTGCTCCCTTGCCCAACGCTCTCTGTCTGTCTGTCTGTCTGTCTGTCTGTCTGTCTGTCTGTCTGTCTGTCTGTCTGTCTGTCTGTCTGTCTGTGTCTGTCTGTCTGTCTGTCTGTCTGTCTGTGTCTCTCTCTCTCTCTCTCTCTCTCTCTCTCTCTCTCTCTCTCTCTCTCTCTCTCTCTCTCTCTCTCTCTCTGTGCACGTGAGAGAGACTAATCTAGTTTACTCCTCCCCTTATTTATATCTTTGACTCTTATGCCTCTAATTCCATTCAATATTAGATGGTGTTGTGGCATTTGTATGCTCCTGGTGGCGAGGTGTGCCTCTCCCGCGGGGCCTGGCCGCCGGGCCGTGAGCGTCATCAGTATGGCGTGGGTGGACGCCCCACACAGTGGAGATGGAGACTGACCAGAATAGAAACCCATACTCTCGTGGGAGGCGTCTGAGATTACCTTCACACCAGGGGAGAGAAAGTGAATGAATGTATAAATATGCGGGTGCGTCCCCCCCCCTCTCTCTCTCTCTCTCTCTCTCTCTCTCTCTCTCTCTCTCTCTCTCTCTCTCTCTCTCTCTCTCTCTCTCTCTCTCGCTTCTAGTGCATCCTATCCTAACCTAATCTAACGCAACGTAATCTAACGAAAATATGTTGTTGTTTAAGATTAAAAAGCTACTGGGAACCAAAAGTTCCAAGTAGCACGGGCTATGGTGAGCCCGTAGTGGACTTACCTGGCACAGGAGCGAGGCTGTAACTTTTGAAAATATGATAAAAGTTGCGTTTTAAATATGGTGTGTGTGTGTATGAGGTCACATGTTCACGGCGTTACCAGTTTGTGAGCTGACCCGAACAACGGTATGGGGGGGGGGGGGCGTCCTCTCCCCCCCCCAGCCCCAATCTCCACCTTAACACACGCCATAACCACCCTTGTAAATGTTCACTATACACCATCTTCACACTATTCACGATTTTCAGTATACACAATCCCCACTATACAATTATTATAATTTTACGGTTTTTACACTACACTAATGTAAAGAAGATCGGGTGATTATTCACAAATTTTTCAAACAGTCTCTACATTCTCGGGGAAGGGAAGGGAACTATCAGGGGAAAGTGCCTAGCCATTATGACTATATAGTACTTGGAAAAGGTCAGGATAAGAATTTGGGACGGGACGGGGGGGGCGGGGGGTGGGGGGGAATGGTGCCCAACCACTTTGACGGTCGGGGATCATAAATTATTTGCATCATTGGCGTCTTCCAGGGGTTCTCCTGGAATCCTAAGGGTCGTGGCGATCCTGTTTGCACCAAATTCTTGAAGTCTTAACCATCATCCACGGGGTCACCATAGCCCGTGCTACTTTGAACTTTTTGTTCCCATTAGCTGAATCTTAAACAACAACGATCATCATCCCAATTTTGATCAGATTCCGTTCATGGTGTCCGAGTGTATACCGGATACCCATAGGCCTACACACACACTTTCAAATTTATTTATGCAGACGGCGGAGCCACATATTTCAGCGTCATCCCGCTAGAGGGTGCTATAGACCTTATCTATTGTTCAATGTTCTTGAACAAATCTACAAGGGCCGTGACGAAGGTTCGAACCTACGTAAGACAGGATCCCAGACGCTGCCTTAATCGCCTGAGCTACTGAGCTAAAGGTCGACTACGACTTTTACCATGTCGTAGCTCAGTCGATTAAGGCAGCGTCTGGGGATCCTCTCTGACGTAGGTTCGAACCCTCGTCACGGCCCTTGTAGATTTGTTCATTTGATGCATCACGCTATTGTGATATCTGTGTGTTCAATGTTGTTGTTGTTATTCGCGTTATCATCTCTTAACTCTTCGTCTCTACACAGCACGCGAACAACGTGCGACGACTGGCCGAGGAGAAGCGGCTGCAGCAGCAGGACCAGCACCACCAGCACCAGCAGCAGGTCCGCAGGTTCTCCAGCAAGTGGGAGATCCCGCAGTACGACGTCGTGTATCGGCAGGACGTGACTCCGGGCTCCTTCTTCGCCCGCGACAACGTCCACAACTTCATCTCCTGGTGCCGCGACTTGGGTATCTACGAGGTGCTCCTCTTCGAGACGGACGACCTGGTGCTCAGGAAGAACGAGAAGCACGTCATACTCTCCCTGCTGGAGGTGGCTCGCCGTGGAGCACGGTCAGTGGCCTTACTCTTAACCACTCTATATATATATATGTGTGTTACTTGGGCTGGACGGTAGAGCGACGGTCTCGCTTCATGCAGGTCGGCGTTCAGTTCCCGACCGTCCACAAGTGGTTGGGCACCATTCCTTCCCTCCCCCGTCCCATCCCAAAATCCTTATCCTGACTCCTTCCCAGTGCTATATAGTCGTAATGACTTGGCGCTTTCCCCCTGATAGTTCCCTTTCTTGTATACCCCCCCCCCCTGTGGACAGGCTTAGAGATGTGTTAGACAGTATATTGTAGCGAGCGATGAGTCACAATAACGTGGCTAAAGTATGATGACCAGACCACACACTAGAATGTGAAGGGATGACGACGTTTCGGTCCGTCCTGGACCATTCTCAAGTCGATTGTACAATCCTTGCACAATCGACTTGAGAATGGTCCAGGACGGACCGAAACGTCGTCGTCCCTTCACATTCTAGTGTGTGGTCTGGTCATTATAGTGTAGCGAGTTATTGAGCGCTGAACCTTGGATTAGCAGGACATGCCGGCGAGTGTTGGGTTGTGTGAGGGTGGCAGAGGACCTTGTGGTGTCAGAGAGGCTCGAGTGTCAGTGTTGGGGTGGGTGTTAGAGGCTGGAGGACTAGTGTTAGTAGTAAAGGCTCGGTTGACGGAAGCAGCGACATGTGTGAAAATGAAAGCAAGGATGAGGCGTGGGACTGAGTAGAGCATAGTGCTTCCTCTTTCTAGGGCCCTTACTGGTAGTTGAGGACCTCCCAAGGGCCCTATTGAGTGGTGGTGTGGTGAGCCTCATCCACAAACTGTAAGTTTCCCCTAGGGCGTCTTCGAAGACCTCCTATTAGGGCCATTCAGAGTTGTTATTGGTGGGGAGGGACTGCCTCTCGCCTCCTGGTAGAAACCAGCACTGTCTGAAGATCAGACGTCCACGGATGTCCAGGACTCTCCCAGTAAGCGTAAGAAATATTGCCGGAACAAAGGTGGAGTTCTTCAAGAAGCATTTAGATAGGTTCTTGCAAGAAGTGCCGGGCCAACCAGGCTGTTGGGGATATAAGAACATAAGAACATAAGAACAAAGGTAACTGCAGAAGGCCTATTGGCCCATACGAGGCAGCTCCTATTCTATAACCACCCAATCCCACTCATATACTTGTCCAACCCGTGCTTGAAACAATCGAGGGACCCCACCTCCACAATGTTACGCGGCAATTGGTTCCACAAATCAACAACCCTGTTACTGAACCAGTATTTACCCAAGTCTTTCCTAAATCTAAACTTATCCAATTTATATCCATTGTTTCGTGTTCTGTCCTGTGTTGATACTTTTAATACCCTATTAATATCCCCCCGGTTATGTCCATTCATCCACTTGTAAACCTCTATCATGTCACCCCTAACTCTTCGCCTTTCCAGTGAATGCAACTTAAGCTTTGTTAATCTTTCTTCATATGAAAGATTTCTAATTTGGGGAATTAACTTAGTCATCCTACGCTGGACACGTTCAAGTGAATTTATATCCATTCTATAATATGGCGACCAAAACTGAACTGCATAATCTAAATGGGGTCTAACTAGAGCAAGATATAGCTTGAGAACCACACCAGGTGTCTTGTTACTAACGCTGCGATTAATAAATCCAAGTGTCCGATTTGCCTTATTACGAACATTTATGCATTGATCCTTTTGTTTTAAATTCTTACTAATCATAACTCCCAGATCCCTTTCGCAATCCGACTTCGCAATCACAACACCATCTAGCTCGTATCTTGTAACTCTATCATCATTACCTAACCTCAGAACTTTACATTTATCAGCATTAAACTGCATCTGCCAATCCTTTGACCATTTCAAAACCCTATCTAGATCAACTTGAAGTGATAGTGAGTCCTCCTCCGAATTAATTTCCCTACCGATTTTCGTATCATCGGCAAATTTGCAAATGTTGCTACTCAAACCTGAATCTAAATCATTTATATATATTATAAACAACAGAGGTCCCAGGACAGAGCCTTGAGGCACTCCACTTACAACATTTTCCCACTCTGACTTGATTCCATTTATACTAACTCTCTGTTTCCTTTGGTATAGCCATGCCCTAATCCAGCTTAATATAGCACCCCCAATACCATGAGACTCTATTTTTTTAATCAGTCTTTCATGTGGCACTGTATCAAAAGCTTTGCTAAAGTCAAGGTATACAACATCCCAATCCTTACCACTATCAACTGCCTCAACAATGCTAGAATAAAAAGATAACAAATTTGTTAAACATGAACGGCCATTTATAAAACCATGTTGCGACTCAATTATTAATTTATGTTTTTCAAGATGAAGACGAATTTTATTTGCTATTATAGATTCGAGTAACTTTCCCACAATAGACGTTAGGCTAATTGGTCGATAGTTAGACGCAAGTGATCTATCTCCTTTCTTAAAAACTGGTATCACATTAGCAACTTTCCAAAACTCTGGCACTCTGCCTGACTCTATTGATTTATTAAATATGGTTGACAGTGGGTCACAAAGCTCCTCTTTGCATTCTTTAAGCACCCTAGCAAACACTTCATCCGGCCCTGGGGATTTGTTTGGTTTGAGTTTTACTATTTGTTTAAGAACATCCTCCCTGGTAACTGCTAAACTCGTCAACCTGTCCTCGTCCCCACCCACATAGACTTGTTCGGCTGAAGGCATATTGTTAAGTTCCTCTTTAGTAAATACAGATACAAAATATTTATTAAAAATACTACTCATCTCTTCATCACTATCTGTTATTTGTATGTGGGTATGTGGGCTTGCGGGCTTGCAAGCCACTCCAAGCAACAGCCTGTTGAACCTAGTTATCAAAAGTCGAGCCTGGCCCCAAGCTGAGTTCGGGGAGTACAACTCCCCCTCTCCCGGTAAACTGCAGATCCAGATGTATAATGTATGTAAACATACATACATATATACATTTCTTATGGAGAAACTGTCTCAATAATTTTATCTGTAATTACTTATATACTTCCGATATAATTACTGACGCAAGAGTTAGAATAGTTGATATATTTTATATGTTTGAATCAGGTTTCTCTTATAGAATCTGGTTGATTAGAAACCGCTGCATCATTGTGAAGGAAAGCGACCAGCTTTTTAATTTTTTACATAGTAAGAAATTGTAAAAGTCTTCCATTTATTGTGTACGCGTAATCTGTTATTATTTTGAGCGGATGCCAGAGATTCCATTAGGGCTTTAAAGTTTAAAATGAAATTCCATGATAAATCTGGGAGTAATTATTGGTGTGTGGTTGTGTGTGGGTGTCGCCCGAGGCCAGAGGCAGGTGTGTGTCGGTGGCCAGAGGCAGGTGTGTGTTGGTGCAGCCTGGGGCCAGAAGCAGGTGTGTGTCGGTGGCCAGAGGCAGGTGTGTGTTGGTGCAGCCTGGGGCCAGAGGCAGGCTGGGTGCGCGGCTTCCTGGATTGATGATTGATGAAGATTAAGCCACCCAAGAGGTGGCACGGGCATGAATAGCCCGTAAGGCTTCCTGGAGTTGCTCATAACTTTATATTATGCTACGCCCTCACACCTCACCCTTGTTCCCAGGAGGGGCCGGGGTGAAGGATTACTGGGGTTAATTAGGAGGTGGGGTTGATGGAGAGAGACATAGGAGGGGGAGGGGGTTGATAAGAGGTTCACGGGAGACATCTCCCGTCACGCACGGTGCAGTCGCACCTCCACAGATCTCCAGTATCATCTATTGATACTGGTAATGGCTCAAAAGGGCCACCACTTACGGGCTATTCATGCCCGTGTCACCTTTTTGGTGACTTAATCTTTATCAGTCATCAATCAATCAATCGGAGATAACACAGTTACAGCTCCGCTCCTGTGCCAGGTAAGTCCACTACGGGCTCACCATAGCCCGTGCTACTTGGAACTTTTGGTTCCCAGTAGCTGAGTTTAACAAGAACATGTTGAGATAGCGGAGGTGTGCAGGGTGAACTGATGGGAATGGCGTCCCCTGCCGCAGGTTTGGGATGGCGGCTCCGCTCCTGGTGCAGATGGAAGCCGACATCGACCGCGAGCTGGAGCAGGAGCGGCTCGCCGAAGAGCGTCTAGCCGAGAGCGGCGGCCAGTTCAACGGTGAGGACGAGTCGTGGACCCACGCCGCCCACGACCTCACCCCGCCGGAGCCGCCCAAAATGTTCTATGGCCCCCAGCCACAGATCATTACCAACGACCTCAAGAGCCTCGACGAAATGGTGAGTACCGTTGTTGTCTTGTGCACGGCCGGAGTGCGTCCCTGGTGCACGGCCGGAGTGCGTCCCTGGTGCACGGCCGGAGTGCGTCCCTGGTGCACGGCCGGAGTGCGTCCCTGGTGCACGGCCGGAGTGCGTCCCTGGTGCACGGCCGGAGTGCGTCCTGGTGCACGGCCGGAGTGCGTCCTAGTGCGTGGCGCCTTTGGACCCGTGTTTTTGTGGATTTTGGCCGATGTGTTTTTATGTTGGCTTGAGTTACACGCGTGGTGGTAAAGTTGGCTGGCAAGTGGCTGCCGTGTTGTGGTGGCACTCTTGGCCCCCGCCTGTTGCTGCCATGTTTCCCGCCCTTGCTGCTTGAGACTGATGCCACCTCCATGCTTACTCTAGGGCCCTTCCTCCATACTTACTCTAGGGCCCTCCCTCCATGCTTACTCTAGGGCCCTCCCTCCATGCTTACTCTAGGGCCCTCCCTCCATGCTTACTCCAGGCTGGAAACTCCATTTAGTTCGAAGAATCTCCGCAGATTAAGTGAAATTAAGCTATGTTAATATGTACGATATCAAAGCTATGTATGTATGATAAAGCTGTATGTATATATGTATGATAAAGATATATGTATATATGTATGATAACAAAGCGTCTCTGCCCAAGAGAGGTTAGAATGTGCTTGAAAACTTGCTTCGGGTTCGAGCCCTGGCGAGGGTGTACTGGACACTGATCATTAACTTTTATCCCCCTGTTCACCCAACAGTAAGTGGGGTACCTGGTTGTAAACCGACAGGCGAGTCGTGTTGCAAGGGAAGCTTGTAGAGTAGGGCTTACCATGAGCTATGGGAAAGGGAGCGCCGTGGGCCTGCTAGCAGGGGTCACCAGTTGTCAACTCCTGTACCTTACTGTAATGAATAATCACCTGTAATGAACGAGATACTGTAAAACATTTGTTGAGATTAGCGAGTAAATAGTTGAGATAAGCTGTAAATAATCATGTTTTTGTATAGTATGAGCAAAGTTTGTTGTGTAATTGTGTTAATAAACACAGTTAACGGTTTACAACATTATCAAAGATAATGTTGTAAACCTAAAGTTGTTGTTGTAAATCTTTAATAACTCTGTAAAAATAAAGTCACTCGACTTGTACTTACAAGAGCTTCGGGTCGTTTTCCACGTGTTGTTGACAAGTTTAAGGAGAGCACGAGAGACGTTGAGGAAGGTGGTACAGAAGAGGTTGGGCTCAGGTCCCATCAGGCCTACAAAACTAGTCAAATTACTCGAGTGAAACCAATGTGAACTTGGAGCACTGTTAATGAACAATTAAAACACATTAGAGACGACGTCTTAAAGGCTGTTCGTCGACCACCAGAAATATTAAGTAATACTTTTTATTAAAATGTTTCGTGTTTTCGTTTTAAACTTTCGTGTTGTCTGGAAGCGTGAGTGAGGCGAGACGGAGACTTGAGACAAAGTTATCTCGCCTCATTACAAGATGCCACTAAGATGTTTTAAAGTAACATTATAAGTCAAGAGGATCTCTTAGAAAGCTCTTGAAAAGACAGCCCAAACACTTTATACTTTTATTTCTTTTG
Source organism: Procambarus clarkii (assembly GCF_040958095.1). Classification (NCBI taxonomy): domain Eukaryota; kingdom Metazoa; phylum Arthropoda; class Malacostraca; order Decapoda; family Cambaridae; genus Procambarus; species Procambarus clarkii. The sequence goes on from NC_091201.1 coordinate 23,414,982, forward strand.
TTCTCGATTTTTGTGGATAAAGAGAGAGAGAGAGAGCGGTACAAGCATCAACCCGTCTTCTTAAATAATAGGTCGCGTTTTTAACGTTAATGATAACAATGTAACAAATGCGACCTGTGGTGAACAGTAGGCGCTCACAAGTATCCCCGTTCTCTATGCATCAAATCGATGGGTTAAGGTGGGTTGTTTGGGTTCAAAAGTTCCTGGTTAGGTTAGCGGGTTAAGATGTTTGATCGAAGTGGAGAATGAAGTGAAGGAGGTGTGTGGTGGGCGAAATTGAAATTGCAATAAGTTTATTGAGGTAAAATACACACAAAGGGATGAGGTAGCTCAAGCTATTCTCACCCCGTTCAGTACAACGTGTTAATACATACATATACACACATCACAAGCAATAAACATATTACCGAACATTCTGAGAGATAAACATATACATTTCCTCTGTGGTGGGCGAGGGAGGAGACATTACCCTCTTGAGGCTTCCTGCTACGGGAGACCAAGCAAGGGGGGGCGGGTGTTGCTTAAGACAATGGTGTGACACGTCCAGTGGGGGGCGGGGGGCGGACCTGTCAACACTAAGAAACAGGAAACAGGGAGGTCCACCTGGCGGGGGAGGGGGAAGGAGAGGCCCAAACCTGGTAGGAGTCTCCACGATATACTTTACCGTGGGGGGACAGGGCCGTACCTTGAGGTGATTTCGGGGCTCAGCGACCCCGCGGCCCGGTCGTCGACCAGGCCATGGTTTTACTCCACCGACTAACAAGTGGGGGGACATTATACATATATACATATTATAGTTGAGAGGCGCAGGTGACAGTAATCCGCGCTGCAAGATGGGTGGAGGCAAGTTCAAGTTCAAGTTATTTATTATTATTAACATCTTTATTGACAAAATTAATTACAATTTTACCTAATCTGAGGATTTTAATAAAGTCTTATTAAAGTGAGGATAATGCTAGTATTCACTGTCACGCAGGACAGAGGGTCATACATAAGACAATAGGTCTAAACTGTAGGCTGAAGCACATATATATCATGGTTACAATCAATGTGTTAATTGAGACAAGAAAGAACTACATCTCAAAGCGATAGAGAATAGCTTAGGCTATTTCTACCCCCCCCCCCTCCCCCCCCCTCCCCCCCCCCTCCCTTACGGGTGGAGGTCACAAAACACTCCCCGGCCCTCCCCCCCCCCCCTCCCTTACGGGTGGAGGTCACAACACGCTCCCCGGCCCTCCCCCCCCCCCCTCCCTTACGGGTGGAGGTCACAAAACACTCCCCGGCCCTCCCCCCCCTCCCCCCCCCCTCCCTTACGGGTGGAGGTCACAAAACACTCCCCGGCCCTCCCCCCCCCCTCCCCCCCCTCCCTTACGGGTGGAGGTCACAAAACACTCCCCGGCCCTCCCCCCCCCTCCCCCCCCCTCCCCCCCTCCCTTACGGGTGGAGGTCACAAAACACTCCCCGGCCCTCCCCCCCCCCCTCCCTTACGGGTGGAGGTCACAAAACACTCCCCGGCCCTCCCCCCCCCCCTCCCCCCCCTCCCTTACGGGTGGAGGTCACAAAACACTCCCCGGCCCTCCCCCCCCCTCCCCCCCCTCCCTTACGGGTGGAGGTCACAAAACACTCCCCGGCCCTCCCCCCCCCTCCCCCCCCTCCCTTACGGGTGGAGGTCACAAAACACTCCCCGGCCCTCCCCCCCCCCCCCCTCCCTCCCCTCCCTTACGGGTGGAGGTCACAAAACACTCCCCGGCCCTCCCCCCCCCCTCCCCCCCTCCCTTACGGGTGGAGGTCACAAAACACTCCCCGGCCCTCCCCCCCCTCCCCCCCCCCTCCCTTACGGGTGGAGGTCACAAAACACTCCCCGGCCCTCCCCCCCCCCTCCCCCCCCTCCCTTACGGGTGGAGGTCACAAAACACTCCCCGGCCCTCCCCCCCCCTCCCCCCCCCTCCCCCCCTCCCTTACGGGTGGAGGTCACAAAACACTCCCCGGCCCTCCCCCCCCCCCTCCCTTACGGGTGGAGGTCACAAAACACTCCCCGGCCCTCCCCCCCCCCCTCCCCCCCCTCCCTTACGGGTGGAGGTCACAAAACACTCCCCGGCCCTCCCCCCCCCCTCCCTCCCCTCCCTTACGGGTGGAGGTCACAAAACACTCCCCGGCCCTCCCCCCCCCTCCCCCCCCCTCCCTTACGGGTGGAGGTCACAAAACACTCCCCGGCCCTCCCCCCCCCCCTCCCTTACGGGTGGAGGTCACAAAACACTCCCCGGCCCTCCCCCCCCCCCCTCCCCCCCCTCCCTTACGGGTGGAGGTCACAAAACACTCCCCGGCCCTCCCCCCCCCCTCCCCCCCCTCCCTTACGGGTGGAGGTCACAAAACACTCCCCGGCCCTCCCCCCCCCTCCCCCCCCCTCCCTTACGGGTGGAGGTCACAAAACACTCCCCGGCCCTCCCCCCCCCCCTCCCTCACGGGTGGAGGTCACAACACGCTCCCCGGCCCTCCTTATGTCCTCCAAGAGCACCGTACACTTCCTCAGACAATAACAAGACATTTTATCATATGCGATTACTACAATCCCCGGAAGTGACGTCATGATAACTTTGTGACCCCCCCCCCCCGGGCTCCAGGTCCACCTGCCAGCTCTTATCTTCCTCCCTGAGTCTTATCTCTCTCAGTTTCCTTCAATATCCTGAGAGTGATTTATGTTTCAATTGTCCCGTTTCTTGTGTGTGTGTGTACTCACCTTGTTGTGCTTGCGGGGGTTGAGCTCTGGCTCTTTGGTCCCGCCTCTCAACTGTCAATCAACAGGTTCCTGAGCCTACTGGGCTCTATCATATCTACATTTGAAACTGTGTATGGAGTCATCCTCCACCACATCACTGCCTAATGCATCCCACCTGTTAACTATTCTCCTGTTTCCACCGACTGGTTTCATTACTTTGCATTTACTCGGGTTGAACTTTAGTAGCCATTTGTTGGACCATTCATTGTCTGTCTAGGTCATCTTGTAGCCTCCTACTGTTATCCTCTGTTTTAATCTTCCTCATAATTTCTGCATCATCAGCAAACAATGAGAGGAACGAGTCTATACCCTCTGGGAGATCATTTACATATATCAGAAACAGTATAGGTCCAAGGACTGACCCCTGCGGGACTCCACTGGTGACGTCTCGCCAATCTGAGACTCGCCCCTCACAGTGACTCGCTGTCTTTTGTTGCTTAGGTACTCCCTTATCCAATGGAGTGTGTGTGTGTGTTGAGTCAGTGTGGTGGGTCAGTGAGTGAGTGTGCGTGTACTCACACCTATATGTGAGTACACGCACACTCACTCACTGACCCACCACACTGACTCAACACACACGTGTGTGGGTCAGTGAGTGAGTGAGTGAGTGTGCGTGTGTGGGTCAGTGAGTGAGTGTGCGTGTGTGGGTCAGTGAGTGAGTGTGCGTGTGTGGGTCAGTGAGTGTGAGTGTGCGTGTGTGCGTGCCGTGAGAAGTGGGGCGTGAGGTGTCGTCATTATCCACATAAGTACTTGACCGTCCAAGCTCCACCTGGCCACCCCCCCCCAAAACCCCCCTCCCCCCCCCCACACACACAGGGGCCTCGCGGCTGAGTAGACAACGCTCGGGGATCGTAGTCCTCTGGGTTTTCTAAAGTCTGTGTTTTTTTCTTCAAATGGCCATCCAAGACTGGATGTGCAGGTTGATGTATGAAAGCCAGGTGTATGTGACGGAGCAGTGTCAGGTGTGTGTGACGGAGCAGTGCCAGGTGTATGTGACGGAGCAGTGCCAGGTGTATGATGAGAGGAAGTGGGGGGAGGGGGGGGGGTTGAAATAGCCTAAAGTACTCTATTCCTTTGAGATGTATTTTATCGGTTCATTAAACGTACTTGAACTTGAGAGAGAGAGAGTGTGTGGTCAGGTGAGGGGGAGTGGGGGTGAGGAGGGAGAGGAGTGGGGGGGGGGGGGAGGGAGAGGAAAGAGAGAGAGGGGGGGGGGGGTGAAGAGTGTACAAGCCGGAAATACTAATAGTGCTGACCCACAGCTGTTTATGTGGAGTAAAGGGTTCGCCTATTCTCTATCGCGCACACACGCACGCACACACACACGCACACACACGTTTGTCATGAAGGGGAGGTGTATGGTGCTGCAGGTGTGTACTCACCTAGTTGTGTTTGCGGGGGTTGAGCTCTGGCTCTTTGGTCCCGCCTCTCAACCGTCAATCAACTGGTGTACAGATTCCTGAGCCTATTGGGCTCTATCATATCTACACTTGAAACTGTGTGTGTGTGTGTGTGTGTGTGTGTGTGTGTGTGTGTGTGTGTGTGTGTGTGTGTGTGTGTGTGTGTGTGTGTGTGCGTGTGTGTGTGCGCGCTGGTAGCGCGCTCTCCGCTTCTCACATAACTACCACGTGTCTTTATATTAGTTTTATGGTCATTGGCGCCCGAGACCATGACGGTCCAATAATAATAATAATGACACCTCCTTATATTTACATTTTAGCTTTGTTGTGCTTTGATTTTCCTCTTCATTAACAGTTTAGTGTGCAAGTGTGTGGCGCCGGTGGTGAACGTTGCAGCTCTTGTGTTGTGTTGCGTTGTGTTGTGTGTGTCTCCTTACTGTCTTCCCTCCCTCTGTCACCCTCTACCCCCTTCCTCCCTCCCTTTCTGTCACCCTCTACCCCCTTCCTCCCTCCCTGTCACCCTCTACCCCCTTCCTCCCTCCCTGTCACCCTCTACCCCCTTCCTCCCTCCCTGTCACCCTCTACCCCTTTCTCCCTCCCTACCCGTCACTCTCTACCCTCTCCCTCCTTTTCTCCCGGTTACTCCTCTATTCAAGCCATCTGGGTGTGTGGGGAGGGGGGCGCGTGTTTGCTCAAGCCATCGTGAAAACATTGGCCAAATGCGCGCTAATCCAGGCGCCGCCTCGCCCGTCCTTTATGAATGAAAATCTCTCTTTACACAACTCGTCCTCGGGCGCGGCTTGGACAAGCCGCGCCCGATCCCAAAGACGCATTTGTAATTAGTTTTGCCCCCCTGAGGGCTAGTTTATTGGGCAGCGCCACTCATCCTGTGAGTGGACACACCGCCGTAGTGACAGTATTGGGCAGCGGCACTCATCCTGTGAGTGGACACACCGCCGTAGTGACAGTATTGGGCAGCGCCACTCATCCTGTGAGTGGACACGCCGGCATAGTGACAGTATTGGGCAGCGCCACTCATCCTGTGAGTGGACACACCGCCATAGTGACAGTATTGGGCAGCGTCACTCATCCTGTGAGTGGACACGCCGGCATAGTGACAGTATTGGGCAGCGCCACTGATCCTGTGAGTGGGCACACCGCCATTTATAGAACATTCCTATTCTTGGATGAACAGGATATTATTTGTGAATGCCCGTATGGGGGTCGGCCGCTGGATGGAATGAACATCGGCCGAGGACGGATTAGTGTAAAGTGTTATGGTGGCGGCTGCTTTAATGAGCATTTGGCCAGTGTTTATGAGGACGGGCTGGGTAATATTGAGGCCACGTGTGAAAGTCTCGAGGCATTAACGTGTTTACCTGAGAAGTTACCTGAGAAGTTACATGAGAAGTTACGTGAGAATTAACGTGAGAATTAACGTGAGAAGTTACGTGAGAATTAACGTGAAAAGTTACTTGAGAAGTAACGTGAGAAGTTACGTGAGAATTAACGTGAAAAGTTACTTGAGAAGTAACGTGAGAAGTTACGAGATTAGTTCCGTGATAAGTAACATAGTTCCGGTGACAAGTTTGGCCTCGGGATCCTCCCGCCCCGCCGCCCGGCCGCCGCCGGCCAGGAATGTTGGCCCGGAAAAAGGTTAATGAATTTTGGTGTCGGTGTGATGAGGCGGTTCCTTATGGTAGTGAGTAGTTATGTTCTGCCTCTCTGTCTTGTCTCTCTCGTGTGTGTGTGTGTGTGTGTGTGTGTGTGTGGGGGGGGGGGGGGCGGGGGGAGGGCTGGCCGGGGGGGGGGGGGAGAGTGAGACAGCAGGAAGGTGAATGAGAATGAATATGAGAATACAAATGATGGTAATTTGTCTTGTGCAGTTTTTATCTATTCTCATATTCGTAAGGGATTAAAGAGTCTTGGGTGGGACGTGAGGAAGAGGCAGGAGGAGGGGGGGGGTGAGAGAGGAAGAGGGGGTGAGAGAGAGTGTGAGTGTGTGTGTGTGTGTGTGTGTGTGTGTGTGTGTGTGTGTGTGTGTGTGTGTGTGTGTGTGTGTGTGTGTGTGTGTGTGTGTGTGTGTGTGTTTGTAAAAGTTTGAGGGGTTGATAACTCAAGTTTTAAAGAGTTGATTATGTTGACAGTTGAGAGCAGGTACTGGCTCTCTCCCTCTGTTTCCTCCCTTGTCTTGCCTAAACAAGCACCCTCAGGGCTTTGTGTACTCCCCTAGTTGTGCTTGCAGGGGTTGAGCTCTGGCTCTTTGGTCCCGCCTCTCAACTGTCAATCAACTGGTGTACAGGTTCCTGAGCCTACTGGGGTCTATCATATCTATACTTGAAGCTGTGTATGGAGTCAGCCTCCACCTGACACACCTGTGTGTGTGTGTACACAGGTGACTACTCGCGTGCACATCTTGCACGCATGCACGCTGCCACAGAGTTGTTGAGTGTTTTTCTCTCGGGTGTCCTTCCCTCTTCATCCTTCTCCCTTTCCATCCTAGCTTCCCCTTCCATCCTCCCTCCTCCTTTGTCATCATGACGTAACCTATTCTTCCTGCCCTTTCTGTACCCTCCTCTCCCCCCTTCCCCCAGTGCCCGTTATTCCCTTTACCCTCACTTGCTGCCCCTCTTCCCCCCCCTCCCAGTGCCGCTAGTCCCCAGCTGCGGTGCCTCTTCCTGCCCCCCCCACCCCTCCACCCCACCCGACCCCCATCAACAGGTCCCTCCCCCCCCCCTCATCCTCTCACTCCTCTAACACAACATATTCCACACGTCCACAACTTGTTTTTCATCTACATCTCTCCCTCGTCCTTCCTCCCCCCCCCCACCCAAAAAAAAAAAAAAATAGCTGCAGTCAATCCTCTCAGTTAATACCACTTTCTGTTTCATACACTCCACCCCCCCCCCTCCCTCTCTCTGCTGCCACCCTCAATACTCTCCCCTCTCGTTCCTCCCTCTCTCTCTCTCCCCCACAGACACTCCCCCTCACTGGCACGTCTCCCCCCCCCATGTCTCCGTGACGCCACCACCGGATGGCTATACGGCTAGTCTTCTTCTCTCTCTCTCTCTCTCTCTCTCTCTCTCTCTCTCTCTCTCTCTCTCTCTCTCTCTCTCTCTCTCTCTCTCTCTCTCTCTCTCTCTCTTTAATATTGACGGCAATCATCAAAGAGTCTTGTTCAGAGTTATAAATTAGTACCAGTACCATGAACGTGGCAAAAAGACTTCCGTATGCCTGCTTTATCAATTCCCCCCTTGGAATCTTGCATGTCGTTATCATGTCCTCCCAATGTTTTCTCTTCTCCACAGTTGCAAAAGTCGCCAGGTCCTCTCACGCTTTCCTCGTGACTCGAGCCTCTAGGTTCAGGAATGAGGATTGGTGCATGTCTTTGGAGACTTCTTTATTTTCGTGTTTTTAAGAGGTTCATGACAGTTCTGCATATGCAAGAGCTGGTCTCACATACGTTGTATAATAGGAGCTGGAAAGTTCCTTTGTCCATATTCCCTTTGCATACGCTGCTGACTGTGTGTGTACTTACTTAGTTGTACTTACCTAGTTGTGCTTGCGGGGGTTGAGCTCTGGCTCTTTGGTCCCGCCTCTCAACTATTAATCAACTAATGTACAGGTTCTTGAGCCTACTGGGCTCTTATCATATCGTGTGTGTGTGTGTGTGTGTGTGTGTGTGTGTGTGTGTGTGTGTGTGTGTGTGTGTGTGTGTGTGTGTGTGTGTGTGCTCACCTAGTGTGTACACCTGGTGTGTGTGTGTGTGCTCACCTAGTGAGTACACCTGGTGTGTGTGTGTGTGTGTGTGTGCGTGTGTGTGTGTGTGTGTGCAGGGATGACATAACCACCCGAACCTGTATTGAGCTGGTAGGGAGAAAGGATGGGTTGGGGGGAGGGTTCCTGTTGTGGGCACACCCTGATGCACTCCCACACCCACGCCCCCCACCCCCGTAAACCCCCTCCCCCCCCCCCCCCCCCACACACGATACACGCCGTAAATCTCCTCAACACACACATATTGGGGGGGGGGGGTTTAGTCCCAGAACTAAGAGGCATGAGTTACGAGGAAAGGCTGAGGGAACTGCACCTCACGTCGCTGGAAGACAGAAGAGCTCGGGGAGACATGATCACCACATACAAAATTCTCAGGGGAGTTGACACGGTAGGCAAGGATGGATTATTTAACACGGGTGGTGCACGCACAAGGGGACACAGGTGGAAGCTGAGTACCCAAATGAACCACAGAGACATTAGAAAGAAAATTTCCAGTGTCAGGGTAGTTAGTAAATGGAATGCACTAGGCAGTGATGTGGTGGAGGCTGACTCCATACACAGCTTCAAATGTAGATATGATAAGAGCCCAGTAGGCTCAGGAATCTGTAATCCAGTTGATTGACGGCTTAGAAACGGGACCAAAGAGCCAAAGGTCAACCCCCCCGCAAGCACAACTAGGTGAGTACATATCCTCTCATACCTTCCCACCCACGCAAACACACCTCTTCCCCCGCCCCCCCCCCCCCCCACACACACACCCAGTCAGCCCCACACGCGTGCGTATCAGTGCCAGAAATGGTGATAAGATGTCCACCTTGAAATATTGCCTCAGGCGGTGGTCATGGAATATTTTGAAGGGGTGTGTGTGGAGGAGTGGCGTGGATGTGGGCGCGCGTGTGTGTGTGTGTGTGTGTGTGTGTGTGTGTGTGTGTGTGTGTGTGTGTGTGTGTGTGTGTGTGTGTGTGTGTGTGTGTGCGCGCGTGTGTGTGTGTGTCACCCCCAGATGACCAGACACCTCCACACTGCCCACGCTTAACCCGCCTCGCCAGGTCCTTGTTTCCTCTCCACTGGTGACCTCTAATCACCTTGAATGGCACATTGATCTCCGCTGTACCGACAGGGGGTCTGGTCAACGACCGGGCCGCGGGGACCCTAAACCCCGAAATCATCTCAAGATAACCTCAAGAGATACATCTCTTAAGACGTTTGCTAAGTCTTGTATTCCCTCGTACATTTTGTTTTTAACGCCAACTCCTTCACGTCCGTCTGTGGCATTCCGCGCTTCTCCTGACGGGCCGTCACACCCTTCTCTCTCTCTCTCTCTCGGGCACAACCTCTCCTCCTTGCCTGCCACGCCCGTCTTGGAGGCTGCACGCCCTGACCTGTGCTGGAGGCTGCACGCCCTGGCCTGTACTGGAGGCTGCACGCCCTGACCTGTACTGGAGGCTGCACGCCCTGGCCCGTACTGGAGGCGCCCCTCCACCAACCCTCCAGGAAGGTCTTGGTACTCCTGCTACGAGTGTTTGTTCCGAGAGGGAGGTCCCCCTAGACGGCGGGGCGGGAAGGGGTCAGGCAGGGTGGAGGCGTGGGTGTAGGACCTGAGTGTCTCTCACAGTGTGGACGTGAGCGCTGAGCTGCTCAATGACCTGGCTGAGAGAGGGGAGAAGAGGGGAGAAGAGCAGCCAGGAAAGGGGAGACGGTGAAGAGGAAGAAAAGCAGTAACGGGGGGAAAAATATGTGTGGAAGATTTGAAATTCCGGAAAAAATGCTAAGAGTAAACAAATCCACAAGGGCCGTGACGAGGATTCGAACCTGCGTCCGAGAGCTGTGTAATGCTAAGAGTGTTAAATACTCGGGTCTGGTCCACCCGGTGTAAGAACATTACAGGAATGATCCAGGAGGCTGTTATGGTTGGTGACGGCTGGTCCTCTTTAGTATATAAAACATGCTTGATGCCATGCCAATATATATATTGTTGAACGTTACACTAATATTGGGAATAATTAAATTATGTAATTTGAGCTCTATATTTAACATTGTTTGGTTTTGGGTAATTAATTGGAGGACCTTTGGGGAATATCCGTGTGTCGGAGGTGATATTGGCGACTGTTGAACACTCGTGGTAGAGTTAAGACTGTTGAACACTCGTGGTTGAGTTAAGACTGTTGAACACTCGTGGTTGAGTTAAGACTGTTGAACACTCGTGGTTGAGTTAAGGCTGTTGAACACTCGTGGTTGAGTTAAGACTGTTGAACACTCGTGGTTGAGTTAAGACTGTTGAACACTCGTGGTTGAGTTAAGGCTGTTGAACACTCGTGGTTGAGTTAAGACTGTTGAACATTCTGGAGAGTGGAGGTGGATGTATGGAAGACAGTGTACTTGGGGGCCCCTGGAGCCTGTAAGCGGCTTACATCAGGGCCCCTGGGTGGTAGCAGGTCGCCTGTGCCCCCTTCTCCCTCCATCACTCTCCCCCACATGTTCTCTCACACCCTCACTCTCTCTCTCCCTCACCCTCACTCTCCCTCTCCCTCACCCTCACCCTCACCCTCACTCTCCCTCACCCTCACTCTCCCTCACCCTCACCCTCACTCTCCCTCACCCTCACTCTCCCTCACCCTCACTCTCTCTCCCTCCTCTTTGTCCTTCTTGCATCCCGTCTTTCGGATAAGCAAGTGTTCGCGTCATCTTTCTGGTGGCAGTCCTCTCCTCTCAGTATTACTTAACACCCCCTCCACTTCTCTCCCACTGCTCCCCCCTCACCACCTCTCCCACTGCTCCCCCCTCACCACCTCTCCCACTGCTCCCCCCTCACCTCCTCTCTCACTGCTCCCCCGTCACCACCTCTCCCACTGCTCCCCCCTCACCACCTCTCCCACTGCTCCCCCGTCACCACCTCTCCCACTGCTCCCCCGTCACCACCTCTCCCACTGCTCCCCCCTCACCACCTCTCCCACTGCTCCCCCCTCACCACCTCTCCCACTGCTCCCCCGTCACCACCTCTCCCACTGCTCCCCCCTCACCACCTCTCCCACTGCTCCCCCCTCACCACCTCTCCCACTGCTCCCCCGTCACCTCCTCTCCCACCCTCTCCCATATTTCTCTTGGCACGTCTTGTGCCCCACGACGCCCATCCTCGCTTCCGACACTCCCCCATCCTGCCCACCATCCCCCACGGAGTCTGGCCCGCTCCAGGAGGTAACACACACACACACACACACACACACACACACACACACACACACACACACACACACACACCCAGGGGGAGGGCCTGGAGCATCAGTGTCGCCAACACACCGGCATGATAAACTGGTTCCACTAATTCATCGTTGTCACCCTGGGTGCTTCTTGGCCTGATGAATCTCGGCCGGGGGGGGCGGGGGGGGGGGATGATTGTTAATACGCGATAATTACCCGGCAGGTTATAATTACTGCTAATTACACCGTAACTCGGGGTTAATCTTTATGGCGCTTTACATCAGAGGCGGGATTAATGTTTCCATGTTTACTAATTAATGTTAAATCCAACACTAATTTAATATGCAGATATACGAGACATGGGCTTGTTTGTAAACAAATTCTTGATTCGTGTACTGTTCAAGAATACAAGTTGTTACTTGTTTACAAATATGTATATATTACAAATTTACCAACAGCATGTACAACAGTACATGCTGTTGGTCCTGAGAGTACTTCAAGTAACACCCAAAACTTGCTACAGCGATAATTAAATGTGAGAAAACTGTGATATAAGTCTGAGATTATAAGTCACGAAGAAAACGGAGCAAGGTCAAGGGAGTGAGGAGGGGGAGGAGGGGAGACTGTCCGGAACACGTGAGTAAATTAGCGGTGTTGGAGTGTAATTGCCAGTGTATGAGGTACGCGGCCTGGCTGGGGCTCGGGCGTGTCCAGAAGGTCACTTGTATCAGCAGGTTCACAGAGGGACAGACTTGGGTACAGCCGCATTTATATAGCTGCCCTAAACTGTATGATGGGTTACATAGTTTGTGTCAGGAATCTCTCCCCCATCTTTCACGATGGTTAGTCATGAACGGCCTTGTGATTATCTTGAGGTTATCTTCAGATGATTTCGAGGCTTTAGTGTCCCCGCGGCCCGGTCCTCGACCAGGCCTCCACCCCCAGGAAGCAGCCCGTGACAGCTGACTAACACCCAGGTACCTATTTTACTGCTAGGCAACAGGGGCATAGGGTGAAAGGAACTCTGCCCATTGTTTCTCGCCGGCGCCTGATCCTGGGATCGAACCCAGGACCACAGGATCACTAGTGCAGCGTGCTGTCCGCTTGGCCGACCGGCTTCCTACGAGCCTACACTGGCAGCCTTTGGATACATCAAGAACACGAGAGTGAATAAAGGGACTATACAGCTCCAGGCTACCTCACTCCGACAGACCTGGTGGCTCCAATGGCTGGACCTTCAGTAATGTAGTGTGAGAGATCATGCCGCAGTTCCTGCTCACAGAGTCTGCGCACCTGGAGTGCTCAGGATTGGGAGGTTCGTGACCTGTAGCCACCTGCCACAGGTAACCTGGCATGGCAACCACTGTGTCGCACTGTCTGCTGGACAGTGCTGCCCATGTACATAGTTTTCTGTTCTAAACAAATCATAACTTTTTATAATAAGGCTTTCAGGCCTTTGAGAGTGTGTGATGTCTCTCCTGTCATGCCCAAATGTTTGGAACAACAGTCGTAACAACAGTGATAGTGATCCCCAGGTCCCAGTGATAGGGATCCCCAGGTCCCAGTGATAGTGATCCCCAGGTCCCAGTGATAGTGATCCCCAGGTCTCAGTGATAGGGATCCCCAGGTCCCAGTGATAGTGATCCCCAGGTCCCAGTGATAGTGATCCCCAGGTCCCAGTGATAGTGATCCCCAGGTCCCAGTGATATTGATCCCCAGGTCCCAGTGATAGTGATCCCCAGGTCCCAGTGATAGTGATCCCCAGGTCCCAGTGATAGTGATCCCCAGGTCCCAGTGATAGGGATCCCCAGGTCCCAGTGATAGTGATCCCCAGGTCCCAGTGATAGTGATCCCCAGGTCCCAGTGATATTGATCCCCAGGTCCCAGTGATATTGATCCCCAGGTCCCAGTGATAGTGATCCCCAGGTCCCAGTGATAGTGATCCCCAGGTCCCAGTGATAGTGATCCCCAGGTCCCAGTGATAGTGATTCCCAGGTCCCAGTGATATTGATCCCCAGGTCCCAGTGATAGTGATCCCCAGGTCCCAGTGATAGTGATCCCCAGGTCCCAGTGATATTGATCCCCAGGTCCCAGTGATAGTGATCCCCAGGTCCCAGTGATAGTGATCCCCAGGTCCCAGTGATAGTGATCCCCAGGTCTCGTCCTACTTCATCCTTCTTACATGCTAATATGGCTGCAATGTCTGTTGTCATGGTGACTTACATATGTGTGTGTGTGTGTGTGCAATGTTATCCATACAAAGAAGATTATAAGCACGCACTCGGCCTAATACGCAGGGTCGTTAATGGTGAGCGTATTATGCGTGACGCGTACGAGGGGGACACTAAGTTTTACGCAGCCAGCGTCCCCCCCCCCCCTCTCTCTCTCTCTCTCTCTCTCTCTCTCTCTCTCTCTCTCTCTCTCTCTCTCTCTCTCTCTCTCTCTCTCTCTCTCTCTCTCTCTCTCTCTCTCTCTCTCTCTCTCTCTGTGTACGCATTAATTTGGTGGGAGTGTGGCTGTACAGGAATGAATAACTGCAGCGTCTCTCCTGTGTGGAACCGGATGCTGGCTGACATGGGGCAGCGAGGGAGACCCAGGAGGACGACACGGGGAGAGAGTGAGGGAGAGAGACAGTCAGTCTGGTGTGGAGGAGGGCGGGAAGGTCTTGGTGAACACGAAGACGATAAATATTGCTTATCCTGTTTTCTCCTTTCCTTTCCCTCATCCCATTTCTGCTCCTCAACTTTGTTTTCGCCAACTCCTCCATATTGTCTTAGTCTTTCTCCGCCTCCTTCCTCCTCCAGGCCTGAGATGTAAACAAATACCTTCTAACCACGTGTGGTGCTGTTTAAGCACGTGTGAATGAACCATGGCGGTTGCTACCACGTTCACAACACGTGTACGTACTAAGCGCGTATATACCTCTTAAGAGCATCCATGTCTTAAACGGCTTCTGGAGGCGGAAGCCGTCACGCTCTCAACCCATTATCTCAATCTCACCACCCTCTTGACTCTCACAAGTCGCGCCTGGCCTCAGGCCTCAGGCTTGGGGAGTAGAAGAACTCCCAGAACCCCATCAACCAGGTAACCAGGTACCCGCCTGCCTCCTTGAGACGCACTGACGCCAACTCTCCAATACAGGAGGAAATATTACGCTAGTAACAGTAGCCGCCGGACCAGGCACCGATCGCGCTCCACACGATATCCAATCAAGAGGCACCATCGTCACAGTCACGCAGCCAATCAAACGGTGGCCCCCCCTTGCAACAATGTCAGGTAATTTATTCGCAGGGGGCCACATTTTCCACCAGTCCGGATGGCTCCAGTGGAAGCCAGCCCCATCCCCCCCCTTGCGCCAGACGGAATAACAATGACTTGTGTTAACTCTGTGACATTTGAGTCGCAAGTAATCAATAGCTAAGCGTTCTGTGTCTGCGCCGGAACCCCGGATGAGTGCCAGAGTAATGAAAATATGTCAAACATTTCCTAGAGCATGCTGGAAGGAGGGTGCAATCTGTGGCACTCTGAATATGGACTGGCACAGTCTGTGGCACTCTGAATATAGACTGGCACAGACTGTGGCACTCTGAATATGGACTGTCACAGTCTGTGGCACTCTGAATGTAGACTGGCACAGTCTGTGGCACTGAATATGGACTGGCACAGACTGTGGCACTCTGAATATGGACTGGCACAGACTGTGGCACTCTAAATATAGACTGGCACAGTCTGTGGCACTCTAAATATGGACTGTCTCTAATCTCTCAAAATGTACTCTCTTGAAAGACGAGAGAGGCATTAGATAATACATACAATATACTGGAGGTCCCAAATCTGTTGAGTACAATACCAACATATTGGAGTGAACGAAATGGAAGAAAACGGAGAATAGAACCAGTGAAGTGTAGAGGTGCCAAAGGCACAATATGACAACACGTGAACATTAGCGGCCAGATGGTTGTTCAGTATCCTCCCGGCAACTATAAGAAACATTGCCGTAACAAAAGTGAAAGTCTGCGAGAGAAAACTGGACAGTTTTCTTCAAGAAGTGCCGGACCAACCGGGCTGTGGTGGATATGTGGGCCTGTGGGCTGCTTCAAGCAACAGCCTGGTGGACCAAGCTTTCCCAAGTTAAGTCTGGCCTCGGGCCGGGCTTTGGGAGGAGAAGTACGCCCAGAACCCCCTCCGGGTACAGTGCAGGTACAGTTAGTGGCACTCTGGCTGTAATGTGGCACATTTGGTGGCACTCTGGCTGTAATGTGGCACATTTGGTGGCACTCTGGCTGTAATGTGGCACATTTGGTGGCACTCTGGCTGTAATGTGGCACATTTGGTGGCACTCTGGCTGTAATGTGGCACATTTGGTGGCACTCTGGCTGTAATGTGGCACATTTGGTGGCACTCTGGCTGTAATGTGGCACATTTGGTGGCACTCTGGCTGTAATGTGGCACACTTGGTGGCACTCTGGCTGTAATGTGGCACATTTGGTGGCACTCTGGCTGTAATGTGGCACACTTGGTCGCACTCTGGCTGTAATGTGGCACACTTGGTGGCACTCTGGCTGTAATGTGGCACATTTGGTGGCACTCTGGATCTAGGCTGGGATTCGTAATAAATTACACACACATGTTCAACGAATTAAGTAAAATCAGTCAGTTTGCACTTGAATTTGAGGGACTTAATTAGCGATATTAACACCCCGCTGTGTGTGTGTATGTGTGTATGTGTGTGTGTGTGTGTGTGTGTGTGTGTGTGTGTGTGTGTGTGTGTGTGTGTGTGTGTGTGTGTGTGTGTACTTATGTATGTCAGTGTTGGAGCGCATCCAATACGCAAATCAGCGTAGCTAACACTATGGTACGCAGGGTGATCATCTAGGCATGGAGGCCCAATATAAACATAACGGCGTCATGTCCTAGTTTGCCGACACCTCTGGCCAGCCACACGGCACTAGTGCCATGCCAGTGTGGCCCTGACCCGGCACTCCAGGCCCCGGCACTCCAGGCCCCGGCACTCCAGGCCCCGGCACTCCAGGCCCCGGCACTCCAGACCCCGGCACTCCAGGCCCCGGCACTCCAGGCCCCGGCACTCCAGGCCCCGGCACTCCAGGCCCCGGCACTCCAGGCCCCGGCACTCCAGGCCACGGGTCGTGTAATTACAAACATAAGAACATAAGGAAACTGCAAGAAGACTGTTGGCCAATACGAGGCAATTCATTTATATCCACCCAAACTCACTCGTATGTTTAACCTGCGCTTGAAACAATTCAGCGATCCGTTGTCTGTGATGTTCACCTGTTGTGGCCAAGTATTGCTGTTGTTACCGTTATAATCAGAAGGGTAAGAGGCTTGGTAGAGTTGTGGCATCGCTTTTTAAGGAAAGTTTTGTTGACCTTCACGAGGTCTGACTTCACCTTTCTGTGAGCTACTGGTGGTGCAGTCATGGCACCGTTGGTGAGGTCACACAGGTGTGGCATGATTTGTCAGGTCAGAGGTGATCTGACGCAGTCAGTGCCACACCTGCCTGACCCTCTGACTCGGGCCTCACAGCACACACACACACATACAAGCAACAACAACAAACTGTGTTTTTTCCAATATTTGTTTTATAATAATATTTAAGGACTGTCAAACGTCTGGCGTGTTGGATAAAGTAGTGAAGGAATATGCCAACACACTAATGTCATATAACATGGAGTACTCTACATCCTGTGTTGTAGGCGCAGAGCGGAGAAATTGGCACTTCCGTGGTGCCACGCCCCTCACCCGCCTGGCCGTGGCACTGACACGGCTCCACAGTGCCACCACTGTACTAGGGTACTTGGTTACATTCCACAGTGCCACAAGAGTGCCTGTTACCTCCCCTCAGGAACAGTGAAGCACTAGATTAATGGTACAACTTATACTTTAAAGACGGAGGCAATACCACAGGAGCTCTCAGGAGCGCCTGGCGTACTCTTGAGAGCTCCTGCAGCGACGGGGGGTAGACGTCGCCAGCAGCAGGAGGAGGGGTGGCGGAGCAGGAGGAGTGGCGGAGGTTCATAATTAGAGTTCTTACAAGGAGGTATTTCTCTGTCTCAAATTCTCTCCCTCTCTCCCTCCCTCGCCCTCTCTGTCTCCATCACGATAACTCTCTCACTTTTTGCACACCTCTCAACTCTGTCCCCCCCCCCCGTCCCAATTTTTAGTATTATCTTCCTAGTGTCTCATCCTCCTCCTCCTCCTGCTGCTGTCTCCTGCTGCTGCTCCTCCACCTCGTCCCCCTCCTTGTCCTCCAGCCCTCCACCTGCTAGTCCTTGTTGTCCTCCACCACTACAACAACATCTACAAGCATAGTCAGGTGTTTCTCCTGTGTAGTCTTGGAGTGAGTGTAGTTACTATGACCTAGACACGTGTGTCGGGAGCCGCTGTTACACCTCACCCTCCGACTTCGTAAAGGATGGACGTCACGAAGGGAATAATGAACGCCCAGGAGACTAATGAACGCCCGGGAGAGACTAATGAACGCCCGGGAGAGACTAATGAACGCCCGGGAGAGACTAGTGAACGCTGGGAAGGGAATGATCAGCTACCCAAAGCCACATTATCGCAATTGACCGACAAGTTAAAAAACCCAGAGATAATTTTCTCCCCAACTTCCCCAAGTTAAATTGTTTTACATTTTTAGTGGGAAGAATTAAAGGGGAAATTTCCTGCCCTTGTGAAGGTTGAGTTGGAGAGAGGGAGAGAGGGGGGTTGAGGGAGAGAGAGAGAGAGAGGGGGGGAGAGGGAGAGAGAGGGGGGAGAGGGAGAGAGGGGGGTTGAGAGAGAGAGAGAGAGGGGGGGAGAGGGAGAGAGGGGGGTTGAGAGAGAGAGAGAGGGGGAGGGGGGGGGGAGCGAGCATGGTTTAACCCCTTCCCACTAATCTTTTAATTAACTCTGCCCAAAACTCTTGACTCTTTATCCTACTGGATCCGACACTGTCACCCAATTATCCAATACTACAACGATGTATTATTATTATTATTATTATTATTTGTGTATTTTGACTTTTAAGGTAAGATTACGGCCCTGGTTGTACAGTGTTGCCACCATATGGGGTGTGTGGGGCAGTGGTGCCATCTTGGGGCACCAGACGAGGGTATATAGTGCCATGTTGGGGCACCAGACGAGGGTATATAGTGCCATGTTGGGGCACCAGACGAGGGTATATAGTGCCATGTTGGGGCACCAGACGAGGGTATATAGTGCCATGTTGGGGCACCAGACGAGGGTATATAGTGCCATGTTGGGGCACCAGACGAGGGTATATAGTGCCATGTTGGGGCACCAGACGAGGGTATATAGTGCCATGTTGGGGCACCAGACGAGGGTATATAGTGCCATGTTGGGGCACCAGACGAGGGTATATAGTGCCATGTTGGGGCACCAGACGAGGGTATATAGTGCCATGTTGGGGCACCAGACGAGGGTATATAGTGCCATGTTGGGGCACCAGACGAGGGTATATAGTGCCATGTTGGGGCACCAGACGAGGGTATATAGTGCCATGTTGGAGCACCAGACGAGGGGTATGTGGTGCCATGTTGGACCACCAGACGAGGTACGGGCATGCATGTTACCACGTTTGGCCACTATATAATCAGAAGGTAACTAGGACGAGGTAATGAGGCGATCAGCGCCGGGACGCTGCTGGCCTCATTATCATGCTGACAAGCAGATAGGAACGAGCAGAGTGGCGGACGGGCAGACGGAGAGGCAGACAGGCACAGTATGTGGCCGGTGTGGCAGTCAGGGGGCCTAGTGACTACCCCTGGTGAGACTCAGAGTCCTGCTGCTGTTGCTGCTGTTGCTGCTGCTGCTGCTGCTGTTGATGCTGTTGCTGCTGTTGCTGCTGCTGCTGCTGCTGCTGTTGATGCTGTTGCTGCTGTTGCTGCTGCTCCTGCTCCGCCGCCAGAGTGGGGGTGTCAGCTATTGACAGCAATCTGCATAATTTAGCCTGAGATGAGCCCAGGGACCTCCCCCCCTCCTGCCCTCCCTCGACACTCATCTGCCATACAACCCCACACTCAACCCTTCCCTTCCCTTCCCTTCCCTTCCCTTCCCTTCCCTTCCCTTCCCTTCCCTTCCCTTCCCTTCCCTTCTCACCCTTTCCCTTCCTTTTCCAACCCTTCCCTACGCACCCCTAGCTAACAGAACTGTGTAATAGTGAACAAAGTACAATCCGGATAATCCCACTGAGAAGAGTATACCCCCCCCCCAGGGTACTCCTGAGGGGGGGGAGTTAGGCTCCAGTACTCCCCCTTATGTCAGTTATAACATTTACCTCCATTAACTTGCATTCCCATTAAATATAATTAAATTAAGTGTTGACTCGTTTAAACGTTTTAAATGATAGCAGTTCCCCCCTTCCCCCTCCCCCTCCCCCACCAGTTCCCCCCCCCATCCACCAACCTGCTCCACCCCCTCCCCCCTCCACCCACAATAACCCCCTCTCCATCAAGTCTGATCCCCTCCTCAGCCTCTCATCCCCCTTAAAGTCTTCACTACTTACACACACATCTACATATTATAACCATTTCTTCTTGGGCTGGACGGTAGAGCGACGGTCTCTCTCTCCGTGCAGGTCGGCGTTCAATCCCCGACCGTCCACAAGTGGTTAGGCACCATTCCATCCCCCCCCCGTGTCCCATCCCAAATAACCCCTTCCAAGTGCTATATACCCGTAATGGCTTGGTGCTTTCTCCTTATAATTACTTTACCTGCTGCAGAGCTCATGTGTACAGCAGAAAAGTGGCAAAAATATAAGTGCGCACTACAGGTGTTACGTGTAACAGGTAGAGTGCGCACTTAGAAGTAAGTGCGCACTATCGGTGTAGTCAGTAACCTCAATTTGTTGATCCAGAGCATGGCGTGATTCCCTGTTGTTGTGATCAACTTGCCTGTTGCTGCCGGGGGGAGGGACTATTGATTGTATGGCATGCTTTGAGGTGTAAGGGGGAGTGAGAGAGAGAGAGAGAGAGAGAGAGAGAGAGAGAGAAAGTGGGGGTGGAGGAAGAGAATGGGTGATTGGGGTCGAGCAATAGAAGCATTTAATAGAAAGAGGCAAGTTAAATTTATTGGTAAGGCGATACGGACTTTCTACGGACCTTTGTCAACACCGTTGGTAGCTTTGGGTGGTGGTGGGAGGCAACTTCCCATGCTCTATGGTGGTACTGGGTTCTCGAGGTCCATTTGCTGGACTTCGGTATAACTAGCTCGTGTTATTTTTGGATTTTTGCTATCTTTAGAATATAGTGCGTTGTTATCCTGCTTAACCTGGGTATATATATATATATATATATATTTTTTGGTTTATTCCATTGTGTTGTTCCGAGTGTGTGTGTGGTCACCTAGTTGTGCTTGCGGGGGTCGGCCCGCCTCTCAACTGCCAATCAATCAACGGATTTTTGTCCACACACACACACACACACACACACACACACACACACACACACACACACACACACACACACACACACACACACACACAGAGGAAGCCCGTAGCAGCTGTCTAACTCCCAGGTACCTATTTACTGTTAGGTAACAGGGGGGCACCAGGATGAAAGAAACTGTCCATTCGTGTGTGTGTGTGTCTATCGCTTCGTGAATGATGCTAGTTTTACTATTGGCTATGCCATGGCCTGAGCCGAGCTTGGTTATGTGGACGGGACGGTATGAATGCTTTGGGATAGTTTTCCACTGCATGCGCGTGACTGAGCGAGCAGCTTGAAGAGCGGTGCTGGTAAAACTCTTGTCAAACATATATATATATATATATATATATATATATATATATATATATATATATATATATATATATATATATATATATGTATATAATATAATATATAATATAATATAATTTTTGATTTTGGTTCCTTTAATGGCTTTTTGGAAATAATAACTCTTTAGAACTGGTTATTTTAAAGACAAATTTGCAGATAGCACATTACACTGTTTCGGAAAGAGTTAAAAGTGTTACGCAATATATATATATATATATATATATATATATATATATATATATATATAAACTAAAAAAAAATAAAGAAAAAAAATAGGGTGTTGTAGGAGAAGAAAATGTTAAAGGGTTCAGTGAGAATCCACAAGGTTGTCTCTGAATGCTCTTTATTTTCTTTTCCGAGGCTATGGGTCCCTACAATTGTACCAGAGGTGGTACCTCCTAATATATATATGTATATATATTGTATAAACTCAATTCTCATCAGCATTTTCAATTACTCTTGACAGCCTATCATGCTCCTGCTAGTTTTTTTCATGACCATGTTTTTAGCTTGTAGATTAACAAATATATATAGGCAATGCTTACAATTTTTTAAGTATAGATTTATATATGTAGACTTGTTTATGCTAGGCCAAGTGCTAAATATTATTCTGTAGTGAACATATAGTACAAATCCAGAAAGAGAAGGACCTTTCATCATTCTCTGTCTCTGTCTGTCTCTGTCTGTCTGTCTGTCTGTCTGTGTCTGTCTGTCTGTCTGTCTGTCTGTCTGTCTGTCTGTCTGTCTGTCTGTCTCTCTCTCTCTCTCTCTCTCTCTCTCTCTCTCTCTCTCTCTCTCTCTCTCTCTCTCTCTCTCTCTCTCTCTCTCTCTCTCTCTCTCCTACAGAATGTCCTTGCTGACCAATGCTTGTGTTTAACATGTATTTCCCTTCTCTCCCTCTTGTTATTGGCTGCTCTAGACTATGGTAAAGAGGAAACTGGATGTGAGTACACTAACTTATCACTCTTCCTCCTCCTCCACCACCATCACCACCATAGGTCTAGCCGGTCACACCCTTACCTCCTCCTTCCCTTCCTTCCCTTCCTTCCCTCCCATGCATAGTTGGCACCCTCATGGTAGTGTCGCACAACCCATGGTAGTCACTACAATCCTTGGTAGTGTGACGCAACCCTTGGTAGTGTGACGCAACCCTTGGCAGCGTGACGCAATTCATGGTAGTGTGACGTGTTTGTGTAAATTTGACGTAATATCCTTCACGCGACCATGGCAATGTCACATGATTGTCTCTACCATGGAGAGTCATTTGACTATCCATGGTAGAGACTTTTCGCATAAATCATTGCACAGTAAAGCCATTTAGAATATTTAGCGCGGCTAGTACTCTCTTCCCTACCACCATGACAGCTCCACCTACAAGTGGCTTGTGCCATGGTAGAGAGGAGGATGGCACTGAGGCACTGACACGGAAGTTAATGGTACCAACCTAGGTTTTGGCGCTGTTCTTCAGCAAACTAGCGTAACTCCATGACAGCCTAGTTTAGTGTAACTGCATGGAGCTTGGATATGATTGGTTGAAATGCGGAAGGATAAATGGTAATTTGTTTAGTTATGCAGGTAATTTAAATTAATTATTTCTGTCTTTCCTTGACAGCGGGATATTCACAGCTAATTAAAAATAGCAGGTTGATTTAGATGGGGTTTGAGGGTTGGAATATTGACGGCTTAACGAGCTGCGGCCGCGGCGAGTTGAGCCAGAGATGTTTTCAATGAAAGAAGGTTATAGACGATTGATTGATTGGTAAAGATTAAGCAACCCAAGAGGTGGCACGGGCATGAATAGCCCGTAAGTGGGGTTATAGACGAGTAAAGATAGATCTGATACTGACTTTGGTTGTGGTGATGAATTACACGCGAGAGAAAGAGAGGCGCAGAAAGAGTCAGAAGAGAGAAAAAGTGACAGAGAGATGGCCAGGAGACAGGGGTCAGAGAGAGAGGTGCGTCACTGTATTAAACAGTAGCTGGAAAGACGGGGCTGTACGGGCTATTCATGCCCGTACCAACTCTTGGGTGGCTTAATCTTTATCAATCAAGACGGGGCTGACGGGAGACATCTCCCGTCACGCAGGGTGCAGTCGCACCTCCACAGATCTCCAGTATCAACTCTTGATACTGGTAATGGCTTAAAAGGGCCACCACTTATGGGCTATTCATGTCCCGTGCCACCTTTTGGGTTGCTTAATCTTCATCAATCAATCAAGACGGGGCTGAGGAGTTTATGCTCAACCAACAAATGCATCTAGGCGAGTCTTATCTAGAGCTGTGGTGGAGGCGGCGCCAGCGTATATTTGGTTAGACTAATAAATGAAAATTTTACGGGCTATTCATGCCCGTGCCACCTCTTGGGTGGCTTAATCTTTATCAATCAATCAAATGAAAATCCACACATATAAAGGGCGTTACAAATGGAGTGTTTACACACCAAATTGTACAAACCCAGACGTCACATAAGCTTGGTACACAGTAGGTGAAACGTCGTCTCAAGTGTAAAGTGTAGTTTAAACATGTAAGTTCACTTTAAAGCTGACTACACTGTTTCTTATTCATCCCGGCTCGTATTGTGTATAAGTGCCGTGCTCCGCTTACTGATGCATCCCGCGATCCTCATTTGTTTGGCCTGCGTCCCATGCGGTCGGCGCCGCATTGTATGTTGTGTTGAGTCTTTATGTTGTCTATGTGCGCTGCTCCGTGGCTCCCCATGTTGGTGTGCTGCTCCGTGGCTCCCCATGTTGGTGAATGCGGTCTGCCTGTCTGTCAGCCTGTCTGTCTGTCTGCCAGCCTGCCTGTCTGTCTGCCAGCCTGTCTGTCTGTCTGCCAGCCTGTCTGTCTGCCAGCCTGTCTGTCTGCCAGCCTGTCTGTCTGTCTGCCAGCCTGTCTGTCTGCCAGCCTGTCTGTCTGTCTGTCTTATTATTTGAGTCTGCGCTTGATTGTGGTGGAAATAATTTACAGTTTTGGCCATACTGCGTGATGCGCTTTTGTTGTTTGTGTTGCTATTTGTTTGTTTGTTTGTTAGCTACGTTTTTTATGTTAATGAATATTATAGTTTTAATATTTCCTGCCGGACTAAGATGTTAACATTACTGATTGTGTATTGTTTTGACCGGCGTTCCTAAGAGTATGAGGTCCTGGTGTGTGGTTCTGCCATGAGTGTGACATTACTGGAGATGTGTGGTGGTAGTGCTGGTGGGAGAGGTAGTGTGGTGATTGGTAGTGGTAGTGAGAGAGGTGGTGTGGTGATTGGTAGTGGTAGTGAGAGAGGTGGTATCCGTGTGTGGTGGTAGTGCTGGTGAGAGAGGTGGTGTGGTGAGTGGTAGTGGTAGTGAGAGAGGTGGTATCCGTGTGTGGTGGTAGTGCTGGTGAGAGAGGTGGTGTGGTGAGTGGTAGTGGTAGTGAGAGAGGTGGTATCCGTGTGTGGTGGTAGTGCTGGTGAGAGAGGTAGTGTGGTGATTGGTAGTGGTAGTGAGAGAGGTGGTATCCGTGTGTGGTGGTAGTGCTGGTGAGAGAGGTAGTGTGGTGAGTGGTAGTGGTAGTGAGAGAGGTGGTATCCGTGTGTGGTGGTAGTGCTGGTGAGAGAGGTGGTGTGGTGATTGATTGGTAGTGGTAGTGAGAGAGGTGGTGTGGTGATTGGTAGTGGTAGTGAGAGAGGTGGTATCCGTGTGTGGTGGTGAACGCTGTGGTGAGCTGAGAGGGGCGTGGTGCTCCTGCTCATGGCTGCGGCGAATATTCAATTAAGCGAATGGAAAGGAAAGTGTTTCACAAGACAGGAACGGAGTGAGGAATATTAAGAGCCAACCGCTAGCGGCTTGAACCAGCACCCACGGGGAGGCAATTAATGACGGCTTCTCTCCCTACCTTCCCTATCATAGCCCCCGGGGAACACTTATTATTAACATCTTTATTGACAAAATTGAATTACAATTTTGCCTAATCTGAGGATTTCAATTAAGTCTTATTAAAGTGAGGATAATGCTGGTATTCACTGTCACGCAGGACAGAGGGTCATACACAAGACAATAAGTCTAAACTGTAGGCTGAAGCATATATATATATATATATATATATATATATATATATATATATATATATATATATATATATATATATATATATATATATAATATTATATATATATATTATATATATATATATATATAAATCATGGTTACAATCAATGTTTTAATGTATAAATATGTATAATCAACTTTCTACTGTGCACTGCCACACAAGGGCAGGGATGGGTTCGTAAGAGATGCAGCTTAGAAGTAATATAAATAAATTTGTTCTTCATTCTTCAAAATGAACAAGCAAATTTTGGATAAATTGTTAGGATGTCGTCGAATACACCAGATTCAATGAAATAGTTACACAGTTGGTGGTACAAGAGGCCAGGAGGTCTAAAGTCCTTTACGGTTTGACATTCAACAATATAGTGTTCTAGTGAATGCATTAAAGATTGATCACAGAGTTTACAATCTGAATATTCTGGTAGTGGCTGTGCCTCACTAACCTGCCAGATGTATCTATAGCCAAGGAGATGCCTGCTGTATGACGAGCCTGGTGGTGGTGGCGACACCCACTGAACAACCATCACTGTGATGCTCCAGTGATCTATAACAAGACGTTACAGAGTGCGGGCAGCAAGCTAGGGGGAGCACACACATATATTACTGGGCCCATCAGGCAGGATGGTCCGGGAGACATCTCCCGTCACGCAGGGTGCAGTCGCACCTCCACACATCTCCAGTATCATCTATTGACACTGGTGATGGCTCAAAAGGGCCACCACTTACGGGCTATTCATGCCCGTGCCACCTTTTGGGTGGCTTAATCTTCATCAATCATCAATCAGGCAGGATGGTGCGTCACGGCTCGGAGCGTGTTAGCAACCTTCGCTACATCACGTGTTGTGTCGCCTGATAACCACGAGGGGATAAAATAGCTCCCAAGTTTGTCATGTCATTTGGGCTAAAATCATGGAGATCTGTGCATACATTGATGTCAAGTTTAAGAGTGTTCTAGCTCATGACAATTGTGGTGGTGAGGTTGGGGTACTTTTGTGGTACTGCGCCTGTGATCACTGTACTCCTGAGGTGTTCACTCTCACCGTCACTGTTTCCCACCAGAGAGGTACACTATTTTATAATGCAAGTTACAAAGTCACCTCTCCTTGCCTGCTAGCCTTATCCTCCCTTCTGTTATATTATAATGGTCTTCCTCGTTACTTGTAGTCAATGACCTGGACACAATTGTCCCTTGCCTCTAGTGGGGGCTGGTTCACTATCTTCTCGGTCCTGGCTCACTATCTTCTCGGTGCTGGGTCACTATCTTCTCGGTCCTGGCTCACTATCCTCTCGATACGTGTTCTCCTCTGAGGGAACAAAATGTCAAGTCGATGCTGGTACATTTCTTCCCATCTTCCTTGTGTTCTTCCTGGCAGGTTGTGAGGGGATACGTGTGTCTAGTCCACCAACTTGTGTCTCCATGTATCATCTTGTATCATCTCAGTCTATTTCTCCATTGTTGAGGTTCCTAATGATCAGGAATTTAGACTTATGCCTGTGAGCTGTCCCAGTTGTTCCTTGGTGCGCGCGTGTGCTCAACATCCACACTCATCACTCATCCTCATCACTATCACTCACAACCATAACACCATCACAATCAGCAGCTTTTTTTTGTCTTGCCCTGCCACCAGTGTCGCCTCAGTCACCTTCATTACTACTGCCATTACTTTCACCCTCATCACCATCTTCACCCTCATCACCACCATCACCATCTTCACCCCCATCACCACCACCGTCGTCGTCCTGTTCAGCGGATGTTAGGCGCAAAATGGCCTTGTTATACTCCTCCTATCCCCCCCCCCTCCGTGGGTGATTAGTGTGGTGGCCATTGTGGAGTTACGGCCTTTCATCCCTTTTATGGTGGCAGGAGGTCACTATGTGCACTATCATTGAGGAGGATGGGTTGCTCTTTAATCCTAAATGGCACAAGGTGTTCCTATGCCTTCCCTTAAGACGATGGAGTTCCCTCTAAGTCTAAGTCCCCTTCCCTTGCCTCTAAGTGTACGGAAAATGACCAACAAACACTGAATTGTGTTCGAGACGTAACTCGATAAACACCTATAAAATCCTGTTTCAGCTGCAAGTACTAACAGTTTGGCTGGTCAGAAACAAGACGCCAGTCGGGACAGTGATCCAGCGGAACTATGACAAACTACCCACCTAGTATAGTAATTTCTTGGTTAGGTTTTTAATGCTATATTGCAGCCTCCTTGGTGGAAGTGTCGAAGCCTTTCTGCAAGTCTAGGAATACGCAGTCCATCCAGCCTTCTCTTGCTAGTGCATGTTCCCTTGTGTGTGCCCTGGCTTGGACCGCAAGGTGAATATATACCTGGAACATACCTGAAGCGGCTTTCGGGAGTTCAATACCCTGTCAGCAAGCATTAGAAATATTGCCTGAACAAAAGTGGATGTCTTCAAGAAGCATTTAGATAAGTTCTTGCAAGAAGTGCCGGGCTAACCAGGCGGTAGTGGACATGTGGACCTGCGGGCCGCTCGAAGCAACAGCCTGTTGGACCAAGTTATCACAAGTCGAGCCTGGCCCCAGACCTAGCTCGGGGAATAGAACTCTCGCAACCCTCCCCAGGTATGCTCCAGGTCAAGGTGTTTAAAACACAAACTCAACAAGGTGTATAACATTTGGAGGGTAGACTACCGCTCTCAGGATGAGTATGGGGTGCATAATAAACTAGCCGCCTACAGCGTCAACAATGATATAATATGTTTATAAATTTCTACAATTCCAAGTTATATTAGTGTCTATTTGACCCCTCCTGCAGCACCCCAGGACCTGGGGGGGGCCTCGACCCCCCCCTGCTGCACCCCAGCACCTGGGGGGGGCCTCGACCCCCCCCTGCTGCACCCCAGCACCTGGGGGGCCTCACCCACCTGCTCCTTAAGTCAGTAAACCTACCCACCCTAATGACCTTATCCTGTGCTTGATTGCTGCTCACATCGCCGTGGTGTTGAGTGAATGTTAAGTGGTGTCTGGGAGGGAGTTTTCCTGCTTGTTGTCTGTAGGAAGGTGTGTGTGTGTGTGTGTGTGTGTGTGTGTGTGTGTGTGTGTGTGTGTGTGTGTGTGTGTGTGTGTGTGTGTGTGTGTGTGTGTGTGTGTGTGTGACCTGTGAGGCTGTCACCAGTGTTGTCTCTGGTGAGGCTGGCTGGCTGGCTCCACCACTGGTCACATGCTCTCTTTCTCTTGGTGAGGTCTTGTGTAAGGTCCTCGTCTTGTTAAGGTCTCTGTCACATTGTGTATCTTATAAGTGGAATGTTCTCTCTCTCTCTCTCTCACACACACAAATACGTTTTGCCAGCGAGTGATGGGTCGTTACCTTGAGATTACTTCCGGGGCTTAGCGTTCCCGCGGCCCGGTCGCTGACCAGGCCTCCTGGGTCAGTGCTGCCTTGAACAGTGTTCTCCCCATCTTGTTGGGGAAAGATGTTGGGCTTTGAGACGCGGGTCAGTGGTGTGAGGGAAGGCGCCCCGGGCGCCGCCGGCCCTCCACAACACTGCCATAGACCCTCTCCTCCCTCTCTCTCTCTCTCTCTCTCTCTCCCATTCTGCACCCTTAATTGAAATGGTTACAAGAGGGGGGGAGGGGGGAGGGGAGGTGGTCGTGGTCCCGGATGGATTTGTCTCTCTGGGGACTAATTTTTTGGTTAGGTAGAAGGGGGAGGAGGGGAGGGGGAGAGGGGGGGGAGGGGATTCATATAGAGGTGGGGGTTGATGCATTTCACCAGCGCGGGTTGACTGGAGGATGTGTGCAATGTATGATACAGTTTGTTTGGTTTTCCGAGGGATGGGGTTGTTTGTGTCTGGGGGGGGGGGGGAGGGAGGGGAGTTGTGTAGGCTGGAGTAATAGCAGGTGTCTGGAGTCCCCCCCCCCCCCATCCTGGCCTCGTTGATGGATACATAGGGGTACTGTATGTATGGAGGGAGGAATACATAGACACATGGTGTCCGGGGGGGCAAGGGCCCCGGAAGTGGAATCTTCCGGTTATTGAGATCATTATAACATGTTGATACAGTAGTTCTATGTGTTAGTGTTATAGATGGCTATATAAATCAATATATTCAAAAGTAATCACCTGGAGAGTGATATAAAGTCTTCCCTCCCATGGCCCCATATATCATGGAGGACAAGGCCAGCACCCGCACTGTGGTCAAAGAAACTATTGTGGTGAGGACGTGCACGAGAGACCAAACAACCTGGGAGTAGTCATGTCAGAACACTTAGTAGTAGGCTGAGACTGTGACTCATACGTCAGGCTGCGAGCAGCCGCGTCCAACAGCCTGGTTGATCAGTCCGGCAACCAGGAGACCTGGTCGACGACCGGGCCGCGGGGACGCTAAGCCCCGGAAGCACCTCAAGGTAACCTCAAGGTAGTAGGCATCCATCAGTCTCAGGAGGCTGTGGTGGTGTGCTCTGGAGTGGCCTCACTAGGGCGCAAAGCCAGGGTAGGGTGATATGGAGGAGAAGCTGTTACCCAGGCAGCAGGTCATCCCTCTCCACGACGCTGAAAGTCCCCAATGGAAAGGCGAACGCCAATACGATTGGTTCCAGCGCCGTCGCAGGAACTGTGAGCTCTCTACTTACACAACACAATAAGACAAGCGTCACAACTGCAGGAAAGTGATAGGCTGGATATCAAGAGTTCTCCAATCAGGAGATATCAAGCTCTTGGTGACACTCTTTAAGACACTATAATGCTCTCTAGCGTGGAATATTGTTAAACATTAACTCATTCCCCCAGGGCCCCGATGAGTGGCGCTGCCCAATAAACTCACCCCTCGAGGCAAAATTTAAAAAATTTAACTCATCCATTCATTAATATAATACTTATTAGGAGCACTTAAATCCTGCTCTGTTCTCTGGAAAGCAGACGAGAGCGAGACATCATAATATTCACCTGGAAAATATTAGCAGCGTCGACTGGTTTCAAAACTGCGATGTAAATGAACTCCTAAAGACGGGGGGCATGGCTCCCTGTGCAGTGAACCCCGCTAAAGGTAATGGGGTATATCTTGAGGTTATCTTGAGATGATTTCGGGGCTTTTAGTGTCCCCGCGGCCCGGTCCTCGACCAGGCCTCCACCCCCAGGAAGCAGCCCATGACAGCTGACTAACACATACAGTGCAAAATACATTCAGGAAGAACCTTGATGCAACGGGATAAAAGCATTACCAAATATATCAGCAAGCAACAGATTACACAACAAAGAATATTATAGGACACAATTGTATTCACAGTACAGAATACACTAGGATAAAACAGGATTCACTGTAGAGAATATACCAGGACATATCAGGATTCACTGTAGAGAATACACTAGGATAAAACAGGATTCACTGTAGAGAATATACCAGGACATATCAGGATTCACTGTAGAGAATACACCAGGACATATCAGGATTCACTGTAGAGAATACACCAGGACACAGCAGGATTCACAATACATGCTACATAAGGAATCAAAGGAACATGCGATACATAATACAAATATTTCGAACTCCTTCCTGATTAAAATGTAAAATGACTATGTAAATGTACCGCGTCCAGAGATGCATCTGAACAACACAGCGTTGATGTAGAGTCGCGTCTTGCATATGAATAGATGTGACGGCGCTGAAGCCTTTCATATCAGACACACATACTGTAGTCTGCTCAAGTGTGGGTGTAGTCATGTGGCCTCGAGCATGTTCAGGATCAGCCATTCCTCGATGGTATATTGGTGCTTGGCGGTGATATTAACATACAGTACCGCTGTCGGTGCAGCCCGGTAGCCCAGTTTCGAGGAGTCATGTTCGAATCATATCAGATACTTGGAAATGGATATGTGGTCTCTTTCTCCTCCATTCTCCTGTCTGTCTTTCTCTCTCCTCTCTCTCTCTCTCTCTCTCTCTCTCTCTCTCTCTCTCTCTCTCTCTCTCTCTCTCTCTCTCTCTCTCTCTCTCTCTCTCTCTCTGTCTCTGTCTCTGTCTCTGTCTCTGTCTCTGTCTCTCTCTCTCTCTCTCTCTCTCTCTCTCTCTCTCTCTGTCTCTGTCTCTGTCTCTGTCTCTGTCTCTGTCTCTGTCTCTGTCTCTGTCTCTCTCTCTCTCTCTCTCTCTCTCTCTCTCTCTGTCTCTGTCTCTGTCTCTGTCTCTGTCTCTCTCTCTCTCTCTCTCTCTCTCTCTCTCTCTCTCTCTCTCTCTCTCTCTCTCTCTCTCTCTCTCTCTCTCTCTCTCTCTCTCTCTCTCTCTCTCTCTTTCTTTCTCTCTTTCTCTCTCTCTCTCTCTCTCTTTCTCTTCCCCCCCCCTTCTAAGCAAGTGTGAAACACATTGTGCAAGATAAACTCTGAAAGCAGCATCAGCTTGGACCCCACATCGTCTGAGGCTTGGACCCCACGCCGTCTGAGGCTTGGACCCCACGCCGTCTTAGGTGTGGACCCCACGCCTTCTTAGCCTCGGTCCCCACGAATGAATACACAAGAAAGCCCTATGAATGAATAAGAAAGAGGTAGGGTCCAAGAGCTGGAGCTCGAATCCCTCGAAACTTTATGAAAGTCATTATAAAAATATTAATTAAATGATCGTTTTATCATGTTTGTGTGTGTGTAGAGGCACTTGACCTCTTGAGAGTGAGAGACAAGAGTCTTTGTCGAGGACTGGAAATGACCTCATTATCGGCGATAAGAACCACTTGTGTACTTGGGACGTCCGCTGAAGATGGACAGGTGTTGGTGGGGCAGATGTGGCTGACGACGGTCAGGGGGAGGGGTCCTGGGGTGGGGGGGTATAGACAGTAATGGTGGACGGAGTACTGTCTCTTGAAGCACCAGGGGAGGGGGGGGTAATCCTTCACTTAAGTGACGGGGGGAGGGTTATCACCTCCCCGTCATGAACCCCCCAGGGTTCCCAAGGTTTCACTCTTGCACCATCCCCGTCCTCTGGCCAAGCCTGATCAATCAGCCTGTTAGTGTTGGCGGCTCGCAATCATGTGAGCACCAGAGCTCGAATCGAGGATCTTTTGGAGCATTGTATAAAGTTTTCCTTTGAAAGATATTATAGTTCTGATCGTAATATTCCTTATATATATATATATTTTAGGAATACATTGCATAACTTATGGAGTACAAGGCTAAATTGTTGATGGTTGATTTTAAAGCCCTGTACTCTCCTGTAGCCTTGAGTACTGGTGCACACTGACTGCCATATTTTGAACTAACGAAGTTATTGACTTAATGAACGAGCAGAGAACATCTACCAAGCAAATCCATTACAGCCTTCAAATTTGTTTTGGCTAGCTAAAAAAAAATAAAACTTGACACTGTGCTCCATGGAGCATAGACGAGACAGAAATCTCACTTGACTACGTCAGGGTAATTGTAAAAGGGAGCGGTTCCATTTCTGAGTACCTGAAAGACCTTCTTACTTATTTATTATTAACATCTTTATTGACAAAATTAATTACAATTTTGCCTAATCTGAGGATTTTAATAAAGTCTTATTAAAGTGAGGATAATGCTGGTATTCACTGTCACGCAGGACAGAGGGTCATACACAAGACAATAGGTCTAAACTGTAGGCTGAAGCACATATATAGCATGGTTACAATCAATGTTTTAATGTATGGATATGTGAAAACAAACTTTCTATTTCTATAGAAGGTTCTACAACCTTCTTACTAGACGAGGCGGCATGAGGGAACCCGCCCCAGGGAGCAGGGGTGTGTGGAGTGCGGGCGCGCACTAAGGGACGCTAACGTCACACGCTCCCTCTAACTGTAAGACGAATTATCGACACACCTGTAATTGTGTGCAAGAAGAAACCTGATGGAGACTTCAGAACGCATGTACATACGCACGCTAGCGTACACACGCGCTTGTACTTAGATGCGCATGCTCGCTCACAGGCACGCAAGCATGCGCGCGCGCGCACACACACACACACACACACACACACACACACACACACACACACACACACACACACACACACACACACACACACACACACACACACACACACACACACACACACAGACTGTTGCATTTACAAGATCAACAGTCTCATCCTTCCCTATGACTTTTACGGTTGGCACCCCAGGGGCGAGTGTGACCCCTGACCCGGAGACCAGACATGGGGGTGGACTACGGGTCTTCAGCCGTGCCGATACGGGGCATATATGGCCTGGTAACTGCCCGAGGTGGACCATTGGTGCCCCACGGGGCGGGGCACGCCAAGATACACGACAGGGTACGGTCATCATGCATGACTGAGTGTTGGTAGTAACTGTGTGTGTGTGTGTGTGTGTGTGTGTGTGTGTGTGTGTGTGTGTGTGTGTGTGTGTGTGTGTGTGTGTGTGTGTCTGTGTGTGTGTGTGTGTGTGTGTGTGTGTCTGTGTGTGTGTGTGTGTGTGTCTGTGTGTGTGTGTGTCTGTGTGTGTGTGTGTGTGTGTCTGTGTGTGTGTGTGTGTGTGTGTGTGTGTGTGTGTGTGTGTCTGTGTGTGTGTGTGTGTGTGTGTGTCTGTGTGTGTGTGTGTGTGTGAGTGTGAGTGCTTTAGGGCCTCGGTGAGACTTGAGTGCGCTTGTAAATCCAGACACAAACAGCAACAATTTTAGAGAAGGCGTTGAGTGTAAGGTTATAATTGTGGTGAGAGTAACCTCACTCAACCTCAGAGTGTAAACCACAGAGGCCAGGGAGAGCTCACACCTCTTGTGTGATGTTAATCTTTCTGATGCTGGTGATGGTGGTGGTGTTAGTGTTGGTGGTACTAGTAATGGTGATGTTACTAGTTGTGTTGCTACTACCACCACTTGTGCTGATGGTGTTCCTCCTCGTCCTCCGTGTAGTGATGAGACAGTGTACAGTGACGCCACAGTCCTGCTACTGATGTAGCTGAGTAGTCTTCCTGACGGGCGTGTACTCCATCTTCCTCCCCAGATGTGGAGTCGACCACTAGGCAAAGATTTTAATCTCCAAATGTTTCATCTTGTGTGACGCTCCTAAGCTGTGTGTTGAGCTCTTATGCTTAATAAGCTTTACGCTGAGACGCTTACGTCTCTTAAGCTTAACAAGCTTTACCCCGGCATGTGTGTGTGTGGCCTGCCTGGACCTCCAGCTTCCCACACCCCGGGGGACCTATAGCCCTGCCCTGTACCAGGTAGAACATTCGACTTGAGAATGGTCCAGGACGGACCGAAACGTCGTCGTCCCTTCACCTTCTAGTGTGTGGTCCGGTCAACATACTTTAGCCACATTATTGTGACTCGTCGCCTGCATTGACTACCTGATCTGACGATTTCCCTCAGTATCTTACACCTTGTTATCATACAGCCGGTCGTTGTATTAGACGACCGACTTTAAGACGTCTTCCTAAGGTCTTGCCACCTGTATCTGCAGTGTTTATGGTGGTGGGGGTTTATTTTTTAGGTGGGAATTGCAGCGGGAGGTGAATGGTGGTTATCCAGACTCCTGAGGCTTACTTCAACATTGTGGGGGAAAGGGGGGGAGGGGTGTACTCGACTGGTTTTACTCACCTAATTGTGCTTGCTTTGGTTGAGCATGGATGGGAGTGGCTTGACCTTGTATCGGGTTCGAGTTCATTGCTGTTGGTGTTGGTCCAATTGTCTCACTGTTCCTCTCTCTCTCTTAGTCTGCTCCCCCCCCCCCCTTGTGCAGTCCTCTCCGCTTTCTGATTGAGTGTTCCTCTTCTGTCTGTCAGGCTACTTCCTCCCCTGAATATCCCCCCTCTCTCTCTCTCTCTCTCTCTTTCTCTCTTTCTCTCTTTCTCTCTTTCTCTCTTTCTCTCTCTTTCTCTCTCTTTCTCTCTCTTTCTCTCTCTTTCTCTTTCTCTCTTTCTCTCTTTCTCTCTTTCTCTCTCTCTCTCTCTCTCTCTCTCTCTCTCTCTCTCTCTCTCTCTCTCTCTCTCTCTCTCTCTCTCTCTCTCTCTCTCTCTCTCTCTCTTTCTCTCTCTCTCTCTCTCTTTCTCTCTCTCTCTCTCTCTTTCTCTCTCTCTCTCTTTCTCTTTTTCTCTCTTTCTCTCTCTCTCTTTCTTACTCTCTCTCTCTCAAGAAAAGTATCTATTTAATAAGCTTATTTATTTTAATATGCTTTTTATTTAAAATGAAGGTATAATTAGATACAATAAAAACAACTGAAGCTAGAGTTGTGTGGCAGAGCCTTGATATGTTCGGGTGACGTGATCCAGCGAGGGCTCCACCCGCAGAGAAAAAGATGTTGGGAGTGGGTGGGCAGCCCGAGGGATGACTGATCAATGACGGAGTAGTGGTGTTGTTGTTGTTATAGATTCAGCTACTCGGAACAAGTTCCAATTAGCACGGGCTATGGTGAGCCCGTAACTTACCTGGCGACAGAAGCGGTGCTGTGTCTCCCACGGAGTGATGGTGGTGTTGCCGGGAATTATATATATACAGCCACAGTCAAGCTCATGCTGAATGAACCTGTTGTAATTACGGTGTGGTGGCTGTCCACGACGTTGGGTGAGGTGGTGAGGGAGTGGGACTCCAGAGAACACTGACCTGGTGCAGTGTAGTGATGCTGTCGGCCCGGTGTTGAAGGTCCCGAGGTACTGACACAGCTAAGGCACGACTGGCCACTTAACACAGTCAAGTCAACCACGAGAAAGTGCCCATGACCCTGGAAACACAAACAGAAACTGTCTCTATTTTCCGCTTGTTACAACTTGTAATAAAGTTGTTACATCTTGGCTTAACGTGTTTATGACGTATTCGAACGTTGTTACAACTTGTTATATTGGTTGTTATAACTGGTTAGGAGGTGTTAAAACTTGTTCGACCGTTGTACCAACGTCGTAGTTTCGGTGTGTGTTTGGCGGGCAGCTGCAGGTGTTAAAGGGCACCTCTTGGAGCCTCAGTCATCTGGGTAACATTGCGGTACAGTCGAATAGGGTCATTATCACTTCAGACTCAGAATTAACATGCAACATCACGGTAACAAATTGTCAACATTTATGCTAAATTTGATTTGCATATTATTTAAGGCTTGATGCGGGGTCATTAATATTAACAGTTGGTCATATTCTGGATTATTTTGCGCAAGGTTGGTCACTTTATTTGAGGTTTTGACCAATTGGGAATTGTTGAGGTGCGAGCAACGACGGTGACTGGCTGGCTGGCTGGACCCGGAGCCTCTGTCAGCCACAAATATTTCTTGGACCAAAGGAGACTTCACACGAGTATGTCCACAGATCAGAGTGTAGGTGACAGAGTGTGTCCTTGTAAGGTGTAGGTGGTAGCGAAGTGTAGTGGCAGGAGGTGGGGGGAGGGGGGGGCTAGGGGGGTATTGGAGGATCAGGTCCTCTCACGCAGAGGTTCCTCCCCCCCCATAACACCCCCCCCCACCCCTCCCACCCCAGCCATGTAAGGTCGGCTGCCCATGAAAATCATGTGGTACTGCCTCGTCTCTTGGTGTGGTGTTGACGACTGTATTTGTTGGGGGGCGGAGTGGCAGTGATGGTTGGGGGAGGGGGGCGGGGATGGGGAGCTTGGGGAAGGGGGAAGGGGATGGGGAGCTTGGGGAAGGGGGAAGGGGATGGGGAGCTTGGGGAAGGGGGGGCGGGGATTAGGGGAAGGGGGGCGGGGATGGGGAGCTGGGGGTAAGGGGGGGATATGAGCAGTGCGCCTCGTACCCCACACCTCATGCTGCCTCATTAGTGCATGCAAATGCTTATATGGCCAGCTCACCACACACACACACACACACACACACACACACACACACACACACACACACACACACACACACACACACACACACACACACGGGGCGGGGTCCAAGAATTAATATAGCTCCATTCTGCAGGCACAAATAGTAAATACACCACTGACAAACCATGACAACCAGCGGCTAGAAACTCGGGGTCCAAGACCTAGAGCCCGAGCCTACTGGCGCAGACAGGTGAACAGGCGAGTACACTTACGTTCAGGTGAGTACTGTTGGGCTATTTACAAGGCTAACAATGATTGGGTAGCCCAGGTAAGGCGCCCCATCAGTGGTGGTGGTGGTTGTGTCTGCTCCCGTGGGTCATCGTTCCTGCTCTTCCAACCCGTTCTCGCGCTTTCTTACAGTCAATATTGACTTATTAAATAAGTGCATATGTGACATACTAATTTATTGTGAATATTTTAGTTTACCTTGAAAAGCTTCATAGAAAACATCAACCTTACCTAACCTTCTTAGTATGTTAAGATAAACATCTTATTTCTTCGTAATTACAATTATTACTTAACCTATACCTATAATAGGCATACCTATACCTATAATAGGTTAAGTAATAATTGTTATTACGAAGTCAATGGCAGCTTTCTTTTATACATTCATATTTTATTTGGTTCAGAGAATTTATATATATATATATATAATTTAAATGGGCATGGGCGAGCCCGTAGACTTTGGTAAGTGGTGCCTCATACCGACCGGTGTGAAGGGTATAATGACTGGAACCTCTGTCTCACACACACACACACACACACACACACACACACACACACACACACACACACACACACACACACACACACACACACACACACACACACCGTCCAGTCATTAAACCCTTCAGACCCCCGGCATGAGGTACTTGGAGCGTTGCAGTCCCTTTATTACCTCTGGTGAGTTTGAAGATATCCTCATAATACACCCAAAGTTAACCAGTGCCAACACGCTCCTGTATGACCAACCATCCTACTAAATGGTGAATGTTTACTATCACCTCTACTGTATTAACTCTCGTGTTCTTGATGATATCTTCATAATGGAGCAAGATCTCTCAAGCCAAGCCTGGCCCAGGGTCGGGGAGTAGAACTACTCCCAGAACCCCGTCCAGGTACAATCCTGGTGCAATGCATCTAGACTTTGCCAGGATTTTTTTTATTTATTGATAACAAATCACAAATGCACGAGTTAGTTATAACTATGGAGATTATTACTGTTATTTTTGTACAATCAAAACATGGAACCGTCTTAACCTGTATTGGTGACGGTAAATTGTGATGGAACAACTTTTGGTTTTAAATTGTAGAGAGATAGTTGCATACCCTCGTTGTTTGGTACCCACACCACATGGGGCATGTGTACCCACAGGCAAGAATCCCTGACATAAAAGCTCAAAATTGGGTGATTAAGTGCCACAAGTTGCTGCAAGTGACGAGGGACAAGCGAGAGGGTACAAGTGGGTAGTAACGAGAGAGAACAAGTGGGAACAAGCGAGAAGATACAAGTGAGCACAAGAAAGTCAGACGAGCCCAAATGACGTAAGGAAGTTGACCTTCAGTGTACGAGAGGCAAACAGCGGAATAAACTACAGAACGAGGAAGTATGGAGACGGTCTCGGCGAACTGTTTAATCAATAGAGATCCCGAACGATGACAAGATGGCGACTAGTTGTACTAGAGGACTGGTCGAGCACGTGGGCCAAGAGCTAGAGCCGTCTCCGCCGTAAACATGCACAGACAAAGGCAGGAAGGTAGAGAAGACAGGTGGTTTAAGGTGGTGTTGGTGGTGGGCGCGTCTCGTCTCCCTCCTCCAATATTGACCAAGCTTGGGCGGCGGGCGGCTGCGTCCTGGTCCAGGCAGCGTTCAAGGTTAATTACACAGGTAAACCTAGTGTGTGGGGGGGGGGGGGAGTAGATGCATCCTAAACGCCAGTATTGGCAACGTAGACTGGTGCTGGGGTTGACACTCAAGGGTTAAGGGGTTAGTTCATTTGTAAACTTGAGAATGGGTGTTTAAAAAGCGTGTTCTTGCCGAGTTGTGAGTGCAGGAGATTGAGCTCAACTCCAGGGCCCCGGCTCTTAATACTTGAGTGGGTTTAGAACACGTGACAGAGGTATACTCAAGTTGTCACCTCATTGTTTAGTTTATAATCACTGTGTTTCCGACTATTAAACACCAAATTTGTGTTAGTCTGATTGCTTGAGCAACGCCACGGGCCCCCTGGCGTCGATGCCTCCCCCTCCCCCTCCCCCTCCCCCCATCAGCTTGCCCAAACGGGTCCGTCGTCCGTGTGTTCCCTGGCAGCGTGTTAGCTAATAAAGGCAGCGTCGGACGGGTGGGTGCGGAGCAGTCAGGCAGGTTTAGTGGGTCCTGCAGCCTCCTGGCCCACCACCACCACCACCACCCACCTCTCGCCCACCTCCACCACCACCACCCACCTCTCGCCCACCTCACATGGCGCGCCCACCTCCACCCACTGGCGTCAGGATCCATGGTGCGTGCAACTGGGTTCCAGACCCTGTGTGTTTGTGTGTGTGTACTCACCTATATGTACTCACCTATATGTGCTTGCAGGATCGAGCATTGACTCTTGGATCCCGCCTTTCTAGCTATCGGTTGTTTACAGCAATGACTCCTGTCCCATTTCCCTATCATACCTAGTTTTAAAAGTATGAATAGTATTTGCTTCCACAACCTGTTCCCCAAGTGCATTCCATTTTTCTACTACTCTCACGCTAAAAGAAAACTTCCTAACATCTCTGTGACTCATCTGAGTTTCCAGTTTCCACCCATGTCCCCTCGTTCTGTTATTATTACGTGTGAACATTTGATCTATTTCCACTTTGTCAATTCCCCTGAGTATTTTATATGTCCCTATCATATCTCCTCTCTCCCTTCTTTTCTCTAGTGTCGTAAGGTTCAGTTCCTTCAGCCGCTCTTCATATCCCATCCCTCGTAGCTCTGGGACAAGCCTCGTCGCAAACCTCTGAACCTTCTCCAGTTTCTTTATGTGTTTCTTCAGGTGGGGGCTCCATGATGGCGCGGCATACTCTAAGACGGGTCTCACGTAGGCAGTGTAAAGCGCCCTAAAAGCTTCCTCATTTAGGTTTCTGAATGAAGTTCTAATTTTCGCCAGTGTAGAGTACGCTGCTGTCGTTATCCTATTTATATGTGCCTCAGGAGTTAGATTAGGTGTCACATCCACTCCCAGGTCTCTTTCTCGAATCGTTACAGGTAGGCTGTTCCCCTTCATTGTGTACTGTCCCTTTGGTCTCCTGTCACCTGATCCCATTTCCATAACTTTACATTTACTGGTGTTAAACTCCAGTAGCCATTTCTCTGACCATCTCTGCAGCCTGTTTAAGTCCTCTTGGAGGATCCTACAATCCTCGTCTGTCACAACTCTTCTCATTAATTTTGCGTCATCTGCAAACATTGACATGTATGACTCCACTCCTGTAAACATATCATTTACGTAAATTAGAAAGAGGATTGGTCCCAGCACCGATCCTTGAGGTACTCCACTTGTTACTGTTCGCCAGTCCGACTTTTCGCCCCTTACCATTACCCTCTGGCTCCTTCCTGTTAGGTAGTTCTTCACCCATACTAGGGCCTTTCCGCTTACTCCTGCCTGCCTCTCAAGTTTGTATAGCAGTCTCATGTGCGGTACCGTATCAAAGGCCTTTTGGCAGTCAAGAAATATGCAGTCTGCCCAGCCTTCTCTGTCCTGCCTTATCCTTGTTACTTTATCATAGAATTCTAAAAGGTTTGTTAGGCATGATTTCCCTGTCCAGAACCCATGTTGGTGCTTGTTTACAAACCCAATGCTCTCCAGGTGCTCAACAAGTCTTAGCCTAATTATTCTTTCAAGTATTTTGCAGGGGATGCTTGTCAGTGATACGGGTCTGTAGTTAAGTGCCTCCTCCCTATCCCCCTTTTTGAAAATCGGTACGACATTTGCCTCCTTCCAGCAACTGGGCAATTCTCCCGACATAAGTGACTCATTGAAGATCATTGCCAGAGGCACGCTGAGAGCCTGCGCTGCCTCTTTAAGTATCCACGGTGATACTTTGTCTGGTCCAACAGCTTTATTTGCATCCAGTGTTGTCAACTGTTTCATTACATCCTCTGCTGTCACCTCTATATCTGATAGTCTTTCATCTTGGGTAATCTCTTCTAACAATGGGAGCTGCTCAGGCTCGGTAGTGAACACTCCATGGAATTTTGCATTCAGTACCTCGCAGATTTCCTTGTCGCTTTCTGTATATGCCCCTTCTGTTTTCCTCAGTCTTGTCACTTGGTCATTTACCGACATCTTCCTTCTTATATGGCTATGTAGTAATTTTGGTTGCTTTTTCGCTTTGACTGCAATATCGTTCTCATAATTTCTTTCCGACACTCGTCTTATGTTAATGTAATCATTCCTAGCTCTGTTACATCTAATCCTGTTGTCCTCTGTCCTTTGTCTTCTGTACTTCCTCCACTCCCTCCTGCTTCTCACCTTTGCTTCCTGACACTGTCTATTAAACCATGGGTTATTATATTCCCTCCTGCTTTTTTCCTTTATTGTTGGAATAAATCTATCTTCAGCCTCCTTGCATTTCAATATGACTTGGTTCATCATACCTTGCACTGTTTTTCCTCTAAGTTCTTCCTCCCACTGCACTTCTCCCAGGTAGTCCCTTATCCTTCTGTAGTCCCCTTTTCTGTAATCAAGTCTCCTTTCCCGGACCTCTTGTCCTTTCGCCACAATTTTAAGCTCCATCATGTAGTCAAAGGCTAGGACACAATGGTCACTAGCTCCTAGTGGTATTTCATTTCATGTGTGTGTGTGTGTGTGTGTGTGTGTGTGTGTGTGTGTGTGTGTGTGTGTGTGTGTGTGTGTGTGCGTGTGTGTGTGTGCGTGTGTGCGTGTGCGTGTGCGTGTGCGTGTGCGTGTGCGTGTGTGTGTGTGTGTGTGTGTGTGTGTGTGTGTGTGTGTGTATTCACCTATTTCACCTATTTGTGCTTGCATAATCGAGCATTGACTTTTGGATCCCGCCTTTCTAGCCATCGGTTGTTTACAGCAATGACTCCTATCCCATTTCTCTGTCATATCTAGTTTTAAAATTATGAATAGAGTTTGTTTCCACAACCTGTTCCTTAAGTGCAGTCCATTTTCCCACTACTCTCACGCTAAAAGAATACTTCCTAACATCTCTGAGACGCATCTGAGTTTCCAGCTTCCACCCATGTCCCCTCGTTCTGTTACTATTACGTGTGAACATTTCATCTATTTCCACTTTGTCAATTCTCCTGAGTATTTTATATGTTCCTGTTATATCCCCTCTCTCCCTTCTTTTTTTTCTAGTGTCGTAAGGTTCAGTTTTTTCAGGCGCTCTTCATATCCCATCCCTCGTAACTCTGGGACAAGCCTCGTCGCAAACTTCTGAACCTTCTCCAGTTTCCTTGTGTTTCTTCAGGTGTGTGTGTCTACTCACCTAATTGTGTTTGCGGGGGTTGAGCTCTGGCTCTTTGGTCCCGCCTCTCAACCGTCAATCAACTGGTGTCCAGGTTCCTAAAGCAGGATCGAGCGTGTGTGTGCGTGCGTACGTGCGTGCGTGCGTGCGTGCGCCTACCAATAAATCCCCCCCCCCCGTGATGTTGTCCTGGTCTTTATTTGGTAGGAATCACTCGGTGGACAGGTTAGATGGGTGGTGGTGTGGTAGAGGTTGGTGGTGGTAGGGGTTGTGTTGGTAGGGGTTGTGGTGTGGTGGTGGTGTGGTAGGGGTTGTGTTGGTAGGGGTTGTGGTGTGGTGGTGGTGTGGTAGGGGTTGTGTTGGTAGGGGTTGTGGTGTGGTGGTGGTGTGGTAGGGGTTGTGTTGGTAGGGGTTGTGGTGTGGTGGTGGTGTGGTAGGGGTTGTGTTGGTAGGGGTTGTGGTGGGGTGGTGGTGTGGTAGGGGTTGTGTTGGTAGGGGTTGTGGTGGGGTGGTGTTGTGTGTTGCTTGTTAAGACTTCTCTGGTGATGGTCTGGTTGTGTGAGGAGATTATACGCTCCTTGATGGAGCACTGTTGTTTGTGCATTGTTAATCACCTAGAAAGAGACGTTGTTGTCTTGCTATGTACTATGATCTTTGGGGGCTGACAGTCCCCAAATAGGCATGTGAAGGCATAGACGACGTTGGTTTCTTTCAAGGCGTTCTGTTTGGTGTCTGGAGGAGTTCTTCATGAAGAACTCCCCCCAGACACCAAACAGAACGCCTTGAAAGAAGCCAACGTCGTCTATGCCTTCACATGTCCACTTGGCCAACTCGGCATGTGAAGGTTTGTTTAACTTAGGTTAACTTGTCTTTGCAACATAAGTAGAAAATAGTTTTCCGGTTTGTCGACCTCAGTAGTGCCGATTTCTACTTTTAATTTCGTTGTAGGTGGATATATGTACTATGGTGCTCCTCGTTACTATAAGTACTACCAAACAGGAGGATGGGCTGCCTAATTCACTCATATACAAGTCAACTTTCTGGTGGTCCATCACCACGTACTGCTACTTTCCACCAAATGGTTATCATCTTGAGGTTATCTTGAGATGATTTCGGGGCTTTTTTAGTGTCCCCGCGGCCCGGTCCTCGACCAGGCCTACACCCCCCAGGAAGCAGCCCGGGGGGAGACGAGAAAGAGATACCAAATAATATACACGTGGAAAATAGTGGAGGACCAGGTCCCAAATTTATACAGTAAAATGTCAACGTACTGGAGTGAACGATATGGAAGAAAATGCAGAATAGAACTATTAAAGAGCAGGAGTGCCATAGGCACAATCAGAGAACACTGTATAAACATCAGAGATCCACAGTTGTTCAACATCCTCCCAGCGAGTATAAGAAATATTGCCGGAACAACCGTGGACATCTTCAAGAGAAAACTAGATTGTTTTCTAAAAGAAGTGCCGGACCAACCGGGCTGTGGTGGGTATGTGGGCCTGCGGGCCGCTCCAAGCAACAGCCTGGTGGACCAAACTCTCACAAATCAAGCCTGGCCTCCCAGAACCCCATCAATCAGGGTAGTGGGTCTGAACGATATCGAAGTATATCCATATATATATATATATATATATATATATATATA
This sequence comes from Procambarus clarkii, assembly GCF_040958095.1. Lineage (NCBI taxonomy): Eukaryota > Metazoa > Arthropoda > Malacostraca > Decapoda > Cambaridae > Procambarus > Procambarus clarkii. Next base: position 23,458,852 of record NC_091201.1, read on the forward strand.
TATATATATATATATATATATATATATATATATATATATATATATATATATATATATAGTATATCGATATAGAAGATATATCGAAGTATATCGATATATACATATATCGTACGATATACGATAACTGTCTGTTACTTGCATCCTTTCTTTTACACAGCTAATTTTTCCTTTTATTTTCATTGATGCTTGTGGCTGGCGTGGTGGGGGAGGCGGGGTGTTGTGGCGGGGACAGCACACGGGTGTGTGGGGGTGAGGGGGACGAGGTGGGGGAGACAGACAGGTCGAGGCGCCACACAAGCCCCGGGGAAATATCATGCATCTCCCCCACCATATTATCCCCCCTGCCCCAAGCCCTCCCCCCCCCTCCCCCCACCTTATATATCTGGGGAAATAATATAATAATGTGTAACGTGAGTC
>NC_091201.1:23464268-23556768 GCF_040958095.1 Procambarus clarkii
CTGACGTATGAATCACAGTCAGGTTGATCAGGTATCCTTTGGAGGTGCTTATCCAGTTCTCTCTTGAATACTGTCAAGGGTCGGCCAGTTATGCCCCTTGTGTGTAGTGGAAGCGTGTTGAACAGTCTCGGGCCTCTGATGTTGATAGTTCTCTCTCAGAGTACCTATTGCAGCTCTGGTTGATACCTGATTGATACCTGGTTGATGGGATTCTGGGAGTTCTTTTACTTCTGACTTAAGAGAGTTTGGTCCTCCAGGCTGTTGCTTGCAGCGGCCCGCAGGCCCACATATTCACCACAGACCACATATCCCTCTGCTTTTCAACGGAGATACTCTGCACATCCTGCCATGCCTCCTGGTCTCATGTGATGTTATTTCTGTGTGCAGGTTTGGGACCAGCCCCTCTAATATTTTCCACGTGTAAAGTATTATGTATCTCTCCCGCCTGCGCTCAAGGGAATACAGATTTAGGCTCTTGAGTCGGTCCCAGTAGTTTAGATGTTTTACTGAGTGAATTCTAGCAGTAAAGGATCTCTGCACGCTCTCCAGGCTACACACGAGTTATCACAGAATCAGCAACCCAACTACACAGGAAGTAGAGCATCATAGCGCCACCATTTCACTACACACACACACACACACACACACACACACACACACACACACACACACACACACACACACACACACACATCCAGACCTCATCCCCTCAACCCCAAGAACCCACCCAGACCTCATCCCCTCAACACCCAAAGCCTGCCCTGCCCTCACCCCTCCTCATCCCCTCTCCTTCCATGTGACCCCCCACCCTTGCGAGGGAGGTGGGAGGTCCCCCCCACCCCCTCTATCCATCCCCCTCCCAACCTCTCAACCTCTATCTGTCTCCCAACCTTACGCCATCTCCCAACCCCTCTATGCCCTCCCTAATCTTCAGACCCAGTATGCCCTTCCTACTCCAGACCTACCTACCCAGGCCCTACCCCAGACCCTCCTACCTACCTTCCTAGAAGCCCAACCCCCAGTAGCCCCCCAAGCACCCCTCCTGAACTCTTTCACCCCCCATACACCCCCCGGACCCCCCCAGACACCCCCTGGATCCCCCCGGACATCCCCCGGACCCTCCCCGCCCCCAGTCATCCCCCAGACACCCCCCAGATCCCCCAGATCCCCTCTGCCCCCAGTCACCCCCCAGACATCCCCCAGATCCCCCCAGACCCCCAGAGAAAGGGAGAACTCTGGTACAAGAGTTTCCATGAAGAATCTCAAGGTTTGGTACACCAATGCTGATGGGGTATCTAATAAAGCAGAAGAGATAAAAGAAAGAGTGAGTGAAGCAGATCCTGACATAGTTGCAATTGTGGAAACTAAAATTAATGACATGATCTCAGATGCAATCTTTCCTGAAGGGTACCAGGTGATACGAAAAGAGAGGACACAGAGACAGGGAGGGGGAGTAGCACTCCTAATAAAGCGGAAATGGAAGTTTGAAGACCTGGGAAATCGAGTTACCAATGAGTGCACAAGCTTCATACATGGAACTCTGACAGTAGATGGGAGGAAGATTGTGATCTTGGTAATCTACAATCCCCCACCAAACAGTAGAAGACCCAGGCAGGAGTATGATGACAACAACAAAGCATGTATAGATGAACTGCAGAAGGCAGCAACACTAGCCCACAGAATGAGAGCGAAGCTGCTGATCATGGGGGACCTAAATCATGGAGAGATAAATTGGGAATCAAGGAATCCCCATGGAGGGGATGAAACGTGGGGAGCAAAATTAGTAGATGTTATAGACAGGAATTTCCTGACACAACATGTGAAGGAAGACACAAGGGAAAGAGGAGGAGATGCACCGAGCCTATTAGACCTGATTTTCACCCAGAACGTAGAAGATATCGAGAATTTAGAGCATGAAATACCTCTAGGGGCCAGTGACCATTGTGTCCTAGTCTTTGACTACATGATGGAATTCAAAATTATGACCATGGGACAAGAGATCTGGGAAAGGAGAGCTGACTACAGGAAAGGGGACTATATGAGGATAAGGGACTATCTGGGTGAAGTGCAGTGGGAGGAAGAAATTAGAGGAAAAACAGTCCAAGATATGATGGACCTAGTCATACAGAAATGCCAGGAGGCCGAAGAGAGATTTATACCAACGGTAAAGGGAAAAAATAAGAAGGAATATAATAACCCATGGTTTAATAGACAGTGTCAGGAAGCAAAAATGGCCAGCAGGCGGGAGTGGAGGAAGTACAGAAGACAAAGAACAGAGGACAACAGAAGCAGATACAACAGAGCTAGGAACGATTACATTAACATAAGACGAACATCGGAAAGGGACTATGAGAACGATATTGCAATCAAAGCGAAAAAACAACCTAAGTTACTACACAGTCATATAAGAAGAAAAATGTCGGTGAACGACCAAGTGACAAGACTAAGGAAGACAGAGGGGGCATATACTGAAAGTGACAAGGAAATCTGCGAGGCACTGAATGCCAGTTTCCATGGAGTGTTCACTACCGAGCCTGAGCAGCTCCCATTGTTCGAAGGGGTTACCCTAGATGAAAGACTATCAGATATAGAGGTGACAGCAGAGGAGGTAATGAAACAGTTGACAACTCTAGATGCAACTAAAGCAGTTGGACCAGACAAAGTATCACCGTGGATACTAAAAGAAGCAGCACAGGCCCTCAGCGTGCCTCTGGCAATGATCTTTAATGAGTCACTTATGTCAGGAGAATTGCCCAGTTGCTGGAAGAAGGCAAATGTCGTGCCGATCTTCAAGAAAGGAGATAGGGAGGAGGCACTTAACTACAGACCTGTATCACTGACAAGCATCCCCTGTAAAATACTGGAAAGAATAATTAGGCTACGACTGGTTGCACACCTGGAGAACATTAGGTTTGTGAACAAACATCAACATGGGTTCTGGACAGGGAAATCGTGCCTAACAAACCTTCTGGAATTCTATGATAAAATAACGAGGATAAGACAGGACAGAGATGGTTGGGCAGACTGCATATTTCTGGACTGCCAAAAAGCCTTTGATACAGTACCGCACATGAGACTGCTGTTCAAGCTCGAGAGGCAGGCGGGGGTGGGGGGAAAGGTCCTAGAATGGATAAGGAACTACCTAACAGGAAGGAGCCAAAGAGTTACGGTAAGGGGCGAGAAGTCGGACTGGCGAACAGTAACAAGTGGAGTACCACAAGGATCGGTGCTGGGACCAATTCTATTTCTTGTATATGTTAACGACATGTTTACAGGCGTAGAGTCCTACATGTCGATGTTTGCGGATGATGCAAAGTTGATGAGAAGAGTTGTGACAGATGAGGATTGCAGGATCCTCCAAGAGGACCTGAACAGATTGCAGAGATGGTCAGAGAAATGGCTACTAGAATTCAACACGAGCAAATGTAAAGTTATGGAAATGGGACTAGGAGATAGGAGACCAAAGGGACAGTACACAATGAAGGGGAACAGCCTACCTGTAACGACGCGTGAAAGAGACCTGGGGGTGGACGTAACACCTAATCTATCTCCTGAGGCACATATTAATAGGATAACGACAGCAGCGTACTCTACACTGGCAAAAGTTAGAACATCATTCAGAAACCTAAGTAAGGAGGCATTTAGGGCGCTTTACACTGCCTACGTAAGGCCAGTCTTAGAGTATGCCGCCTCATCATGGAGTCCCCATCTGAAGAAGCATATAATGAAACTGGAAAAGGTTCAGAGGTTTGCAACGAGACTCGTCCCAGAGCTACGAGGGATGGGGTATGAAGAGCGCCTGAGGGAACTGTGCCTTACGACACTAGAAAGAAGAAGGGAGAGGGGGGACATGATAGGAACGTATAAGATACTCAGAGGAATTGACAGAGTGGACATAGACGAAATGTTCACACGGAATAGCAACAGAACGAGAGGACATGGATGGAAGCTTGAAACTCAGATGAGTCACAGAGATGTAAGGAAGTTTTCTTTTAGCGTGAGAGTAGTGGGGAAATGGAATGCACTTCAGGAACAGGTTGTGGAAGCAAATACTATTCATAATTTTAAAACCAGGTATGATAGGGAAATGGGACAGGAGTCATTGCTGTAAACAACCGATGCTCGAAAGGCGGGATCCAAGAGTCAATGCTCGATCCTGCAAGCACATATAGGTGAGTACATATAGGTGAGTACACACACACACACACACACACACACACACACACACACAAGGCGAAGCTTGAAAAATTTCAGAGATATGCCACTAGACATAGTGATCAACCAGGCTGTGACTCATACGTCAGGCTGCGAGCAGCCGCGTCCAACAGCCTGGTTGATCAGTCCGGCAACCAGGAGGCCTGGTCGACGACCGGGCCGCGGGGACGCTAAGCCCCGGAAGCACCTCAAGGTAACCTCAAGGTAAGGTAGACTAGTCCCAGAACTAAGAGGCATGAGTTACGAAGAAAGACTGCGAGAAATGTACCTCACGACACTAGAAGACAGAAGAGTAAGGGAGACATGATCACTACCTACAAAACAAGGGGACACAGGTGGAAACTGAGTACCCAAATGAGCCACAGGGACGTTAGAAAGAACTTTTTCAGTGTCAGATTAGTTAACAGATGGAATGCATTAGGCAGTGATGTGGTGGAGGTTGACTCCATACACAGTTTCAAATGTAGATATGACAGCCCAATAGGCTCAGGAATCTGTATATCGGTTAATTGACAGTTGAGAGGCGGGACCAAAGAGCCAGAGCTCAACCTCCGCAAGTACAAATAGATGAGTACACACATAGGGTGGTCAGTCAGGCGGCTGTTAACTAACAATGGTCAACAACCTCTAACGACAGTGGTATCACCTATGACCGTTGTCGAACAGTCGTGGCTCTATATAATTCTTATCATATATCTGCACTCCTCTTCAAGGAGAGCTACGCTGCCGCCATCGTCGTCCCTGTGCTCAGGGAAGATGACGCTATGCAGGAGTGGTTTAGCCATCTTTGTTTTACAGGTAAGTTGTTGAAGCCTCAGGGAGAGGTTAAACGTCCCTCTGAGAGGTTCATCCCGGAGTTAAGATGTTGTGTAATGAATACGAAGGTTACGGTAGTGTCCCGCTTGTCCCCGGCTGCTGGCCTGGTCCGTCTCCGGCTGGGTCACGTCGCTATTTCCTGTCGGGGAAGACCTGCTCCTTCCCAGAAGCGCCGGAGCGTAAATATCTCCTCCGCCTGAAGCTGCCTGAGCAAGCGCTGGGGAATTCGTGTTATTTTTATTTTAAGCCGTCTCGTGGAAGGCCATTCATACCCCCATGCCGGTGGTGCAGGGGGGGGGGCCGGGCCTGGGGTGGCCGGGCCAGGGGTGGCCGGGCCTAGGGGTGGCCGGGCCAGGGGTGGCCGGGCCAGGGGTGACCGGGCCAGGGGTGACCGGGTGCATGCCATTCACAGGTCACATTTGAGTGGACGTTAGTGAGTGAGTGTAGCAAGCTCACATATCCACTACAATCTGGATGATCAGACACTTCTTGAAGAAAACTGTCCAGTTTTCTTATTTCAAAATGTTTAACTATTTTGCGTCGTATAGTGATGCAGATTGTGGTAATGATCTGGCTGAGACTTAGAGGGGAGCCGAGCTGCAGTAGCGACAAGCAGGGATGTGGTGAGTGTGCAGGGTGGCCCCAGAGATGTGCGGCTCTGCTAGCATGGGAGTAGGAAGAGCTCTCACTCTCTCTCATGGACGGAGGAGGAGTGTGGGATAAGCGCCCGCGCCAAGGTAATGTGTACCTGGGGTAACTCTTGCCTTGAGAACGTTATTTACCTGTACCTGTAGTCAGTCTCGAGAGTTCTTTTACTCTGGTAGCAGCACCTGGGGGCCACTACGGGCTCACCATAGCCCGTGCTACTTGGAACTTTTTGTTCCAGGTAGCGAATCTTTAACAACAACAACTTGGGTCAGTCATGTCTCGTCTAAGGCTGTTGCTTGCAGCGTTCCACAACCCCCCCCCCCTCTTCCCCCAAAAAAAATATCCGTGACAACCTGGTTGATCCGGTCAGCAGGGTTGTGGAGAACATCGTAAGGTGTCAGGTTCGAATTAGTTGAACACCCAAGTGTTTCAACTGGAGGAAGGACACGACAGGCTGGTGGATCGCACGAGGGAAAGTGTGAGGTGGAGGTGAAACATTACGAGTTCCACCCCAGCCGGTGAGTGAGGAATGTCACATCGCGGTTGTAAGAAAAGTTCCACCGCAGTAAGAGGAATGTGGTGGTCAACAAAGGTCAGGATTATGTCACCTGACGACTAGAGCCATTCTCAGGCTGTGCTCGTCCAAGCGGCGGCCGACCGTATAGACGTAATCAAATATTAACGCCATGCTGTGTATGGCGTTAATATATAATAATAACGCCATACACATTAATATATATATGCTGTGTATACATAATATATGACGAATTTAAATTTGTATATATAAACTATGTGTTTTCTCACATAAATTAATCTATATATACATAAGTGTTTATTTGTTTACGTGTCCAAGGTTGAGGCCAGACACTTGGTTTCTTCTTGAAGGTGACGAGGAATTCTGTATTTAATAAAAAATGTTTGTTCGAGGTTAGAGACCACAAGGGGGGGGGACGAGGGGAGAGAAGTGAGAGAAGATACCTCCCCTTATCCTGTCTAGTAATAAGGGGAGACAGGAGAGTAGAGAAGAGGGAGGGGGCGGGGAGAGAAGAGGGGGGGGGGGGGGGAGGGGAGAGAAGAGAGAAGAACGGGAGGGTGTTGCGAGGTGAGAGACTGTCCCGGGCACCGCCGGGTTCCCCTGCTAGTAATCTTTACTATAAGAGAGAGTGTCTATATGTCAGTTTGTCTTATTTGTCCAAGGTTGGAGGCCCGACGCTCGGGGCTAGCCTCGCCCAACTTTGCAGGGTGAATGGTGTGGGGTATGGGAGGGTCGTGTGCCCTCACCTTCCCCCTCTCTCTCTCCTGTGTCCTCACCTTCATCCTGGCTATCTCTTCCTTCTTTACATTCCCCGTTTCTTCTCTTTAGCCTCAGTTTCCTAATTCCTCATTATCAGATTACACACCCAATTACATTGTAATTTCCTCCCCGCCCTGCTTCGTAACTCTCTACCTCTCACCACCAGCCTCTCCCCTCACCACTAGGGGCCTCCCCCCGCCCCCCCCCCTCCGGCATCATCCTCCCTCCCTATCCTTAGCACCATCCTCCGGCCGCTCCATTAAGACCCAGACGGCGGAGGTCTCCCAGCAGCTCACTGTGTTGGTCTGATAGGATTTTGTCGCTCTTGGGGGTGGGGGGGGGGAAGGGGGACGGATTTTGCGGCCAGAAATTGTATCTCCCACCAACTGCATTAGCGGGGGAGACTGAGGTTTACAGTGACCACGGAGCGGTCGAGGGCCAAGGGGAACAGTGTGTGTGTGTGTGTGTGTGGTAAACTCTGGGATGCATGTGGACGGTTGCAAGACTTGTGCTGCCATGGGAGGTGGACATGAGGCCAGGGTTCCCCTGGAGACTGTCACCGGCCCGCCATATTAGTGGTTGCAGTGTGGCGGAGACACCATAACCCCGCCGCTATCTGCACCATCTTCTCCGGTTGCTTCTGCACCACTTGTGGACCACCACCACTGAGCGCCACCAGACGGTCCCTGGGGGCGTGTGTGTCGCTTCCAGTCTCCTCCACTTTCCCGCCATCGCGTCTCATAACTCACTAGTGTCTAGGCCTCTAGGAAGGCCATGCCGCTCTCAATGTTACGACCTTTGATTGACCTTCGGCGTCTTTCCAGCCTTCCTCGCCCAGTGCCACCTGGTCCTACAGGCCCGTACTCTCCATCCCTTCCTCGACGTTCTTTCCCTCAATTTCCTGTACAATTCAGCCTTAAAACCCCGTCCACTGCCTGGTCGTCTCCGTCTACCCCCCCCTCTCCCCTCTAGCCCCCTGTCCCCCCTCTCCCCCCTCTCCCCTCTCCCCCCCTCTTCCCCCCCCTCCCTCTCCCCCGTAACCAAGTTTCCACATTGTCGTCTCGGACATTCCGTCGACGTCACTTACCTTCCAAAGTATGTCGGAAGGAGAATAATTGCTACTGCCTTGAGAGGGACCACTGTGCTAAGGCGGCCAAGAGTCACACAAGTGTAGGCCACCGAGCTGAGGCCGCCAGAGTTAAGAAGGTCCAAGTGCGGTGAACACTCTCAGGAACACGGGTTGGTTCCCCTCGTCACAGGCAGGAAGCTGGCTCGCGCTCTCTGCCTCTCTGGGCTGAAGAGTTTATGTAATTCTGGGGAATTGCATAAAAAGGAAGATGGGGGGGGGGGGTGCTGCAGCAATGATAAAAATGGGTGTGGAAGGTAATGTAATAACGGAAGAAGTGAGGCGTGAAGGTAGGGAGGGAGTGGTCGAGAGGGGGGTTGGGGGTTGGGAGGGGGGATGATGGTGGGGGGGGAGGGTATCTTGGAGGATGGGCTAGAGTGGGTGCATACACATTAACTAAGACTTGGACACTATTATTTCTTTACATTTAACATCACACTAGCATCCGTGAGCAGCATGTACACACTAGCACCCGTGACACACCGCCATAGCAGCATGTACAACACTCCCCAATAGGAAGAAAACTCGCTGGGTTGTTCATCCAATATATATATCAATATTTTTTTATTAGTAAATATAAAGAGGTACTCAGGGCTGTAGTCGGCTCTCCATGGAATCTATAAGGATCATTTAAAACCATTATTATAACGTATAATATGCGCCACGAAGCTTGTGAGTTGGTGTGTGTCATTACCCGTTTAGGATAATGTAGTTGGTATGGCCATGGTGAGGTTGTGGGTGCAGGTGGGCTGCGTGATGGTGACATTGTCCTGGTACAGGACATCTCTCTAGGCGGGTGAGAACTCCCGCTGAACACATGGGTACAGCCAGGACGGGTTGAGGCACCAGACCCCATGCTACGGTCTGTCTCTCTCTCTCTCTCTGTCTCTCTCTCTGTCTCTGTCTCTCTCTCTGTCTCTCTCTGTCTCTCTCTGTCTCTCTCTCTCTCTCTCTCTCTCTCTCTCTCTCTCTCTCTCTCTCTCTCTCTCTCTCTCTCTCTCTCTCTCTCTCTCTCTCTCTCTCTGTCTCTCTCTCTCTCTGTCTCTCTCTCTCTCTGTCTCTCTCTCTCTCTGTCTCTCTCTCTCTCTGTCTCTCTCTCTCTCTCTCTCTCTCTCTCTCTCTCTCTCTCTCTCTCTCTCTCTCTCTCTCTCTCTCTCTCTCTCTCTCTCTCTCTCTCTCTCTCTCTCTCTCTCTTGTGCAGAAGTCAAGGGGAAGGATGGGGACGGGTCTCCGGCGAAGGCTCTGCAGTTTGTCAACTGCAACTATTCCTACACTGTTCCATGGACACGGTCATATATATATCTTTGTGTGAATACCAAAATTTCTTTTTGATATTCCTTTGTGAAATTGCAAGCTAATAGCCGTCATTCCACGTGAGGGCAATTACTAACCCCCGGAAAAAATGCTTGCATGTGACCCTGTGTGTGTCGGAGCGTCGGCGTCACCTGCCTAATACAGGGGCCCGCACCGCTGACCCTTATATAGCCGCCTGCCACCTCCGGCGCCACCACACGGAGGCTCACCTCGGCGTGGGGCGCACTGACCCCCCTCTTCTCCCTCACATCTGTCCCATCAACGCTGTCTCCTGATGGTGGAACGATCATCGTTGGGCGCACCGGCGCTTCCTGTGTGTTGCGGGTTGCAGTTTGATGACAGCGATCATGGAGGCGGTGGAGCCGGGCAGCGTGTGGCATGCCGCGTCTGGTGACTGATGGCTGGGTTAGGGTATGGCAGGTGGGGGTTTTGGGCATGGTCAGAGTCTAGGCGTGGAGGAGAGTGGCCGGTGTAATGGCCGGACCATTTAGGCAGGACCTGGTAACGTGGCGCCCGGCTATGGCGGCAACTTTATTACACCCTCTTCCTCCACGCCTCCCTCCCATCCCCCCTCCCAGCCTCCTCCTTACTTACCTCCTCTTCCATCATCTTTGTTCACCTTCCCTTCACCTCTCTCCCTCCCCCCCTTTCCCTCTCGACACAGCTACCCTTGCTGCCCCTGCCCAATAACCCTCTCCCTCTACCCCTTCCCCACTGAACTTCCCTCCCCCCCCCCGACTCTGCTGTCTTGAGGGCTGAACTATGCTTGAGCAGGTGTCAACAACTCTTCAGGTGTGGAAAGGCCTTAATCTTACTTAACACCAGTCCCAATAACGGATATATACCCAGTCAGTATACATACAGAGGTGTGACCAGTATACATGCAGAGGTGTATGGACATTAAGACAAATCCAGAACTCATGTACCGTAGCAGGTACCCCGCCGCCAGGTACCCCGCCGTAGCAGGTACTAACCCGTCAGGTACTTCGGCAGGATAACGGAAAATATACCCTGTATATTGTGAAATATAAATCATATTGTATATTGTGGGTTTATACCTATTTAGGTCCATGGGGTCCATCCTCACTTCATCCCCCCCCCCCACCACTTCTCCTACAGGAAAGATGACGTCAGAAAGATAACAAAAAAGCTGTGTTTTATCTTAAAACTGATATCTGATAAGGGGGACGTGGGGGGGCTAGAAGGGATGGGTAAGGGGTAAGGGGTCAGGCAGGGCAAGAAGTGCTTATTTATGTTGGGCTTGGTGGGGGGGGGGGGTTGATGGGGGGTTGGTGGAGGTGCTGGGGTTCTGGGGGGGGGGGGGGGCTGGGGTTCTAGGGGGGGGGCTGGGGTTGACAAATGACTGACAATTGATTACAGTTGCAGTAGTACTTGACAAATAATCACTGGGTACTCTCGTAGCTTGGCTCCGTTCGCTTGGGAAATGCTTCACCTCCGTGCTTGCCGTGCCCCTACGTGCTGCACGTGGCCCTCCGTGCTCCACGTGTCCCTCCGTGCTGCACGTGGCCCTCCGTGCTCCACGTGGCCCGTAATTGCCAAACTACTAAACACAAGACCTAACCCAACCCAAACACTCTAGGCCTATGTGCAAGCCCATAATTTATAATTGTTAGTTTTCTTAGTTGTGGGGCTGTAGGCTTATAGGCCTGGCGCTCCGCCTCCACACTCACAACCCAACACGGCGGCACCTTTGTTTTAGTCACTAATGGTTCGAAATTAAATGGACATTCAGTTCAGTCCTTTCTTGCTTTAAATGTTTGGATCATCATCTTGGAACTAATTAAATCAGGTCTTAGAAAGCCTCGAGTTTTCACCTTCAATGATTGTGCCTCTTTTGACCTTTTGAAATGAGCAATTCCCCCTCGCCCTGTTATTATGTCCCGGGTGGGCTGTGGAGAGGGGGGGAGGGGGAGACTGGGGGGGGGAGGGAAGGATGAGAGGGAGACTGGAGGGGGGGGGAGGGAAGGTAACAGAGAGGGGGTGAGAGTGTGTATATTCACGTAGACTATAAGCAGGATTACGGACACAGCACCGCTCCTGTGCCAGGTAAGTCCACTACGGGCTCACCATAGCCCGTGCTACTTGGAACTTGTTCCGAGTAGCTGAATCTATAACAAAACAGGATTAGCCGGGGGTTTAATCATTAGGTTTATCTTTTGTTCCTCGCTTGGTTTCTTAGGCTGAGTCCATTTTCTTAACTTACACGAACGCTGTAGTTTCTCTTCATGTCTCGTGGGCTAATTGTTGTGTTTAACTGCCCCGAAGGTATCCTATTATGGTCCTTCCCGTGTTAAGCTGTCCCGGTAAACCTTGTCAACATCCTTTGGTATGTTGTGATCATGTTCTCTTTCATTCTTCTTTCAGCTCTTTATTCAGTCTGGTGGCCAACTTATGGACCATGTCGTGTTTCTTTACGTGCTGGAAAAGGGAAGAATTCCATGCTGGCGCTGCATACTCGAGAATTGGTCGTACATATGTTGCGTAAAATGTCACGAAGGAGTTTGTTCTTATTTTTGCTACGATGCTGGACGGGAGAGTGAGATGATAGGTAGCGTGTAAAAGATGCAAGAGAGAGAATAAGGTACAGTATAGGAAAGGTTAGAAGTAAAGGAAAAACAATGGGAATAAGGTAGAAATGACTTTCCTACTTTTTATTATTATTATTAAGAGTAAAAATATTAAATATAAATTTCAAAATTATTCTTATATATTTATCTTATGATTTATGATAAGTAATTATCAAAAAGGCTAAATATATAAAACATACTCGAAATATTTGGTGAGAGACTGAAGAATGTGTGTGTGTGTGTGTGTGTGTGTGTGTGTGTGTGTGTGTGTGTGTGTGTGTGTGTGTGTGTGTGTGTGTGTGTGTGTGTGTGTGTGTGTGACATTCTTGCGAGAGGTGCTGTCGGCGCCAGTGGTGGCTGCGGATCTGGCTGGAATTAATAAAGAGGTCAGGTTCGTTGTTATTCCCTGGGTGACGGGGCCAGGATGCGTTATTAGCTGAACTGATGTGGCCACTTGGCCGCTAAAGTGGTCAAGGGTGAATGTTTAGGGCGTCTGGAGGTAAAGAATTTACCAGGCAGCAGCAGGAGGAGGTTTGGGTCGGCGACGTCGGAGGTTAGAGAATTTACCAGGCGGCAGCAGGATGTTTGGGTCGGAGGCTAGATAATTTACCAGGCAGCAGCGGGATATTTGCGCGGGCGTCGTCAGGGGCTAGATAATTTACCAGGCAGCAGCAGGATGTTTATTTACGATGGGATGTCCCGACTCTTTTTTCCCGTACAGATATATCTCACTCTACCTTTGACACTCTACCTTTGTGTCTCGCCGTATATAATAATCTCGTGTACGTTCTCCGCTCACCAACTCTCGTAGCTTTGTACTTGAACGTCAGGGAACATTGTCATGAGCACACTCTCATGTCCTCTTGACGTCTCTATTGCAGTATTGAGCATTGTTTATCATTGACGGGAAACGAACTTGGGAACATCTCCCGTCACGCAGGGTGCAGTCGCACCTCCACAGATCTCCAGTATCAGCTCTTGATACTAGTAATGGCTCAAAAGGGCCACCACTTACGGGCTATTCATGCCCGTGCCACCTTTTGGGTGGCTTCATCTTCATCAATCATCAATCAATCAACTTGGGATAATCTGTCAGTGTCTCGGGTCAGTGCTCTCACGAGAAATGTGTGTGTGTGTGTGTGTGTGTGTGTGTGTGTGTGTGTGTGTGTGTGTGTGTGTGTGTGTGTGTGTCCTGAGCACCACCACCACCAACCTCTGGACGACAGGAAGCGTGTGGACGGGTGGAGATTACAACGACGTCGCGGGTACGTCTGAGACCTTGGGGGCTTTCTTAGCCGTCTCCTAGTCCCTTACCCAGTGCTTTTGCTTTGATGTCCATAGGGAATGGAAAGGATGGGGGAGGTAGAGGGATGGGGAGATGAAATTCAGGAAGAGGATGCGGGTGTAGAGAGAGAGGAGGTTTGAAAGTTCGGTGGCCTGTCCACCATGGGTTGACATTTTTGTATGTGTTGTTTGTTTGCGTATGTGTTATGTTGGGTTGTCAGTACATTGGCTGGGGGGGCTAGTGTTTGTGACCTTGTTGGTGTCCTAAAGCACTAGAGCCGATGGAGTTGGCTGAAGGAGGCTAATCTTAGAAACATCAGGGTAGTTACACTTCTCACGCCACCACAAATGGTTTTTTGGTTTTATATTTTTTTTGTAGGTGTTTTATTTATATATATATATTTTTTTTTTTTTTTTTTTTTTATTTTTTTTTTTTTTTTTTTTTTTATTTATTATTTATTTTTTTTTTCTTTCTTTCTTTATTCTTCATTTGGTGTAGATTGGGTCCGGGATGGGCCACTCATCTGGATCGTCTGGCAGACCGCTTAGTATCTGAGGGCTTGGGAAGGCCTCATCATGGATATGTCTGATCACTTTTTGTTGGAGAGTGATTCTTCTGGTTCTGTGTGGTGGTTCATGGATCTCGTAGTCGCTGGTGGTGTTTTCTGCTACGAAGGGATCTTCTGGGTCTGGGACATACATGTTCTTCATACGGTACAGCTGTCTTCTGGCCAGGTAGCTGAGCCTAATGTTCATTGGCTTCATGTTGAGCGTCTCATGGATCAGGTCGGTTCTCACCCTGTCACTCAGAGTCAGGCCCTCTGCAAAGCGAAGTGCTTTGTTTTGTACTCGTTGAATCTTCAACATGTTGGATTTGTTGGTGAGGTTCAGGGGAACGTATGGGTATTCCAAGCTAGGCCTTATGATCATTCTGTACAGGTGGAGCTTGATGTGGGATGGGGCTTGGTTGAAACGGAAGAGCCTCTCCAGTGAGCCCCGGGCCATCGCTGTCTTCTGGGATACGTACTGGGAGGAGTTGAGTAGCCTGTTGAAGTTGTAACCGAGCACTGTGTTGGAGTTTGAGATGGCTATGGGTTCACCCCTGATTCTTATTCCCCCCTCATTTTCAATTGAGAAGGCCATACAGCCGACAGTGCTTAATTGAATCTTTTCTGGGTTAGTGGTGATCCTCCCAGTGTATCCTAGCTGCCTCCTAGCCTCTTTACCAACGTGTCCTAGCTGACTACTCGGTACTTGCTCAGCGTGTCCTAGGAACCCGTATAATTTGTGTATCCATGCTGCCTAGTTGTCTGAGGGAGGTGGTCGGGGGGGGGGGGGTAGACTAATTAAATCCCTGGATATTAAATCCTCTGTCGAAGGATTATTCTGTAACCTGACTAAATAAAGGCAGCTTATGTACTGAACGGGGTGAGAATAGCTTGAGCTACCTCATCCCTTTGTGTGTATTTTACCTCAATAAACTTATTTCAATTTCAATTTGAGCGTGTATGGGTGTTACTGAGCCGTGAGAGTGGGCGGCGGCGTGGAGGTCACTAGCGTCATCAAGCACTTGACCCGGACAATTTCCTGAGCGTGGGAGGGAGTGCTTGCACGGGAGGGGGGAGGGGGGGGAGGGAGTGGCGTGCCCAGCCTCCCCCTAGAGGGGAAACATTTCCTCTCACGAGGTGATGAATCTCTTTGATGCAGCATCTTCAGTGCTGCATCAAAACACACACACACGTGCTGTTTCAACTCTTCAAAAGTGTGAAAGGGGGAAGCAATACGTTCCCGGGGGAGTAGAAGGAGGGAATGTTGTCTCTGCGTGGTGAAGGTCGGGGTGATGTAGACGGCTCTCTAGGTTAGGGAGTACAGGAGAGTTCACAGCTGGTGATCATTGGCTTGGCCAGAGTGTTACTCTCTTGTAGCTGTGTATAGTTACTCTGTGGTGGTGGCGCTCCACCGTCAGCGGGGGGCGCCACCCCCTTGTGCCCTACACCCATATTGTTCCCGTCTGGTCTCCCGCTTCTTCTAGTGCTACAATGTAAGTGTTAATTATTGTTTTATGCTCGGCCGCGTAAGCTGGAATTTCCTGCGGTACATCAAACCATTTTCTGTTTTAAAATTTGAAGGAAGACTCTAGTATTGTCGGGGTATGGTTGTTAATGTGAGGTACGAGGCTACCTCCTGCCTGGCTACCTGGAGGTGGTTACCCGGACCCGTGGCTCCGGAGCCTGAGCCCTGACTAGGCCTCCTGCTTGGTGAGCTGCTCAACCAGGCTGTTAGATGCTGCTACTCGCAGTCTGACGTACAAATTACAGCCCCTGTTGATCAGGTATTCTTTGTTGGATGAGAAAAAGGATTTATAGCAAGTTTTACGCGATAGATGATTCACATTAACCTCTTACTCTCTGGGATGGGTTTGTTTGAAGAAAGACTCACTATGTAATAAAGTTACATAGTGTGTCTCTAGACACACTGTGTAACTCATATAGTCTACGGTAGCTACATAAACGCATGTGTACCTTAGTATGTTAAAAACAAATATCAGAAACTTTCGACTATTCTCCCCCTTTGTCCTGTTATTCCTCTGGTGTTCATCTGTTAAACTTGCCTCCCTGGTCGCGTGTGTTGAGGTGTTACCTGAAGTGTTACCAAGTGCCTGGCGGTGGGGGGGGGGAGGGTGTGGTGGCCCTCCTGCTGCTGCTGGTCACTCTAGTCTAATGTGATCACCACTAACTGACATGGGGCGGGAAGGGGGGGGGGTTGTAAGGGAGTGAAGAGGAGGAGGGGGTAGAGGAGAGAGGGTGTGGAGGGAGGGTGTGATTAAGTGTACTCTGCAACACCCAGGAAGGCGAACAGAGTGATATATAAAGGGATGTAATTTAATAATTCTGAGGGTCAGTCGTGTGCCGGTACTGTGGGGGGGGGGGTGATGGGGTGGGGGTGACCGTGTGACTAGGGGGGGGTTGTGAAGGAGGGGACTGCAAGGTGGAGGGGAATAGCAGTACACACTTAAGTGTGCTTGCGGGGTTGAGCTTCGGCTCTTTGGGTGTTTGTGGGAAGTGTGGGGGCTGGGTGTAGGGGGGGGTAAAGTGTGGTTGCTAGGGGGGGGGGAGAACGGTGAGATGAGTGTATTTAGGGGTAGAGAAAGGGTGAGGTTAACTGAGGGGGGCATTATTTATTGTGGATAAGGGAGAGAGGGAGGGAAGACCTGGTGAAGGGGTGAGGGAGGGGGGGGGGAGGGACCTGGTGAAAAGTAAAGACGAAGGCAGTGTCTGGGATGCTCCCAGACGCAGGTTCGAATCCTCGTCACTGCCCTTGTGGATTTGTTCATTTGATGCTTCACGTTAGTGTGATCTCTGTGTGTGTTAAAGACGAAGGCTTTTCTGAGTGTACATTCACCAAGCTGTGCTTTCAGAGGGGTTAAGTTCAGCTCCCGGGTCCCGCCTCTTAACCCTGGCTACCTGGTGTGTGTGTACTGGATTTGCCGTGCTTCCAGGTGTTTGTGGGTCCTTCCTCTCAACTATCAGTTAACTGGTCTACAGGTTCCTCCACTCTTCACGGTGATCGCCTGCGGGTGTGAGCCTGTGGACGAGTCTCTCCTTGAGATTTCTCCGAGGAGGAGGAGACATGGCGCTGGGGACCGCAAGGTGAGGGAAGGGGAGGAGATAAGGAGATGAGGAAGGGAGGGGGGGGGGGGAGGGGGGAGTTAGCACTGACCTCGGTAACAATTTCGGTATTCAGGTCGTGTGTGTGTGTGTGTGTGTGTGTGTGTGTGTGTGTGTGTGTGTGTGTGTGTGTGTGACGGTGCTGGCGTCCGGCGCCAGTGTCACTCCCCTAAAGACACTCGTGCATCCTTGAGACACATGGTGAAGGGACACTTGGGTTATCTTGAGATGATTTCGGAGTTTAGCGTCCCCGCGGCCCGGTCCTCAACCAGGCCTCCTTTTTGTTACACACCCCTCAGGAAGCAGCCCGTAGCAGCTGTCTATAACTCCCAGGAACCTATTTACTGCTAGGTGACCAGAAGCATCAGGATGAAAGAAACTTTGCCCATGTGTTTCCTCCTCCACCGGGGATCGAACCCGGAACCTCGGGACTACGAATCACGAGCGCTGTCTACTCAGCTGTCAGGGCCCCAAGGTGATGGTGAGGGGGGAGGGGGGGGGGCAGTATCCTTGAGACACATAGTGAAGGGACATTTGGGCGAGGGGCCCGGATGTAAGGCTGGTGTGGCCTACAGCCAACCACCGCCTTTATGTAGCAGTCGTTACCACTCTTGTGGTAACGACGGTCTCGCTTCATGCAGGTCGGCGTTCAATCCCGACCGTCCACAAGTGGTTGGACACCATTCCTTCCTCCCGTCCCATCCCAAATCCTTATCCTGACCCCTCCCAAGTGCTATATAGTCGTAATGGCTTGGCGCTTTCCCCCTGATAGTTCCTTCCTCCACTCTTGTGTTTTGGGAGGCCGCCTGGCGTCTTCCCCCCCCCTCCCTCTTCTCCCTTCCCTCTTCTCCCCTCCCTCCTCTTGGGGGGAGGAAGTAAAGAGGATGGAGAGGGCGGCACAGGCGAAGGGAGAAGTTTGGAGATAGGTAATATAGTGTGAGTAATGACAGCAGGCGGATTGTCCGCCTTGCCGCCTTGCTAATTCTAACGGAAATACTGATTTCAGATCAGTATTTCATCTATGAATTTTGTATTATAGGGCTGCGTTTTCATCGAATAGGTTGCGGCTCTTGGGCCACCATCTGTGGGAGCGGGGCGTCTCATCTTGGGCCACCAGCTGTGGGAGTGGGGCGTCTCATCTTGGACCACCAGCTGTGGTAGTGGGGCGTCTCATCTTGGGCCACCAGCTGTGGGAGTGGGGCGTCTCATCTTGGGCCACCAGCTGCGGGAGTGGGGCGTCTCATCTTGGGCCACCAGCTGCGGGAGTGGGGCGTCTCATCTTGGACCACCAGCTGTGGTAGTGGGGCGTCTCATCTTGGGCCACCAGCTGTGGGAGTGGGGCGTCTCATCTTGGACCACCAGCTGTGGTAGTGGGGCGTCTCATCTTGGACCACCAGCTGTGGTAGTGGGGCGTCTCATCTTGGACCACCAGCTGTGGGAGTGGGGCGTCTCATCTTGGGCCACCAGCTGCGGGAGTGGGGCGTCTCATCTTGGACCACCAGCTGTGGTAGTGGGGCGTCTCATCTTGGGCCACCAGCTGTGGGAGTGGGGCGTCTCATCTTGGACCACCAGTTGTGGGAGTGGGGCGTCTCATCTTGGGCCACCAGCTGTGGGAGTGGGACGTCTCATCTTGGGCCACCAGCTGTGGGAGTGGGACGTCTCATCTTGGACTACCAGCTGTGGGAGTGGGACGTCTCATCTTGGAGTAATCTTTCTAACTTTGGGTCTGGTCTTCTAACCTGTCGATGGTGTTCCACACCCTGATGGCTTGGTGCTGTAGTCTGATGATGATTAGTGGTTGTGTGTTCAGGAGTTCACGGAGCTCCTGGATTGTCTGGTCATATGGTGGACGATGTTTTGCGTCTTATCCTAGCGTCTTAATTTGTACTGCTTGTAGTTTTTTCATGTTTGGTTTCCTTATGGTATATAGTGGTACTAGAGCCTTATATAAGTAGCTGTATGTTCGTGCTGAGGCTTCGAAATCTCCTCAGTTTTTCTAAGGCTGTTTTTACTTTAAGTCTGTCCTTTATGTGAACTTTTGTACCTGTTCTATTGAGTCCCAGTATTCTGCCTACATCCGCATATTGGATCGGGCGGTTGTCAAGGATAATGGGCTCTGGGTTTCTTTTGGCAATGTGTATTATCTGGAACTTTTGTTTGTTTGTGCTAAGCGGCTTTGATGCTTAGATCCGGCTTTGATCTGGTTGGCATATTATTTAGGTGACATCGTCAGCGTATGTGATTTATTTTCCATGTTAGGGTTAGGGTAGGTGGGTGAGCTGTATGTTGAATAGCTTGGGGGGGGGGGAGAGAGAGAGAGAGAGAGAGAGAGAGAGAGAGAGAGAGAGACCCCACACCCTCCCTCCCGCGCTTCCCTCCTCCTCTCCCCCCTCTCTCTTCCCTCTCGTCTCTCCTCTCTCTCTCTTCTCTCTTACTCTCCCACTCTCATCCTCTCTCTCTCTCTCTCTCTCTCTCTCTCTCTCTCTCTCTCTCTCTCTCTCTCTCTCTCTCTCTCTCTCTCTCTCTCTCTCTCTCTCTCTCTCTCACTTCTCTTACTCCCCCACTCTCATCCTCTCTCTCCCTCCTCTTTCTTTCTTCCTTCCTCCCTCCCTCCCTTGGCCCCCCCCCCCCCCCCTCCATTCATCTCCTCCGCTCGTCACGGAATTTGAGAAGGACTTAAGTGTCGCAGTGATCCGGCTAGGGGGCGGATTTGCGGTTTTGTGGCGGTTTAGAGGATTTGCCAGTGCATGGGCAGGCGTGGCCGGGTGTGGTTGTGGTGTGAAGGTGTATCAGAGAGAGAGAGACAGAGAGAGAGACAGAGAGAGACAGACAGACAGAGACAGACAGACAGACAGACGGGCAGCCAAGTATAAAACAGTGACAGACTTGAGATAAATATATAACCTTCAAAACTTTTTTTCTCTCTCTCTCTCCCACATGACACGAGAATCACAAATTGCCTGTTTAGCGCCGTGATCACTCAGTCACGCCTCGAGTTCCCACGCTGGCTGGTTTAGAAGCTGTCTATATGACTGGGTGAAGCTGGCTGGCTTAGAAGCTGTCTCTATATGACTGGGTGACGCTGGCTGGTTTAGAAGCTGTCTCTATATGACTGGGTGACGCTGGCTGGTTTAGAAGCTGTCTCTATATGACTGGGTGACGCTGGCTGGTTTAGAAGCTGTCTATATGACTGGGTGACGCTGGCTGGTTTAGAAGCTGTCTCTATATGACTGGGTGACGCTGGCTGGTTTAGAAGCTGTCTCAATATGACTGGGTGACCCAGACTCTGTAACTAACTGGCTGTATATCTACCCATGACTGGTCGGCATGTTGCCCGAGAGTTGTAACAACTTGGTTGATTGATAAGCTCATTAACTGGCTGACTGGATCGTCGTGTGAGATTATAATCTAGTTAGATTAGTCACGTAATTGGCTTTGTTCTCGGCTGTTGTTCCGTGACATGACGCCCCGTGACGGGTGTTACCAGGCGTGTGACGCCCCGTGACGGGTGTTACCAGGCGTGTGGACACGGCGCCAGCCACGGAGGCGTGTGGTGCTGGCCTAGCTGGCTCTCCCCCACCTCTCCCCTCCACCTCTCACCCCCACCCTGCCTCTCTCCCCTCTCCCCCCGCCCTGCGACCACCAACCACCTTCACTTTTCACGGTCGCGCGACACCACCTGGCAAGTACTTGCACTTTCTTCCCGCTCACTCCTACCACGCCTATCTCTCACCCCATACCCTCACCCTACACCCCACGCCCACACCCCACGCCCACACGCCCACACCACACGCCCACACCCCCCACACCCTCTTACCTCCATCCCACACCAACCCACGTTTATATTTACAAACATACAAGGCATAAATTCAAAATCAAGAAATTAAAGTTCATAAATGGCCTTCGAATAGTCAAAGTCAGTATTTGGAGCACAACACAGAAACCCTTATACAAAAGGTTACATGGATAGTGAAATCTGGATCTTAAATTATAATCTATTTAGATGGCATAGAGTAATTAGGTCAAATGGTTGAGTAGTTTTGTATATTAAAGAGGAACTAGACACAGTTCCTCCGTAATAAACAGACCAGCTAAGCTCTACCAGTGAGGTATAAATGTTCTCTCTGGAATGATGACGAGAGAGAGGTATCAGGTAATATATACATGGAAGATACTGGAGGCTCGGGGTCTCAAATTTGCACAGTAGAATAACAACATACTGGAGGGAAAGATACGGAAGGAAGTGCAGAATAGAACCAGGAGTCATGTGGTGTCCTGTATATGAGGTGTTGTGTTGGCGTCTTGTGTGCAGTTATTGTTCCTGGTTGTGGTCCAGGCCTAAGGTGCTGGAAATGGTTACTGTTGAATGTCATAGTGTTTTCCGTCGTCTGTCTGTTGTCTTTAATGTCATCCGTGCGTGTACACAGTCCTCGGCTGATCCAGTATTCTAGCTCATTTTGGTATTGTTTACAAAAGATGACATGAAGCTGTGTTTGGTTTTTGTCCGTGTGTAATGTGAGGGTGAGGAAGGGTGGAGGAGGAGACAAATGGGCAAAATGTTTCTTTCACCCTGATGCCCCCTGTTACCTAGCAGTAAATAGGTACCTGGGAGTTAGACAGCTGCTACGGGCTGCTTCCTGGGGGGGGGGGGGGTGTAACTAAAAGGAGGCCTGGTCGAGGACCGGGCCGCGGGGACGCTAAGCCCCGAGATCATCTCAAGATAACCTCAAGAAGGGTACTGGTGCAAGGACAGTACCGTGAGGTACTTAGCTTTTCGCTCAGTCTTAATTTACTTTACTGTTAATTTCTGAGGTCTCTTTGAGAGGAAATTGAATACCTATCGCCTCTTCATGTATGATATCATTGACTTCGTTATATGTGCTATCACTCCATCCTCACATTTATCAAGAGCGTTTGTAAAATTTGTGGATACAATATCTACTATTTTTTTCAAACGTTTCCGCGATAGTGTCGTAGTGATTGGGCTTGCAGGTGTGAATGCGTGTTCACCTGGGGGTGGGGGGTGGGGGTGGGGGTTGGGGGGAGGGGGGGGGTAGCTCACTGTTTAGCCATAACTCAGCGATAAGACTCGTGAGTCACTCTTTGACTCAGCATAAGCACTTCCACCTGACCTTCCCTATAATGTCGTATGTTTCCCATTACACATCTAAAAATTTGTGTTCCTCCTCCCCCTATAGTCTTCCCTCCCTCCCCTACAGTCTTCCCTCCCTCCCCTACAGTCTTCCCTTCCTCCCCTACAGTCTTCCCTTCCTCCCCTACAGTCTTCCCTCCCTCCCCCTACAGTCTTACCTCCCTCCCCCTACATTCCCTTGCCTTCACTCTGCCCGACCGTCGCTCAAGGGGTACAGACACACAGCCCTGTAGGGTACAAGCGCCAGCAGCTCTCTACAGTGGGCAGTTTAAGGCCGGCCGCTCTCGGTGTTGGCCAGCGACAACTGTTTGGGTTTAGAGTTATGTTAAAGTGGTTAAGTTAACACTGTTGAGGGCTGAAGATAGCTGTCACCGCTGACGGGCTCTAGAACAACACCTAGACGACGGTAGAGTTTTTGTTGTAGAGTTGTAGAGTTGTTTTGTTTACGAGAAAACGAGGTTGTGGAGGTGAAGGCTGGGCAAGAGGCTACTTTACATATATGTATATATGTAAAGTATTAGTTCAGCAGCAGATGAGGTAACGTTGGTGACTGTTGCCTGGGTATACTGAGCTGCTGCTGCCCTTATGGGAGCCCCTCATCGTGAGCCTCTATGTCTTAGAGCTGTGGACCAGAATGTGTGGAGAGTCTTCACTGTATACGTCTTGGGGGACACGATATTTGTAAGGCTACGATAAGCTCATAATAAATCCAGTATATCTTAATATATGTTATCTGACGGTAAAGGCTCGTTCCTGGTCTGTGTCCTCCGTCAACTATGCGGATCATCTGGTTCACTCCTGACGAAGGCCACTGGTACACGGGGCGCCTCAGGAGAAGGGAGGTGTTGTGGCTAGGCCGGCCACTTGTCACCTCACAATGTCGTCTTGGTTGACCCACTGACACTGGCCCAGCACCTTCACTTCCGACACCCCCTCAAACCCCCTTCCGCCCGACCCCCCTCCTACGAAAAAAGTATTTTGTTTACTTTGTGAAAATCAGCTGATGCGTTTCCCGCCAAAATGTTTCCCGCGTATCTCTCTCCAGCTGATTCTTTTTTCCTGCGTAAAACTAATTCATGTCTTCTCTGGCCAAAGTCAGATGATGTACTTTACAATGATCAGGTGATGTAGTCCCCTTTCCAAAAATTTTAACGATTAAAATAAAATACAAACTTTAAATTTAAAATGTTTAAAGATTAAATTTGTAATGATTCTCTGAAAAAATAATCACCGTCATTTTTTGGTTGAAAGTGAAATGTGTGGAGACAAACAACCTTACTTAGCCTTCTTTTGGTGTTGTGTGGGGTGGAGTGTGGTGAGGTGGCCGCCTCCGCCCTCACTTTCATATTCTAAGTCTGACAAACAAGTTGAAGTGGCAGCCTCTCCTCGTTTGGATCATGGCGTTTAACACTATAAATAACAGTTTGCTTGAGTGTATTGCAAGGGATGAATGGTGAATACACACACACACACACACACACACACACACACACACACACACACACACACACACACACACACACACACACACACGGGGCCTGGTAGCCTGGTGGATAGCGCGCAGGACTCGTAATTCTGTGGCGCGGGTTCGATTCCAGCACTAGGCAGAAACAAATGGGCAAAGTTTCTTTCACCTGATGCCCCTGTTCGGATAGTTGGAAAAGAGCGAGTGTGGTGGTAAGATACAAGAAAGCAGACACAGGAGGCAGCACCTCTGCCTCCCAGACCATGCAGGTTTACGCAGAAGAGCGCGGGAAGAGGCTGGCAGCAGCAGCAGCAGCAGCAGCAGCAGCAGCAGCACGTCTGGAGAGCAGAAACTTTATAAGAAATGAAATTTGATAAAGAAATGGTTCAATGCTGGTAAATCTCGCCACACTAACGATGTCATTGTAAGCCTGAGCGACCGTGCTCAGGCAAGGCGGATAAGGGTGACCAGATTGTGTATCTATCGACTGTTTCCTATCTCGATAAACATGACGGGTGTGTGTGTGTGTGTGTGTGCGTGTGTGCGCGCGTGTGTGCGCGCGTGTGTGCGCGCGTGTGTGCGTGTGTGTGTGTGTGTGTGCGTGTGTGTGTGCGTGTGTGCGTGCGTGTGTGGGTGTGTTTGTCTGGAAATATTTTGACTACAGTTCCCCCAGACACGTTAAGGAGGCCTGGCCGAGGACCGGGCCGCGGGGAAGCTAAGCCCCGAAATCATCTCAAGATAACCTCAAGATAACCTCCCCCTACCTCTCTCACCCCTTACCCTTTCTCTCGTATACCTCTCCTCTTCCCACATCCCCCCTTCTTTTCCCATCACCCCCCCCCCCACACACACACACACACTGCCTGTCACGTTTGCCGGGAGCCGAGGAGTCCAGTATGTTGATGTTTTAGATTCAGCTTCTGGGGAAACAAAAGTTGCAAGTAGCACGGGCTATGGTGATCCCGTAGTGGACTTACCTGTCACAGGAGCGAGGCTGTGACCGTGGAGTCCAGTAGATACATGGACGTTAAGTACATACCAGCTGTCACTGTCATGTTGGAGGGGGGGAGGGTTGGTACCACCGTGTACCCAATATGCTCCGTCTTATGGGTTGCCCTCTGCTTGTAAACTGTGTTGTTTGCTTCCTGTCACGGTACACAGTACGAGGTTGTCGTTGTCGCATCATCTGACATGCTAAACGTGTATGTGTGTGCGTGCACGCGTGTGTGTGTGTGATGAGATGCGTAGGTTGGTTTGTTTGGCGCGCAGGTACGCAAGCTCAAGGCAAGTTACTGGCGTAGGTCAAGGTAGGCAGCCGAGCCTTGGGTACCCTACGTCACCCACCTGCTGCCCACCAGGCCCACCTGCTCACCGTGCCATGCTTCCTCCTGCCAACCCACCCACCCACCGACGTATTATCTCACATGGTCATCAATACCTGTGAATTTCTTATCTCCTCCTGCGCCATCTTGGCTCAAATATAGAGAACCAGAGACCCGGCCGCCGACCCGTTAGGTTTGACACGGGGGGAACCTTGGCCAGTAGTTGTAAACACGGCCACCTCTCCACGCACGGCCTTCACACCTGTTGGGGCTCGTTAATCAGTCCAGGTGCGCTTCGTCTCTGTCCAGCACCACTCCTGTGCCAGGTAAGTCCACTACGGGCTCACCATAGCCCGGGCTAATTGCCCCGCTCCTGTGCCAGGTAAGTTACGGGCTCACCATAGCCCGTGCTACTTGGAACTTGTTTCGAGTAGCTGAATCTATAACAACAACAACATCGTCTCTGTCTCCTGTCAGTGTGTGTGTTAACCAAGCCACTCGGCCAGCCACACTAGTCTGCTCCGCTACTGGTTCCACTCAATTGATTGTACCTGGGAGTTCTTGTATTCAGCCAGCCCGGCCCGGGGCCAGGCTTGACTTGTGAGAGCTTGGTTCTACAGGGCTGTTGCTTGGAGCGGCCCGCAGGCCCACGTGTCCACTACAGCCCGGATATTCCCACACTTCACGCTGAAAACTGTCCAGTTTTATCTTGAAGACTTCCACTCTTGTTCCGGCAATATTTCTTATACTTGCTGCGAGGACATTGAACAGCCGTGGACATCTGATTGTTCACCCTGTGTTCTCTGATTGTTCCTGTGGCACCTTTGCTCTTACTGTATGGGGTGTTGCCCTTCCCCCAGAGTGAGTATGGTGAGGGGTGAGGATGAGGATGGTGAGAAAGGATGGGGGGCGTGAGGAGGGAGGGAGAAGGGGCTTTAAGACCCCACTAACACCCCCCCCCAGCCCCCCCCCCCAGGCAACAACCCTGAAGGTCAACAGTAATTAAACTCGTCTCTCAGCGACTCTTAATTAGGCAACATTGGATAATACTGAGCTTAGTTACGACGGTGATTATCATGTAGTAATTGGCGGCGGCGGCCGGTGGTGGTTGTGAGTTATTGAAGGTGTTCAGTGTTGGACGTGGTGGTTGTGGCATCCAGTGTTGGACGTGGTGGTTGTGAGACATCCAGTGTTGGACGTGGTGGTTGTTGTGGCATCCAGTGTTGGACGTGGTGGTTGAGGCATCCAGTGTTGGACGGGATGGTTGTGAGACATCCAGTGTTGGACGTGGTGGTTGTTGAGGCATCCAGTATTGGACGTGGTGGTTGAGGCATCCAGTATTGGACGTGGTGGTTGAGGCATCCAGTGTTGGACGTGGTGGTTGAGGCATCCAGTGTTGGACGTGGTGGTTGAGGCATCCAGTGTTGGACGTGGTGGTTGAGGCATCCAGTGTTGGACGTGGTGGTTGAGGCATCCAGTGTTGGACGTGGTGGTAGTGTGCTAAACACACACAAGGAACTGTGTAACAAGGACGAACTAAACAATTATAGACATAAAAACTTGGCATCGCAGACAAAAAACAGTAGCATAAGACCTCTGCAACAATTAACGTCAGCCATTACGTCACGAGCAACAGCAGCAGCAGCAGCAGCAGCAGCAGCAGGCAGCAGCAGCAGCAGCAACAGGCAGTAGCCACACTAACAGGAGCAGCAATAATGACCAAACAGAGGCAACGGCAGCTACAGTGCCAAAACGGCAAGAACAACAGTAGCAGTAGCAACAGTAGCGAACACGAACTAGAAGAAGGGTGAACACAAACCCAGGTTGCGTTGAGTGCAAGAGCGGTAGTTGTGCGCGCGTGCGGGCGTCCTCACGCACTCACTCAACCATGCCGACTAATTACAACGACAATCACGGTAGTCAGGTGGTCATTACCTTATCAGTTCAAGTCATCTCTATAGCCTTATCCCCCTAGCTTATCCCCCTATCCCCTTATCTCCTAGCCATTATAGTTCTGAGATCAGTGATGCCAGCCCTTCCTCAAGCTGTGCTCGTCGAAGCTGTGCTCGTCGAAGCTGTGCTCGTCGAAGCTGTGGTCGTCCAAGCTGTGCTCGTCGAAGCTGTGGTCGTCCAAGCTGTGGTCGTCCAAGCTGTGGTCGTCCAAGCTGTGGTCGTCCAAGCTGTGCTCGTCGAAGCTGTGGTCGTCCAAGCTGTGGTCGTCCAAGCTGTGGTCGTCCAAGCTGTGGTCGTCCAAGCTGTGGTCGTCCAAGCTGTGCTTGTCCAAGCCAGCGAGACATTCATCCCGTCATAACTTGCTGTGTAATACAGAACGACATTGTCTCAAATATACATTAATATAATTCCATAATATTATTTTGTTTATAGTTAGGCCTAAGTTAAGGTTTTTTGGTTCTGTTGGGAATAATTTTGTGTTTGCATTAAGCGACGGAAACATTTGTTAAGGAACACGAACAAACCATTGGTCAGGAAGTTCAAATGTTATCTGTTGTGAATTGTGCTTTAGTGTATTTCATTTATGAGTAGTGGAGGTGGGGGGGGGGGGGTGTTTATGAGGTGTCCAGTCCGTCCTCATCGACAAAAAGTCATATGTTTATTCCACGCCGCCGTCAGACCAGGTGTTTATAAATGAAAAACGGTTTACACACGACTCACAACTGACGAGGTTGGATCATTTCTAGCGTAGGGGTGTTGAGGTCTGCCGCAGCCTGGGGGAAGAGGGCGGGCTGCGGGCTGCGGGACTACTTGCTGGTCACAGTACTCAACAGCCTCACTGTTCACAGTGGCTATCGTTACAGGGAATCATGCCCTAATGAACAAAATCTTCAGTCAATGTAGTTAATCTCTTGATTCATTAATTGACCAGCCACAGTGTTCACAACTGCAGTCGCAACCAGCCACAGTGTTCACAACTGCAGTCGCAACCAGCCACAGTGTTCACAACCGCAGTCGCAACCAGCCACAGTGTTCACAACCGCAGTCGCAACCAGCCACAGTGTTCACAACCGCAGTCGCAACCAGCCACAGTGTTCACAACTGCAGTCGCAACCAGCCACAGTGTTCACAACTGCAGTCGCAACCAGCCACAGTGTTCACAACTGCAGTCGCAACCAGCCACAGTGTTCACAACTGCAGTCGCAACCAGCCACAGTGTTCACAACCGCAGTCGCAACCAGCCACAGTGTTCACAACCGCAGTCGCAACCAGCCACAGTGTTCACAACCGCAGTCGCAACCAGCCACAGTGTTCACAACCGCAGTCGCAACCAGCCACAGTGTTCACAACCGCAGTCGCAACCAGCCACAGTGTTCACAACTGCAGTCGCAACCAGCCACAGTGTTCACAACTGCAGTCGCAACCAGCC
This sequence comes from Procambarus clarkii, assembly GCF_040958095.1. Taxonomy (NCBI): domain Eukaryota; kingdom Metazoa; phylum Arthropoda; class Malacostraca; order Decapoda; family Cambaridae; genus Procambarus; species Procambarus clarkii. The sequence goes on from NC_091201.1 coordinate 23,492,543, forward strand.
ACAGTGTTCACAACTGCAGTCGCAACCAGCCACAGTGTTCACAACCGCAGTCGCAACCAGCCACAGTGTTCACAACCGCAGTTGCAACCAGCCACAGTGTTCACAACCGCAGTCGCAACCAGCCACAGTGTTCACAACCGCAGTCGCAACCAGCCACAGTGTTCACAACCGCAGTCGCAACCAGCCACAGTGTTCACAACTGCAGTCGCAACCAGCCACAGTGTTCACAACTGCAGTCGCAACCAGCCACAGTGTTCACAACCGCAGTCGCAACCAGCCACAGTGTTCACAACCGCAGTCGCAACCAGCCACAGTGTTCACAACTGCAGTCGCAACCAGCCACAATGTTCACAACCCGTTACACCCAACCAGTCACAGCATTTACAACCAGTTACACCCAACCAGTCACAGCATTTACAACCAGTTACACCCAACCAGCCACAGCATTCACAACCAGTTACACCCAACCAGTCACAGCATTTACAACCAGTTACACCCAACCAGTCACAGCATTCACAACCAGTTACACCCAACCAATCACAGCATTTACAACCAGTTACACCCAACCAGTCACAGCATTTACAACCAGTTACACCCAACCAGTCACAGCATTCACAACCAGTTACACCCAACCAGTCACAGCATTCACATCCAGTTACACTCAACCAGTCACAGCATTTACAACCAGTTACACCCAACCAGTCACAGCATTTACAACCAGTTACACCCAACCAGTCACAGCATTCACAACCAGTTACACCCAACCAGTCACAGCATTCACAACCAGTTACACCCAACCAGTCACAACAACAACAACAGTCTCAAACAGTCACACGCAGGCGGTCAGAGCTGGAGTGGACCCCAGAGCGCCATGACCCCAGGATGGAGGCTCCGCCCTGGGCCAAACAGGCTCCGCCGGCACGGTCCGGGGCCGGCGGTGTCCTCAGTAGCAACAATGGCGTTCAGGGGGGAGACAAAGGCTGTCTATGGCGAGACCCTGAGTTGTCTGGCGGAGGGCAGCCATCGGCACGCCCGTCACACGGCCCCCAAGGTCACCTACACCCATGGCACGCCCGTCACACGGCCCCCAAGGTCACCTACACCCATGGCACGCCCGTCACACGGCCCCCAAGGTCACCTACACCCATGGCACGCCCGTCACACGGCCCCCAAGGTCACCTACACCCATGGCACGCCCGTCACACGCCCCCAAGGTCACCTACACCCATGGCACGCCCGTCACACGGCCCCCAAGGTCACCTACACCCATGGCACGCCCGTCACACGGCCCCCAAGGTCACCTACACCCATGGCACGCCCGTCACACGGCCCCCAAGGTCACCTACACCCATGGCACGCCCGTCACACGGCCCCCAAGGTCACCTACACCCATGGCACGCATTGCTTAATGCTTCACATCTCTCTTAATAGTCAATTTTAATGCAATCCAGGTTGCTTTTACTGTTGGCATTAGCTGTTGATCAAGGGAGGGAGGGGGGAAGGTCTCGTCTTGGTAATGTAACTGGGGATATCACCACTGTAAGTAGTGGTGACCTCTCCACCAGGTAGGGGAGGTCCCCCAGCCTGGTGGGGAGGTCCCCCAACCTTGTGGGGGACCTTACTGATGCAACCCACCTTCAGTGTACCTTGCAAGATGGGACCGGCGGGGATGACAGCATCCTCCTTATTGCACATCTAACTTGGGAGAAAACCACTACTGCTGATCTGAACAAATGGTTGCTTAACTCTGATCTTGAAAATGTTGATTGTAACAAGTGGTGTTTCTTGAACGATTGTTCAGTGTAATGATGTTCAGTATTGTCTCGATGGATACTGTACATGTGTCGTGTAGATAACAGTTGGCGGAAGAGATTGTGCCTTCTGAAACACGGATACAACGATCAACTTAGAGAATTTCGAAACTTCTAATTTCTGACACACCTTGGGAGAAGGTGCACTAGGGTGCCCCCAGAGAGGGCCGCCCCCCGGGGCCTGCTGGGTCACCCACAGCACTGTAACCTTCACAGTGACGGAGACCATGTGTAGTGGAGATGCCACTCTTCACTGGCACGACGTCGGACACAACTCGTACATAACGAAGGGAGAAATAACCAGAGTCAGTGATAGTGTGCAGCACCAGCCTGGAGCCCCGCATGGAAGCACACAGAAAAGGTTGAACGTATGAATTATATTCCTTTTTACTTGACTAGTCCCATAACTGTGAGTGAGCCATGTAAGCAAACTAAGGTAACTAAAGAACGACACTTAAAATAAGACTGAAGGGGACATGATTCAGACATAGAAAATACATCGATGAATGAGATACGATATGTTGGATTAACTCTTAACATAACGAGAAATAATGCAGTAAGAATGTGGAAATACTTCTTCAGTGGCATGGCAGTAAGCAAGTGAAAGGAACTAGCAAAGGAAGCAGCAGTAGTATTACATAATTGTCAATATATAAACAGAAGTGAGGGCACAGAGAGCGACTGTATCACACGACCAACACTTGGAAAGGCGGGTCCCAGGAGCTGAAGCCGGATACTACAACGTGTGTGTGTGCGTTAGGTTAGGGCACGTGTTGGAGAGACCAGGGGGAGGGGGTGAGTGGGGCCAGGGATGGGGGGAGCCCCACTCCACACCCTACATATATGCCTCCCACAACTGGTTTAAAGTACCAATAAAAAGTTACCTCAAAGCAGAGGACAGTGAGGTCCCGGGCGAGTGACACGCGGCCTCGAGGGCCAGGCACACCTAATGCCTCACTTTATATATATCATCTTACACAAAAACAATGACAAATACAAATATAAAAATATAAAAACTGTATTGGAGGGGACCTAAACGTTCACAGTACCGTGACTACCACTCCAATGACGATCATTGGTGCGGTGGTCACGGTACCGTGTACGTTTAGGGGTGATCCTGGACGGCATGGGTTCGACTCCTGGGGCTAGATTCACGAAGGCACTTACGCAAGCACTTACGAACGTGTACATCTTTCCTCAATCTTTGACGGCTTTGGTTACATTTCTTAAACAGTTTACAAGCATGAACACTTGCCAATCAACTGTTGTTATTGTTATAAACAGCCTCCTGGTGCTTCGGAGCTCATTAACTGTTTAATAATTGGAAACAAAGCCGCCAAAGATTGAGAAAAGATGTGCAGGTTCGTAAGTGTTTGCGTAACTGCTTTCGTGAATCTGGCCCCTGGCCGGGTCAATTAAGAGTCCTTAATGATCTATGGCTTGCGTGTTCCTGCAGCTTTCTCACATATGTACTTTATATATACATATATATGTTACAATCCATAAATGTTGGATTATAATATTGTTGGTAAAAGTTGTCATTCACCTGAATCCTCGGGTATTGAACTTGTACCTGCACGATGCGTGACTGTCGCTCTACCAGCCAGACCGGAATGCTCTCCTTAAGGAAAACGTATAAAGTTTTTCCCTGGAGCTACATAAAGATGTTTGGATATAATTCATTTTCTCCTCTATGCCACATACTGTAAGTGACAGCTTCCTGTCCATGGAGGACAGAAGAAAATGTATATATGCTGGTTAGCATTGTAAATGTGTGGCCACGTCTGTGGTAGAAAATAATAATAATAAAAAAAACTGACAGCTTGTAGCAGCAACTGTGGAGGGTCTGGCAGCTCCAAGTGGTCACTGGTTCACAGTCGCGCTCACACACGTCTAAACACCAGAGTAGTGGTTCACAGCGCTCAAAATATAGTCGGGGTTCACAGGGCTCAAAAGATGGTCGGGGTTCACAGAGCTCAACTCACACATACACAGTCAACTGGAGCCATCTTGGAACCATCGCGTCCAAGCCTCATTAGTTATATACTGACATATTTGCAGAGACTATATTTTGTTTATACTGTATATATATATTCAAAATCAACTCTGTAAGTGTTGATTTTGCACAGTGAAGAGTGAAGAGTTAAGGACCTTGTAGTGGTGTTGTGTGGGCAGCTGGGGCGGCCGGCGGAGAGTACTCACCTAGTTGTGCTTGCGGGGGTTGAGCTCTGGCTCTTTGGTCCCGCCTCTCAACCGTCAGTCAACTGGTGTACAGGTTCCTGAGCCTATTGGGCTCTATCATATCTACATTTGAAACTGTGTATGGAGTCAGCCTCCACCACATCACTTCCTAATGCATTCCATTTGTCAACCACTCTGACAAATGTGTGTCACACAAACACACACACACACACACACACACACACACACACACACAGTGTGTGTGTGTGTGTGTGTGTGTTTAAAATTTGTATTTACTATTTGTCTGCAGAATCGAGATATTAGCTCTTGGATCCCGCCTTCCTAACCAATCTATTTTTCCTTTATTACATCTACATCTCTCTCTCTCTCTCTCTCTCTCTCTCTCTCTCTCTCTCTCTCTCTCTCTCTCTCTCTCTCTCTCTCTCTCTCTCTCTCTCTCTCTCACACACACACAACTAGGCGAGGTGAGTAAAGATACACACATCCCCAGGAAGCGCTAAGGACTACGACCTCCGAGCGCTGTCCACTCAGCCACGAGGCTGTGTGTGTGTGTGTGTGTGTGTAACAAACAGTATACCGGAAATATGATATCACCAATCACATCCCGCTTGCCTAAGCGCCACCAATGACGTAACATCAAGCCAATCACCTTCAAGAGCCGTGTTCAACACAACACGCACACACACACGCCCCCTTACCAACACTTCCAAATCTGAGAGTTTAATTTACGTTGAACGCTTGTATGGCGCTGAAACCTGAAGTGACAGCTCACTTAGCGCGAGTTGAACAATGAGGAACACAGTAGCAGGTGAACAGTAAAGAACACATCCTGCTGTGTGTTGATAGTAAGTGACAATGATGGGATGAAGAGAGAGAGAGAGAGAGAGAGAGAGAGAGAGAGAGAGAGAGAGAGAGAGAGAGAGAGAGAGAGAGAGAGAGAGAGAGGGAAGGAGGGAGGGAGGCGTAGGTAAGGTAGGTAGGTTCCATACTGTGTTATGAAGGAAGCACATACAAGAGAAGCATCAAGAAGTACCTCAACCTGGCATAACAACCCTTTACCAAGCATAGTATTGCTTCTCTTAAAGCGCCTTCCCCTCTATTTCCCCTCCCTTCTCCTTCTCCTTCCTCCCCACACACACACACACACACACACACACACACACACACACACACACACACACACACACACACACACATACACACACACACACACACACACACACACACAAAGAACTCGTTCAAAGTGTGAACAAGGTGAACAAGTAGACTGAGATCAGATACAAATGAGTAAGTCAGAAAGAACTTTAGGTCATGTTAAAATTCATAAATTTATGTCTTTAAAATGTAGTAGATGTTAATTAAAGCTAACTAGTTTGTTCAACATTTGATTTTGTTAATTTTACGGCCCTTCATACCCATCCTGTGGGTGGTAGTGGGCCCCATACCCATCCTGTGGGTGGTACTGGACCCCATACCCATCCTGTGGGTGGTAGTGGACCCCCATACCCATCCTGTGGGCGGTAGTACAAAAGGTTCACTAAGTCACATAATTGGCTCGGAAATTGGATCCCAAAATTCACTTGGGGAAGCAAGTAACAATCTTATAAAGGTAGTTACACAACTGAACAGCCTCACAGTGTTGTTTCAATAGTGTAGATAGTTCAAGACGTGAGCCGCAGGAGTCTCTGAGCCGAGCAGTGTCCTTGTAAGGAAATGTTAACACAAATCTTGAACATTTGCAAATAGTCGTCTCCGAATTCTGAGAATTTTTTTCACATTCAATTATATACGCAATTTTAAATTTAACCAATAATGTTTGTAAGGAAGTGCTAGTAAGCTGTTGCTCCGCCCTCGGAGCACAGGCGAGCACACACAACAATCAACAAGTACATTCATGGTTGCAAGTGAGGTAATGTGCACGTCTTGCGGGTCGGTATCTGGAACACAACTATTTCACACCCGGCTATACTGGTGGTGGTCACTGTTGGTAAATAACTATAATCTCCCTTATAAGAATCTGGCGATCTACGAGGAGGTGGAGGAGCAGGAGGAACAGGAGTGACAAGAGCTAAAAATAAAGGCTGATGACATGAACCAATAGGGGGGGGGGGGGGAGTGAGTAGCAGCAGCAGCAGCAGCTGGACTTTCCCTGTACCGCTGTGATGGCCGCCGCTGCACGACCCTGAAACACCAACAGCCTCCCTGACCACCCTCCTGTACATCACTCCTGCTGCCCGCCGGCCTCACCCCGGAATAAGACAGCCTCCTGCTTTTTTTGCGCTACCGCTCACAGGATGAGTATGGGGTGAACAATAAACGAGCAGCCTCCGGCGGCAACATTAAAAAAGAATCAAATCGAGCGCCAATGTTCATTTCTCTGAGTGTTGAGCCCCTGCAGACACAGTGTGCTCTGTTGTGCACACCTCAACTGGTCTCTTACCCTGTACTCACCTAGTTGTACTCACCTATTTGTGTTTGCGGGGGTTGAGCTCTGGCTCTTTGGTCCCGCCTCTCACCCGTCAATCAACAATCAATCAACCTGTGTGTGTGTGTGTGTGTGTGTGTGTGTGTGTGCATTTACTGTGGCGTTTCTATTTTGATTTTCTGATATTTCTGGCTTCTATTTGAACTTACTATGATTGTTTAATATTCGATTTACTGTGATTTTTGGTTTCTATATTTTTTATTTACTTTTTCTATTTTTAATTTTATTGTTTTTATTATTTGTTACAGTTATTTCTGGTTTCCATTTTCATGTACAATACGTCTGTGGTAGAAAAAAAAATAAAAAAAATGGTAGTTCAGGTTTCTGTTTATGTTCTGTGATTTTATTTTTATGTCACTAGGCTGTGTTGTTGTTGTCATTGCAATAGTTGCGTTGTTTTTGTTTATGCGAGAAATTGCAATTGAAATAAGTTTATTGATGTAAAATACACACAAAGGGATGAGGTAGCTCAAGCTATTCTCACCCCGTTCAGTACGTCGTGTTCATACATACATAGACACACATCACAAAGCAATAAACATATTACCGAACATTCTGAGAGATAAACATCTACATTTCTTTTTTTGCGATGAAGTTTATTGAGATAGTAACTCTTTTCTCTCTCTCTTGCAGGTAAGGTTCATGTTTCCCTCAGCGCTAAAGCTCTACTCGGTAGGTGGTGACGAGTTTATATGGGTAGTTGTATGGTCTGGGGGACACGTGGATGGTCTGGGGGACACGTGGATGGTCTGGGGACACGTGGATGGTCTGCGGGACACGTGGATGGTCTCGTATAGGCCTATAGGACATCTGCAGTTCTTTTATTCTTTCCTTCTCTTCTCCTATGCCTCTCACCGTTCTACTTCCCACCGGCCTCCAGCAATTATCACTGAACAAGAATGTTGAGGTAAGCAGTGGTCGATCAACCCTGGATCTCTCTCTCTCTCTCTCTCTCTCTCTCTCTCTCTCTCTCTCTCTCTCTCTCTCTCTCTCTCTCTCTCTCTCTCTCTCTCTCTCTCTCTCTCTCTCTCTCTCTCAGAACGAGCCATCAGAAACATGCAGTAACAGGGGAAAAAGAGTCATTGCAGTAGTCAGAGAGAGAGAGAGAGAGAGAGAGAGAGAGAGAGAGAGAGAGAGAGAGAGAGAGAGAGAGAGAGAGAGAGAGAGAGAGGGGGGGGAAGGGTTGAGGCTATCACGAGACGGAATTTCCCAATTGAGAGAATTACGTGTTAATTAGTGGAGATGGACAGGGGCTTGAGGAAGTGGGGCTCAGAGCTCAGGCGCTCCGTCTTCAGGTGCTCCCCCACAGCCACGTCGTGGCTCCGGATATGGGGAGAGAAAGAGCGCTCCGTATACGGATGAGTGCCTATATCGGAGGCTATATCCGAAGCCCATTATGAAGCGGGAAATCCGTGTTAGGGGGAGGTGGTATAGAGGTAAGGTGCAACGGAGAAGAGAAGAGGGAGACGGGATAATTAAGAGACGGAAGTGAGAAAGGAAAGACGTGGAAGAGAAGAGGGAAGGTGGAAGAGGAGGAGAGCATCTATCGTAGCGATAATGGTGTCAGCGTAGCTCCAAGGCCGCTATTAATGGGTAGTGTATGGGGGCCCTAATATGGGCAGTGTATCATGGGTAGTTTATGGGGACTACCATTACTGGGGGGCACCATTAAGAAGGGGGGGAGGAGGGGGGGAGTGTATACATTAACTGTATTATACAAGTGTGGCGATAGTTCAGGTCTGGAGAATGTGAAGTTAAGGGTTCAGTATCGGGCGCCATTCTCTCTCTTAACACCTGCATTATTGGCGACGCTTAGAACATTCCTGGTGTACTGCCTGGAGCTCAGGCGAGAGCAACGGCATCACCTACATCTGGATAATATTGGGATGTACAGGTTCCAAATGTGGCCGCCTGAGATTTGGAACCCGTACAGAACGTTCAAGAGTTCTGGAGAGGATCAGTAGGCATGGTAGAGTAGTGCAAACTAACCCCATTGGTCGGTTGGGTGTATGCACACACACACACACACACACACACACACACACACACACACACACACACACACACACACACACACACACACACACACACGCACGGTGAGGGGGGCCTCGTAGCCTGGTGGATAGCGCGCAGGATTCGTAATTCTGTGGCGCGGGTTCGATTCCCGCACGAGGCAGAAACAAATGGGCAAAGTTTCTTTCACCCTGAATGCCCCTGTTACCTAGCAGTAAATAGGTACCTGGGAGTTAGTCAGCTGTCACGGGCTGCTTCCTGGGGTGTGTGTGTGTGTGTGGTGTGGGGAAAAAAAAAAAAAAAATAGTAGTTAGTAAACAGTTGATTGACAGTTGAGAGGCGGGCCGAAAGAGCAAAGCTCAACCCCCGTAAAAACACAACTAGTAAACACAACTAGTAAACACAACTAGTAAACACGCACGCACGCACACGCACGCACGCACATGCAGACGTCTTGTGAATGACAGGAATGTTGGTGTCATGACAAAAGGGTTATTAGCCAAAATTTACTCCAAAGTATGTCAGTCGCTTTGGTGGGAATTCATTGTTTCCCAGGAAGTACCTCTGAGAGTTGTATTAGCGGCACCGGGGGCCCAGTATGAACGGACACCGGGGGCCCAGTATGAACAGACACCGGGGGCCCAGTATGAACGGACACCGGGGGCCCAGTATGAACGGACACCGGGGGCCCAGTATGAACAGACACCGGGGGCCCAGTATGAACGGACACCGGGGGCCCAGTATGAACGGACACCGGGGGCCCAGTATGAACGGACACCGGGGGCCCAGTATGAACGGACACCGGGGGCCCAGTATGAACGGACACCGGGGGCCCTGAATTACTCGCTCTAATGGAGCTTCACTACTATATTTTGTTAACATTTGCGGGAGAAACAGATTTACATCGCTCGAGTGCGTTAAACACAAGTGTAAATAAACACAAGTGTAAATAAAGTGTAAATAAGGATTTTCCGTACGACTGTTAGCTCCAGCAAGTTCAGCTCATCCGCTCGTTAATTATTTCCCAAACACTTAGAGATAAGTGAGATAGTGTGAACAGATAAGTGAGCAGTGTAAGGTACTTTGAGTGTAAACATTCTTTACATTAAGGAACTCTTAGTGTGAGGAAACAATAGGCGTTAATGAAGATAAATGGTATAAATGTAAGAATGGTATGGAATGTAAGAATAAGAGGAAAGAAAAGAGAGTTTAGGCTTCAGTCAGATCACGTTTGTTAAGAAGGTTGGGGCAGTTATGTACTGTGAAAGGGAATAGTGAGTACTGGTGGTGATAGTGAGTACTGGTGGTGATAGTGAGTACTGGTGGTGATAGTGAGAACTGGTGGTGATAGTGAGTACTGGTGGTGATAGTGAGTACTGAAGGTGATAGTGAGTACTGGTGGTGATAGTGAGTACTGGTGGTGATAGTGAGTACTGGTGGTGATAGTGAGTACTGGTGGTGATAGTGAGTACTGAAGGTGATAGTGAGTACTGGTGGTGATAGTGAGTACTGGTGGTGATAGTACTGGTGGTGATAGTGAGTACTGAAGGTGATAGTGAGTACTGAAGGTGATAGTGAGTACTGGTGGTGATAGTGAGTACTGGTGGTGATAGTACTGGTGGTGATAGTGAGTGCTGGTGGTGATAGTGAGTACTGGTGGTGATAGTGAGTACTGGTGGTGATAGTGAGTGCTGGTGGTGATAGTGAGAACTGGTGGTGATAGTGAGTACTGGTGGTGATAGTGAGTACTGAAGGTGATAGTGAGTACTGGTGGTGATAGTGAGTACTGGTGGTGATAGTACTGGTGGTGATAGTGAGTACTGAAGGTGATAGTGAGAGTGAATACTGGAGGTGGTGGTAGATTCTGATGGTGATAGTGAGTACTGGCGGTGCTGGTGATAGTTACAGCACTGATGGTGATGACCGATGGTGGCCAGACGAGGCTGGTAATGATGTTTGTATAGTGAGTGATGTAATAGTGTTGTGACAGTAATGATGGTGAGCGGAGGCCGGCGATGATGAGGTGATGGTGGACACTCACCAGGAGGCCCAGGTGGGGGGGGGGGGGTGAGGATATGCTGGTGGGGGGGAGGGGGGGAGGGGCTGAAGGATGAGAAGGGGTTAAAGAGAGGATGTCTTTACATCAGCGGGGAGGGGTAGGGAATAGGGGATAGGGATGGGTAGGGGGTAGGAAGGGGGGTTTATTATACCACAGGAGGAGGGGGCGCCGGGGGGCATAAGGAGGGGGGGGGGGCGTCACAGCACAGGGCTCTAAGCACCACTAATATTACCGAGGGGATGGGCCTTGGCCCGCCATAACTGGACGTCTACAATTATAAGGAACAAAAAAGTCACGTCGGAGGACTTGGCGACAATGTCATAACCTCGTGGGCTTCCGTGTCGCAGTGGCGGGGGGCACGGCTCCTGCCCCCCCTGCTGGGGTGGTGGGGGGCACGGCCCCTGCCCCCCTGCTGGGGTGGTGGGGGGCACGGCCCCTGCCCCCCTGCTGGGGTGGTGGGGGGCACGGCCCCTGCCCCCCTGCTGGGGTGGTGGGGGGCACGGCTCCTGCCCCCCTACTGGGGGGTGTCCTGTATACTGTAGGAATGGAGTGTAATTCTCTGAACCTTTATTTTCGTCATGTGTAAATGTGTTCAAAGAAGAAGTAGAGTATATATACACTTGTCGAGGCCAGGACACCTGCTACACTTGTTGAGGTCAGGACACTTGTCACACTTGTCGAGGACAGGACACCTACCACACTTGTCGAGGTCAGGACACCTGCCACACTTGTCGAGGTCAGGACACCTGCCACACTTGTCGAGGACAGGACACCTGCCACACTTGTCGAGGACACCTGTCACACTTGTCGAGGACAGGACACCTGCCACACTTGTCGAGGACAGGACACCTGCCACACTTGTCGAGGACACCTGTCACACTTGTCGAGGACAGGACACCTGTCACACTTGTCGAGGGCAGGACACCTGTCACACTTGTCGAGGACAGGACACCTGCCACACTTGTCGAGGACAGGACACCTGCCACACTTGTCGAGGACACCTGTCACACTTGTCGAGGACAGGACACCTGTCACACTTGTCGAGGGCAGGACACCTGTCACACTTGTCGAGGACAGGACACCTGCCACACTTGTCGAGGACAGGACACCTGCCACGCTTGTCGAGGACAGGACACCTGCCATACTTGTCGAGGCCAGGACACCTGCCACACTCGTCGAGGACAGGACACCTGCCACACTTGTCGAGGCCAGGACACCTGCCACACTTGTCGAGGACAGGACACCTGCCACACTCGTCGAGGACAGGACACTTGCCACACTTGTCGCCAGCCGCCTTGTTAAGAGCGAGGCTGGTCTCGTTGTCTGGCGGCGTCTCGTGACTCACCATAACAAAAACGCTCCTTAACCTAACAGGCTGAGACTGAGCAGGTCGCCGACGGCAGCGTCCCGGTGTAACTGGCGGAGACTGAGCAGGTCGCCGACGGCAGCGTCCCGGTGTAACTGGCGGAGACTGAGCAGGTCGCCGACGGCAGCGTCCCGGTGTAACTGGCTGAGAGTGAGCAGGTCGCCGACGGCAGCGTCCCGGTGTAAAACTAAGCTAAAACACAATCAAAACATAGGAGAAAACTTGAACAGTTGCAAGCGGGTGTTCTTAGTGGCAGAGGACAGGTGTGAAGGTCACTAAGTAGAGTAGACGTGTGTGAGCGGAGGTGAACAGGTTGTGACGGGTCACAAGACGACCTCTCCTGCGTCTTGAGAGTAGCTCTCTCGCTGAAGATCAAGTTGGGGACTCAATAGGGTGTCCTGGGGGACTCCGGGGACTTGGGGGGCCCTTGAGAGAAATGTGTAAACATAGGATGGAATGCTGGCTTGCTGGGTAGACGTTGTCCCAGAACCATCTATGGGTGCAATCCAGGCGCGTGGTGCTTGTTTCTTTCGACGTGTCTGCTATTCTAGCTGTACTTGTGTGTGCTGAGACTCAGTTCTTGGGTCCCCACTTCTGAACCTTCGGTCGACTGAGTTTTAAGTGCCTGGGTTCTGGACTGGTTGATGTTTGATCAGCCAGGAGGCCTAGTTAGAGACAAGGCCGCGGGCAAGTTGATGTTGATCCCCGGAGCCGCCACAAGGTAGACACAAGGTAGACACAAGGTAGATAGACCGTCGCTGACATGAACAAGGCGAGCCAGCACGAGGACTCCCGTCAAATGTCTGAAGGAGACGTCGTCCACGACGAGATTAATGTATCTTGTCACTTGACAGTGTAAGGTTAGACGAGATAAATGGCTGCTCCCCTCTCACTGATCTGTGTCCGAGGTCTCTCATACTTTCCTGATGTTTAATACTGTGTGTGAGGTTACAATAGTCTTCTTGATTGTGGTAATGCTTTTGTGGGCAGTTGTGGTGTGTGTGCTTTTGTGGTGTGCTCTGGTGTGTTGTGTTGTGTTGTGCTCTGGTGTGTTGTGTTGTGTTGTGCTCTGGTGTGTTGTGGTGTGCTCTGGTGTGTTGTGGTGTGCTCTGGTGTGTTGTGTTGTGTTGTGCTCTGGTGTGTTGTGGTGTGCTCTGGTGTGTTGTGTTCTGGTGTGTTGTGTTGTGTTGTGTTGTGTGTTGTGGTGTGTGTTGTGTTGTGTTGTGTTGTGTGTTGTGGTGTGTGTTGTGTTGTGTTCTGGTGTGTTGTGTTGTGTTGTGGTGTGAGGTTCGTGGCCTACATACCCGAGAATAGTGCCATGTTAGCCCCTGACCTTCACCTGGCACCTGGCCTTGTTAGTGCCTTGCTGCCCTCACCTGCACCCGTCCCTTTTCTCCCCAACCATCACCTGCCCCCCACGCCCCTCCCTCACCCCCCTTCCCCCTTCCTCTTGTTCCTATGGTAGAGCGACAGTCTTGCTTCAGCAGGCCGGCGTTCAATCCCCGACTGTCCAATTAATTCGTTGGATACATCCCCCCCCCTTCGGTCCCATCCCTAATCCCTTCTAAGTGCTATATAGTCGCGATGGCTTGGCGCGTTCTCCTGATAGTTCCCTTCCCTACCTCACCCCATTTTGTGTCTTCATATCTCAATAGACTTGTTTAAATTTTAATTCAAAGAAGAAAGGATTAGGCAGCAACTATGTAGCGACTCTAGGGCTAGAGAGGCGGGGGCCAGGAGCTGAGTCTCCCTCACACGTGTAGGTGAAGACACACACACACACACACACACACACACACACACACACACAGCGGAGCCCAGGATGGGAGTTGTTGTTTTAGATTTAGCTACTCAGAACGAAGTGTCCATGTAGCACGGTCTATGGTGAGCCCGCAACAGGTTGGGAGGTGTAGAAGCACTTTAGGCCCGCGGGCAAGAGTTCTGGTGTATTCAGTGGTCTTATAATACCACGGCTGTAGCCTGGGGTTGGCGGGCCAGCCTCTACACCAACCTCGGCCACCTGTGTGGGTCGTCTCCTCCATGCCAACCCCAACAACACACGAGATCACAGCTCCCACCAGCACCTGAAAGCACAACAACTTACCTTTCCTGGAGAAATGTACAAGAAAATATAAATCAATAAATTTTCTTAATACAGCGCTGGTGCTTCGTGGAGACCAAACGCCAAGGAGAGAGATTCCGCGGTGGTTCTGGGACCGCAGGACCGCGGTGGTTCTGGGACCGCAGGACCGCGGTGGTTCTGGGACCGCAGGACCGCGGTGGTTCTGGGACCGCAGGACCGCGGTGGTTCTGGGACCGCAGGACCGCGGTGGTTCTGGGACCGCAGGACCGCGGTGGTTCTGGGACCGCAGGACCGCGGTGGTTCTGGGACCGCAGGACCGCGGTGGTTCTGGGACCGCAGGACCGCGGTGGTTCTGGGACCGCATGACCGCGGTGGTTCTGGGACCGCAGGACCGCGGTGGTTCTGGGACCGCAGGACCGCGGTGGTTCTGGGACCGCAGGACCGCGGTTATCCACGACGGAACGAGAGGTGGAAAAAAAGATAAATGGCTCTTAATAGTTACGGACAAGATGGAAAGGGGCGGCGTCTGGGAAGATGTAACCTCCAGGTAACTATTCACACAAGAAAAGAACTGTCGTTCGATGGTGCGGGAAGTTGTGGATAAATAGGGTTTCCTGAGAGGCGAAAGATCTTGGGTCTGGGTGGGTGTTGTGGGGGGGGGGACCAGGAGGTTGCTTCTTGGTCTGGAAAACGTTTGAATAAAGTTTACAATTATGTCGGTGGAAATGTTGGATAAAGAAGCTTTATTTTGTTTTATTTTTGTGTGGGATAGCCGCCTGACAGCTGGGTGGACAGCGCTTCGGATTCGTAGTCCTGAGGTTCCGGGTTCGATCCCCGGTGGAGGCGGAGATAAATGGGCAAAATGTTTTTCACCCTGATGCCCTTCTTACATAGCAGTAAATAGGTACCTGGGAGTTAGACAGCTGCTACGGGCGGCTTCCTGGGGGGTGTGTAACAAATAGGAGGCCTGGTCGAGGACCGGGCCGCGGGGACGCTAAGCCCCGAAAAATCATCTCAAGATAACCTCTCTAGAATCTCAAGATGGTTCTTGGTAGAGGAGAGCGGTGGAGGCAGCGTGAGTAAATTTAAATTTAAATTTTGCCCCGAGGGGCGAGTTTATTGGGCAGCGCCACTCATCTTGTGAGTGGACACACCGCCATAGCAGCATGTACAACACTCCCCAATAAGAAGAAAACCCGCTGGGTTGTTCATCCTGTTACTTGTGAGTGTCCGCGGGTGACACGCTGCCTTCAGCGTGGGCAGTTGTAGAGGGACTGGGCACTGCCACACCGGGTGACGGCTCTGGTAATTACTGGACGAGATCCAGTAAGGACTCCCCGTCTCCCGAGTTAATGGCTAACCAGCCAACCCAACTACGCCAGATCAGAACACCGAACAAGGTAGTGTACACTTCATCAGTTAGTGGCAGTGCGCATGTATGCGCAAGACGGAGTGAAACAGAATTAAATTTAAGTACTTCTTTGCATAAGATGCCCCCCAAAAAGGGCGCGCTGGAGTGTGTCAGGGTATGGAGAGGTGTGGGTCCCGGTGTGGGTCCCGGTGTGGGTCCCGGTGCTGGTGCTGTACCGGGAGGTTGTGTGGACCTCAACCCTGGAAACACAAACCGAAACTGTCTCTATTTTCCGCTTGTTACAACTTGTAATAAAGTTGTTACATCTTGGCTTAACGTGTTGATGACGTATTAGAACGTTGTTACAACCTGCTATATTGGTTGTTATAACTCGTTAGGAGGTGTTAAAACATATTCGAACGTTGTACCAACGTCGTAGTTTCGGTGTGTGTTTGGCGGGAATACATTAAATCACTGGTAACAGCGCCGGGTGCCAACTCCCGGCATGGTAATATTTAGGTGAAGAACATGGCGAGTGACAGCAGGCTGGTGAGGCACTCTGGCACCCTCCCCGTGCCTGCACTCGCAGCTCTGCACCAGAACCAACCATGCTGGAAATATATAAACAAAGCTGTTTTTAAATTAAGTTTTCAAGTGCTTGTTATACCAAAGTTTGTTGCAGGAAGTTAAGAAGAGCAACGGATTCAACACTATCTTCCCAAGCACCACGAAGGTCTGGAGGGCCTTCTGCACCACTGTACTGGAAGACGACGGAGTGTGAAGTCAATCATGTAACACAGATTGTATTGATTAGGTTCATGTATTATGTATAGTTACAGGGGTACATAATAGGCCCAGCAACTGAGCCTCAATGAATGTATGTATGTATATATATATATGTCGTACCTAGTAGCCAGAACGCACTTCTCAGCCTACTATGCAAGGCCCGATTTGCCTAATAAGCCAAGTTTTCATGAATTTATTGTTTTTCGACTACCTAACCTACCTAACCTAACCTAACATAACTTTTTCGGCTACCTAACCTAACCTAACCTATAAAGATAGGTTAGGTTAGGTTAGGTAGAGTTGGTTAGGTTCGGTCATATATCTACGTTAATTTTAACTCCAATAAAAAAAAATTGGCCTCATACATAATGAAATGGGTAGCTTTATCATTTCATAGGAAAAAAATTAGAGAACATATATTAATTCAGGAAAACTTGGCTTATTAGGCAAATCGGGCCTTGCATAGTAGGCTGAGAAGTGCGTTCTGGCTACTAGGTACGACATATATATATATATATATATATATATATATATATATATATATATATATATATATATATATATATATATATATATAATATATATAATATATAAAATACATGTTGTCAGGCATTCAACATTCCAAGATAGTGAAGTATTGTGGAGGAAGGTGCCAGGAAGGTGAAGGTCGCCTGGGGATGGAGGAGGGAAGGTGGGAGATAAGGAGATGGGAGTCAGCGTAATGTCTCTCTAACACAATGGCTGCTTCTTGCATCACATCTCTCGCTACACGCTATTGTTGGGAGTACTTTTGTTTTGCGGGGTATTGTTGCGTGTGTTGAGGTGGATTGCAGGTGTTGATCAGGGAACTTAACACCCTTGTGGGTGTTAGTGTTATCCTATGGTAACACCGCATCTTGGAGGCAAAATGGTGGGAATTACTAAATACAAAAACTAGAGTAAGAATGACCTTACTCTGTAACTCACCCAAACTATTACGGTCACTCGTCTAGCCTGGTCCTCCAGCATCCGTCCCTCCAGCACCCATCCCTTCAGCATCCATCCCTTCAGCACCCATGCCTTCAGCATCCATGCCTTCAGCACCCATGCCTTCAGCATCCATCCCTCCAGCACCCATGCCTTCAGCATCCATGCCTTCAGCACCCATGCCTTCAGCATCCATCCCTCCAGCACCCATGCCTTCAGCATCCATCCCTCCAGCACCCATGCCTTCAGCATCCATCCCTCCAGTACCCATGCCTTCAGCATCCATCCCTCCAGCACCCATGCCTTCAGCATCCATCCCTCCAGTACCCATGCCTTCAGCACCCATCCCTTCAGCTCAATGAAAAAGGAGTAAATAAAAATGTCTAGGCCGGGCTCGGGGAGTAGAAGAACTCTGGAAACCCTCCCCAGGTATGCTCCAGGTAAGGGAGGAGATAATTAAGGAAGAAAAGCGGGAAGATAAAAGGGAGGAGGAGGAGGAGACATGACAAAAATAAGGAGAAAGTACCCTGCCTGTAGCACTAATTGGCAGCTGCTGCAGGATTTTTGTTTATATATATATATATAAACAAAATATATATATATATATATATATATATATATATATATATATATATATATATATATATATATATATATATATATATATATATAATATGTATAGATAGATAGTCGATATATACTGATGTTGACCCTCAAATATCTGAAAAAGCCGGTCCATGTCTTGTTAGGTCGGACAAGGCTGAACCAGGCTGGGCCAGGCTGGGCCAGGCTGGGCCAGGCTGGGCCAGGCTGGGCCAGGCCGGGCCAGGCCGGGTCAAGTGAAGCCGCATAACATAACTGAGTGACCTTTGAGTGACCGTTGGGAGCTGTGACTCACCGCTGTGGTCACAACACAGGTGGAGCTCTGAGCAATAATGTCCAGTACACGAGGTGAGTGTATGCATGAGAGACGGTCATGAGGGGTGAGACCAGGTGAGACATAATGAGACCTGGAGGTGACCTGGGGTCACTATGCTCCTCCCCGCTCTGGAATGATCCGGCAGGCTGTTGTGGCTGGCAGAATATAGGCTTTGAAATTGCAATATTTTATAAAATAATGCATCACACTATTGCCTTTAACAGCATGGTAAATATCCCCCTGGTAATGCCAAAGGCTTTCTCCAGGTAAGGTTAACTCATTAACGTAAGAGGTAATGAGAATACTTCACCTCCGGGGCATCTTGCAGTTGCTTTCTACTATTTCTTTAAGGAGCGAAAGGCATTCCTACACGCGCCACTCTGATAAAAAAGGCCATATAAATGTTTTACGGGGCCTGGCCTCTAGGGGTTTTTGCGCTCTGGTCATTCCACACAAGACAAAGGCCCTAACGCCACCTCATTTACCACATTTCACCATTACGGAGAGCACGATGATGAGGCACGGTAGAGAGAGGGAGGGAGAGAGGGAGAGAGAGATGAGAGATGGGAGATGGGAGAGAGAGAGATGAGAGAGAGAGAGATGAGAGAGAAAGAGATGAGAGAAGGGGGAAGGGGAGAGAGTCATGCCTTCAGACATATACTAATATATATATATATATATATATATATATATATATATATATATATATATATATATATATATATATATATATATATATATATTTTATTAAATATGACCGAAAAAGTAAGATTAATAATTCTAACACGAATTTTCTCAATCTTTCGTACATTATGCTTCACTGTTGGAGGTAAATCAAAAATCACTTCTCCAAAATTCATTTTTATTTCTAGTCTGACGCGACACGGGCGCGTTTCGTAAAACTTATTACATTTTCAAAGACTTCACAAATACACAACTGAGGAAACTGAGGAAACTGTATTCTGAGGAAACTACTCCAAGCTTGTACTAAAGAGGCACCCTTCTTGAGCCCGGATGGGCACATGTATAAGCAAGTAGATGGGGTCGCTATGGGTTCTCCCCTAGGTGTCCTGTTTGCAAACTTCTACATGGGTACCATCGAGCAAAAAGTCTTAGTCGACATGAACTTGAAACCGGCCATATACTGCAGGTATGTTGACGACATTTTTACACAGGTACCTGATGTCAGACATCTGCAGGAGCTGAAGGAGGCATTTGAGCAGAGTTCCGTGCTGCGTTTCACTTACGAGACGGAAAAGGATGGGAAGCTGCCTTTTCTAGATGTAACAGTCATGGAAAAGGGCGGAGGTTTCCACACTGCAGTCTACACAAAGGAAACAAACATAGGAATGTGCCTAAATGCCAACAGCGACTGCCCTGACAGGTACAAGAGGAGTGTTGTTAACGCATACGTCGACCGTGCTCTCAGCCACAGCTCAGAATGGAAGCAAGTCGACGAAGAACTCTGTAGGGTAAGGCAGGTTCTAGTCAATAACGGCTTCTCCAATGGTTTCATCGAAGACATCATAAGAAGGAAAGTGAAAAGCCATGCAACCTCCGAAGAGACAACTAACACAACACCTATACCCCCTATTAGACTATTTTACAGGAACTTCTTTTCCACAGCTCATAAAACAGAGGAAAGGGTCCTGAAAGATATTGTTAATAGAAACGTTATCCCTACAGACAAAAATCAGAGGATACAACTGACGATTTACTATAAAACCAGAAAAACGGCCAGCCTACTCATGAGAAACTCTCCAGACACGAAACAGAACGCTTTAAAAGAGACTAACGTCGTCTATGCCTTCAAATGCCCACTTGGGGACTGTAAGCTCCAAAAAACCCAGTATATAGGCAGGACAACAACATCTCTTTCTAGGCGTTTAACGATGCATAAACAACAGGGCTCCATTAAGGAACATATAATCTCTTCCCATAACCAAACCATCGCCAGAGAAATCCTAGTAAACAACACAGAAATCATCGATAGATACAGCGATAGCAGGCGGCTAGACGTTTGCGAGGCACTACACATCAAGAAGTCAACACCAGCAATCAACAGCCAATTATTGCACAACTATATTCTACCCACCTCAAGACTCCGCTCCAATATAGAAGCATCAAGAAATATGGACCAATAGGCTTTCTACAAACACTTCTATTCAATATCCATTGTTTCGTGTTCTGTCTTGTGTTGATACTTTTAATACCCTATTAATATCCTCTAATGCCACATCATCCTTCCCACCTTACTCAAATGTAATGCCACATCACCCTTCCCACCTCACTCAAATGTAGATATAAAATCAGGGAAACGCAAGTTCTAATTAGTTGTGTATTTGTGAAGTCTTTGAAAATGTAATAAGTTTTACGAAACGCGCCCGTGTCGCGTCAGACTAGAAATAAAAATGAATTTTGGAGAAGTGATTTTTGATTTACCTCCAACAGTGAAGCATAATGTACGAAAGATTGAGAAAATTCGTGTTAGAATTATTAATCTTACTTTTTCGGTCATATTTAATAAAATATGTCTACAGGAAAGACTGCTACCAAAATATATATATATATATATATATATATATATATATATATATATATATATATATATATATATATATATATATATATATATATATATATATATATATATAATATACATATATAATATAATATAATATAATATGTCTGCAGGTATGATAATTTCGTAATTTTGAAGGAAAGCTCTTGTAGTATCTACTATAAGAATGTCTGTCTGTCCAAAGTTGGAGGTCAGGCGCTTGGAGCTGGCCTTGTCCCAATTTGTAGGGGAAATAGTCTGCGGTACAGGACGGACATAGGCTGGTCTGGGTAGGCCTAAGTTATATGGTTTAAAAATTAGTATTAATTATTCACACTCTCACATCAGATTCTCACGGATTCGATTCTGGTCAAATGTGAAATATTGGTGGAGGTGACCCAAGACTTTTTTGTCGTCAGAACGAATGTTTCCTTAAAATTAAACACGTATAGTAGTTTCATTGCTTTGTAATATTATTTTTTAGGAAGAAGAGGGGTTTAAGTTGGGAGGGGGGAGGGAGGGGGGGAGGGGAAGACGAGGGAGGAGGGGGGAGGGGAAGACGAGGGTGGAGGGGGGAGGGGAAGACGAGGGTGGAGGGGGGAGGGGAAGACGAGGGAGGAGGGGGGGAGGGGGAAGTGGTATTAACACGTCACCTCAATACAACACTAAACAATTACTAACAATTACAAACCTAGTCTTAAGTACCCCCCCAAAAAAATTAATGTTGTGTGTGGAGCAATGACAAGAGCGTGGGAGGTATTCCCCAAGCTCGTTAGAGAGACGAGTACACGTGACAAGCCAATGACTACCTGTTGATTGACGGTTGAGAGGCGGGACCAAAGAGCCAGAGCTCAACCCCCGCAAACACAACTAGGTGAGTACAGGCAGCGCCAACTCACCGTGGTGGCCAAACCCACAACTCACTACGTTATCTTTCACGTGAAAAATAAGACAAGAGATATAATGTGATTATAATTTAATATAATTGCACCAAAAATGGTTTGTGTTTTCATATGGCTTTCAGCGCCTGTTAAGTTGTTGTTCACCTAGTTGTGTTCACCTAGTTGTGTTCACCTAGTTGTGTTCACCTAGTTGTTGTTCACCTAGTTGTGTTCACCTAGTTGTTGTTCACCTAGTTGTGTTCACCTAGTTGTTGTTCACCTAGTTGTGTTCACCTAGTTGTTGTTCACCTAGTTGTGTTCACCTAGTTGTTGTTCACCTAGTTGTTGTTCACCTAGTTGTTGTTCACCTAGTTGTTGTTCACCTAGTTGTGTTCACCTAGTTGTTGTTCACCTAGTTGTGTTCACCTAGTTGTGTTCACCTAGTTGTTGTTCACCTTGTTGTGTTCACCTAGTTGTGTTCACCTAGTTGTTGTTCACCTAGTTGTTGTTCACCTAGTTGTGTTCACCTAGTTGTGTTCACCTAGTTGTTGTTCACCTAGTTGTGTTCACCTAGTTGTTGTTCACCTAGTTGTGTTCACCTAGTTGTTGTTCACCTAGTTGTGTTCACCTAGTTGTGTTCACCTAGTTGTTGTTCACCTAGTTGTGTTCACCTAGTTGTGTTCACCTAGTTGTGTTCACCTAGTTGTTGTTCACCTAGTTGTGTTCACCTAGTTGTGTTCACCTAGTTGTTGTTCACCTAGTTGTGTTCACCTAGTTGTGTTCACCTAGTTGTTGTTCACCTAGTTGTGTTCACCTAGTTGTGTTCACCTAGTTGTGTTCACCTAGTTGTTGTTCACCTAGTTGTGTTCACCTAGTTGTGTTCACCTAGTTGTTGTTCACCTAGTTGTGTTCACCTAGTTGTGTTCACCTAGTTGTTGTTCACCTAGTTGTGTTCACCTAGTTGTGCTTACAGGGGTTGAGCTCTGCTCTGTCAGCCCGCCTCTCACTTGTCAATCAACTGTTTCTACTACTCCCCCCCCCCACACACACCCCAGGAAGCAGCCCGTGACAGCTGACTAACTCCCAGGTACCTATTTACTGCTAGGTAACAGGGGGCATAGGGTGAAAGAACCTCTGTCCATCGTTTCTCGCCGGCGCCCGGGATCGAACCGGGGAGCATAGGATCACGTGCCCAGCGTGCTGTCCGCTCGGCCGGCCGGCTCCCCTTGTGTGGTATATGAACTTCTCTCAGTTCAAATAACATTTATATGAATTTTTACTTCCTGGCATTTGTTAATAAAAGTATGGAACAGCTTTTTATTGCCGATTATAATCTGATGAAAAGTATATTTCCTATCTTATTTTAAGAGAAAATAAGAGAAGTCTTATTTTCACATGAACAAATCCACAAGGGCCGTGGATCACGCTATTTGTTGTGGTTGGCAGTCCTTAAGTAAAGGACACGAAGACCTTTACTACCTCCTTTATTAGACTTGAGAAGCACATTATTAGCCAGGATGAGGTGCCATCTCTCACCTGACTGGTGTTCACGTGTTAAGAGTGATACAGTAATGTGTGTGGAGCGTCCAGGGAGCTTCAAGGTCACTTCAGGGAGATTAAGGACACGTTCACCAGGCTGGTGTTCCGGGTGGTCTGGTGGGCTTCTGGGTGTTGACACTGTGGCTCCAACACTGTGGCTCCAACACTACGGCTCCAACACTACGGCTCCAACACTACGGCTCCAACACTACGGCTCCACCTGTCCTGTTGGTGGTACACCTCTTGCTTCTCTGGCTGTGTTCTCTCATCTACCGGTACAGTGATCTCTCACCCTCCCCCCCCCGCCCCCAGAGGTGTGACCCCCCCTCCCCCAGAAGTGTGACCCCCCCCTCCTCCCCCCCTCCCCCTCCAGACGTGTCACGAATACTTTCCTTGTCTCCGCTTTTTGTTTATTTTGTGTTTTGCTTAATCACAATTTCATGTTTTTGTTCAACTTTCTCTTAATCTGTCATGAACTTGCCTGAGAGTCACTCCTCACGACCGAAGCTCCTTGCCCCCCCCCTCACCCCCTCATACCTCCTCCCACCCTCTCCCCCCCCTCACACCCCCTCCTCCCCTCACACCCCCTCCCCCCCTCACACCCCCTCCCCCCCCCCTCACCTGTGCTCGACATCTCTCTCTCTTCCCATTCTCGTTTTTCTCCGACTTCCCTACAAGTGACTAGGGAGGGGACAAAGTCTAGCTTTGCAGGCAGTCGCGTCCAGCAACCTGGTTGACCTTCCTTACCTTTTCGACGCACCACGACGTACAGGCCACACCCCGCGTTACTTCCACTCTCTCCATAGCATTTTATTTCTTGTCTGAGATCTTAGTTATGTGTCTCTGTATAATGGAGTAGAAAGAGTCCCCGGCGTTCCCCGGGTCTATCTACACTACCCGCAGGTCATCTACCCGGGGGGGGGGGGGGAAGTATATCAACACCAGCCATATACTTCTCTTCCTGATTTCTTTTTACGTTTTCATTTCCTGGAATTATCATTTTTCCCTGTCACCCCCTTGTTCTGTCACTCACCCCTGCTCTGTCACTCACCCCCTGCTCTGTCACTCACCCCCTTGTTCTGTCACTCACCCCCTGCTCTGTCACTCACCCCCTGCTCTGTCACTCACCCCCTGCTCTGTCACTCACCCCCTTGTTCTGTCACTCACCCCCTTGTTCTGTCACTCACCCCCTTGTTCTGTCACTCACCCCCTGCTCTGTCACTCACCCCCTTGTTCTGTCACTCACCCCCTGCTCTGTCACTCACCCCCTGCTCTGTCATTCACCCCCTTGTTCTGTCACTCACCCCCTGCTCTGTCACTCACCCCTTGTTCTGTCACTCACCCCCTGCTCTGTCACTCACCCCCTGCTCTGTCACTCACCCCCTTGTTCTGTCACTCACCCCCTTGTTCTGTCACTCACCCCCTTGTTCTGTCACTCACCCCCTTGTTCTGTCACTCACCCCCTGCTCTGTCACTCACCCCCTGCTCTGTCACTCACCCCCTTGTTCTGTCACTCACCCTCTGCTCTGTCACTCACCCCCTGCTCTGTCACTCACCCCCTGCTCTGTCACTCACCCCCTGCTCTGTCACTCACCCCCTGCTCTGTCTCCCCGCCGGCGGCCCCGTCTCCCGCCTCCAGTAATACTTTCCCCGTCTCCTCCTTACCGTATTATTATCGCCCAGTAAGAGGGCAGAAACAAACACACACCACACACACACACACACACACACACACACACACACACACACACACACACACACACACACACACACACACACACACACACACACACACACACACACCACCACATACACACACACATATGATAGAGCCCAATAGCCTCAGGAACCTGTACACCAGTTGATTGACAGTTGAGAGGCGGGACCAAAGAGCCAGAGCTCAACCCCCGCAAGCACAAATAGGTGAGTATAAATAGGTGAGTACACACACGACGCGAGAAAGAGACCTGGGCGTGGACGTAACACCTAATCTATCTCCTGAGGCACATATAAATAGGATAACAGCAGCAGCGTAGTCTACACTGGCAAAAGTTAGAACATCATTCAGAAACCTAAGTAAGGAGGCATTTAGGGCGCTTTACACTGCCTACGTGAGACCAGTCTTAAAGTATGTCGCCTCATCAGGGAGTCTCCATCTGAAGAAGCATATAAGGAAACTGGAAAAGCTTCAGAAGTTTGCAACGAGACTCGTCCCAGAGTTACGAGGTATGGGGTATGAGGAGCGCCTGAAGGAACTGTGCCTTACGACACTAGAAAAAGAAGGGAGAGGGGGGATATGATAGGAACGTATAAAATACTCAGGGGGATTGACAGTGTGACCATAGACGAAATGTTCACACGGAATAGTAACAGAACGAGGGGACATGGATGGAAGCTGGAAACTCAGATGAGTCGCAGAGATGTTAGGAAGTTTTCTTTTAGCGTGAGAGTAGTGGGAAAATGGAATGCACTTAAGGAGCAGGTTGTGGAAGCAAACTCTCTTCATAATTTTAACGCCAGGTATGATAGGGAAATAAGACCGGGGTCATTGCTGTAAACAACCGATGGCTCGAAAGGCGGGATCCAAGAGTCAATGCTCGATCCTGCAGACACAAATAGGTGAGTACACAAACACAATATACATATAAATATATATGCAATTAAAAGATTAGACAATAAGCTATCACAGGATACAGTGAGCATTGTAGCATATATTGGCCACCGCCAGATCTTGCTGGTAAGGTTAGGTTACTGGTGGAGAATCATACAGGAAGAATTAAGGAAGCCTCACCAAGGCTCGTGTAGTGAGGCTCCTCACAGTCACTACCACACTACACTCACACTTCAGTATAGTGTAAGCACCCACAAGCAAAATGCAAAAACCAAAACGCAGTTACTTTCCTTGTATATGTAAATCATGTTATAAATCTTGGCAATTCTTAACAAACCCAGCAACAACTTCAAGCTTGCAGAGTTCTACTCAATTCAATTTCTTTATTATGCACCCCATACCCATCCCGTGGGCGGTGGTGTAAAGGATCACAGAGGCACATAATCGGTTCAGGAACTGAACCCTCTAGTTCGTTTAGCTAAGCAAATAACAATCTTTTGACGCTAGTTACAAGATTATCAATGTTGTATACACATGTACAGAGTTCTACTGACAACTTAAATGGCAACTTGGAGGGTTGTACGTAGAGTGTGGTCTGTGACCAGGCTGGACTTGTGCGAGCTTGGTCCATCAGACTGTTGCTCGGATTGATTGACTGATGCAGATTAAGCCACCCAGGAGCCGAGCGGACAGCATGCTGGACTTGTGATCCTGTGGTCCTGGGT
Source organism: Procambarus clarkii (assembly GCF_040958095.1). Taxonomy (NCBI): domain Eukaryota; kingdom Metazoa; phylum Arthropoda; class Malacostraca; order Decapoda; family Cambaridae; genus Procambarus; species Procambarus clarkii. The sequence goes on from NC_091201.1 coordinate 23,518,900, forward strand.
TCGATCCCAGGCACCGGCGAGAAACAATGGGCAGAGTTTCTTTCACCCTATGCCCCTGTTACCTAGCAGTAAAATAGGTACCTGGGTGTTAGTCAGCTGTCACGGGCTGCTTCCTGGGGGTGGAGGCCTGGTCGAGGACCGGGCCGCGGGGACACTAAAGCCCCGAAATCATCTCAAGATAACCTCAAGATAACCCAAGAGGTGGCACCCACCAATAGGTCCATGGAGCGGCCTATATTGGAATTTTTCAGAATAGCCGTCTTGGAGGTATGAGTTATATGGCACTGGTGCCGTAGCCACTGGCCTTGAGGGCAGTGAAATGTGAGTGTAGTGGGTGTTTGGAGGCATGCCAGTGTCCGAGTGTGTGTGTGGGGCGTTGGCTAGCTAGGCTGCCAGCCGGCCACAGGGGGGGGGGGGCTGGTGAGTCAGAGGTCAACCTCCATTGTTCCTCAAGTTACCTCCGCTTCTCTGACCCCTTCACCTTCATCGACCTCATCAGAGCTGATAACCTGTCACGACACCCTTCACTCACCCCTTCACTCCCCCCTCTCACTCCCCCCCCCTCACTCCCCCCCTCACTCCCCCCCCTCACTCCCCCCCCCTCATCAAACACCTTGGCCACCTGTCGAGACGATGACTGGCCTTAAATCTCCATGACCACCTCTACAGGCCAGGTCACCACAGGCTGGGTCAGGTCACCACAGGCTGGGTCAGGTCACCACAGGCTGGGTCAGGTCATCACAGGCTGGGTCAGGTCACCACAGGCTGGGTCAGGTCACCACAGGCTGGGTCAGGTCATCACAGGCTGGGTCAGGTCACCACAGGCTGGGTCAGGTCACCACAGGCTGGGTCAGGTCACCACAGGCTGGGTCAGGTCACCACAGGCTGGGTCAGGTCATCACAGGCTGGGTCAGGTCATCACAGGCTGGGTCAGGTCATCACAGGCTGGGTCAGGTCACCACAGGCTGGGTCAGGTCATCACAGGCTGGGTCAGGTCACCACAGGCTGGGTCAGGTCACCACAGGCTGGGTCAGGTCACCACAGGCTGGGTCAGGTCATCACAGGCTGGGTCAGGTCATCACAGGCTGGGTCAGGTCACCACAGGCTGGGTCAGGTCACCACAGGCTGGGTCAGGTCGGAGCTTGGTCCAACAGGCTGTTGCTTGGATGAAGTGCAAGATGGAGTGATGTGTAGGAACAAGTTGCAAGTAGCACGGGCTATGGTGAGCCCGTAGTGGACTTACCTGGCACAGGAGCGGGGTTGTGTAGACCTGTTAGTGTCCACACCAGCCAGTCTTACACCTGGCTGGTCACACACGTGACCAACACTGAGGAGTGGTCAGGTGTGTGTGGCCTAAGGTTCGGAAGGACAGGTTAATTTGGCGTAGGCCTGGCCATGAAGGTTAGGTTAGTTGGGCGGCAGTGTGACGGGACGATGGTCGTGCATGACTGGAGGAACACCTCACCCGTCACTCCCACCTGACGACGCATGACTGGAGGAACACCTCACCCGTCACTCCCACCTGACGACGCATGGCTGGAGGAACACCTCACCCGTCACTCCCACCTGACGACGCATGACTGGAGGAACACCTCACCCGTCACTCCCACCTGACGACGCATGGCTGGAGGAACACCTCACCCGTCACTCTCACCTGACGACGCATGACTGGAGGAACACCTCACCGGTCACTCCCACCTGACGACGCATGACTGGAGGAACACCTCACCGGTCACTCCCACCTGACGACGCATGACTGGAGGAACACCTCACCCGTCACTCCCACCGGACGACGCATGACAGGTTATACACATATGACAGTCATGGCAGGAGCCGCATGGTGTGGCACGTGCAACAGAGGCGTCGTGAGGCCAGCATCTTGAGACAGCATGAGAGGTGCAGCATGCTTCATGATGTAGGCTCCCCGGACACGAGCGAGGGAGGCCTACAATGATAGTACATATAGCAACTATTTGAACATTGCTAGGCCTACTAAATGTGCTGTATTTAACCTAAGACAGCGTATATTAGGCTTGGTTAGGCTAGGCTAGGTTAGGTTAGGTTAGGCAAGGCTAGGTTAGGCAAGGCTAGGTTAGGCAAGGCTAGGTTAGGCAAGGCTAGGCTAGGCAAGGTTAGGCTAGGCAAGGCTAGGTTAGGCTAAGCTAGGTTAGGCTAGGTTAGGTTAGCCTTTGTTACGTTCTTTAGTTTTCCAGTTTGTTTACAATACAATTTAGGGTGACAACAAAAAGTCATGTTTTTGGGCCGTGCTGTTTATTTGTTTACATTTGAGCAAATCCTTGTTTTAAGTCCTAGTCATTTGAAGAGGATGAGGTGGATGAGGCGCCATGACACCGTGGCCACGCATCCAGCACCACCAGTGTCTGCCAGCTCAGGCACGGCTCAGGCACAGCTCGGGCACGGCTCAGGCACGGCTCAGGCACGGCTCAGGCACGGCTCAGGCACGGCTCGGGCACGGCTCAGGCATGGCTCAGGCACGGCTCAGGCACGGCTCGGGCACGGTAACAAGTAAGGAGAGTATTTAAACAATGGCCCTTATCAAGACAGCGTGTAAAAAACTGGAGGTCTGATAGTCTCATGAAAAATGGTCCCGTGCCACGGTGAGAGTGAGGAGTGGTCCGTGCCACGGTGAGAGTGAGGAGTGGTCCGTGCCACGGTGAGAGTGAGGAGTGGTCCGTGCCACGGTGAGAGTGAGGAGTGGTCCGTGCCACGGTGAGAGTGAGGAGTGGTCCGTGCCACGGTGAGAGTGAGGAGTGGTCCGTGCCACGGTGAGAGTGAGGAGTGGTCCGTGCCACGGTGAGAGTGAGGAGTGGTCCGTGCCACGGTGAGAGTGAGGAGTGGTCCGTGCCACGGTGAGAGTGAGGAGTGGTCCGTGCCACGGTGAGAGTGAGGAGTGGTCCGTGCCACGGTGAGAGTGAGGAGTGGTCCGTGCCACGGTGAGAGTGAGGAGTGGTCCGTGCCACGGTGAGAGTGAGGAGTGGTCCGTGCCACGGTGAGAGTGAGGAGTGGTCCGTGCCACGGTGAGAGTGAGGAGTGGTCCGTGCCACGGTGAGAGTGAGGAGTGGTCCGTGCCACGGTGAGAGTGAGGAGTGGTCCGTGCCACGGTGAGAGTGAGGAGTGGTCCGTGCCACGGTGAGAGTGAGGAGTGGTCCGTGCCACGGTGAGAGTGAGGAGTGGTCCGTGCCACGGTGAGAGTGAGGAGTGGTCCGTGCCACGGTGAGAGTGAGGAGTGGTCCGTGCCACGGTGAGAGTGAGGAGTGGTCCGTGCCACGGTGAGAGTGAGGAGTGGTCCCGTGCCACGGTGAGAGTGAGGAGTGGCCACGTGCCATAGAGAGCGTGCGGTAAAGTACAGGTAAAGTTTACTATGGACTTTCCGGAAGGTGAGACACGTGGTGAGTGAGGTGCCGCTGGCGCCACGCTCGTCCCCGGCCGGGTCCCCCCAGACGTGCAGCATCTCTGTACCGCTGCTCATTACCACTCACAAGTCAGCCAGTTGAGAGTCTTGAGAGATGAGCTTTAACAGCCGGGAGGATTGGAAGAGGCCGGGGGGGGGGGGTAAGACATGGTGCCCAGGTCTTGCTGGTCACTAAGACCGGCTGGTGTGGTCACTAAGACCGGCTGGTGTGGTCACTAAGACCGGCTGGTGTGGTCACTACTGACCCCTCCAGGAAGGAGACGCCTGGACTAGGCCTTGATGGGCTCGAGTAAAGTGGAGGGAATGTATGGAGAGAAAATGGTGTGACATTGTACCTGGATTGTACCTGGATGGGGTTCTGGGAGTTCTTCTACTCCCCAAGCCCGGCCCGGGGACCAGGCTTGACTTGAGAGAGCTTGGTCCAACAGGCTGTTGCTTGGATGAAGTGGAAGATGGAGTGGTGTGTAGGCCGCGGGGACCTCCGTTCCGGAAGGGTGTTGGCGTAGAGGAGCGCGTAAAGTAACTTGAGTTAGGATGAGGTGATTGCTCCGGAGGGAGGTGCCGCGGCTTGTATGGTACTCGGAGATGGAAGCAAGAGATAATAAGAGAAAAGAAGGGAGTGCGAATGAAAGGGGCGGACGTAAATGGAGGGGCTCCACCTGAAGGTCAACAAGTACGAAATTAGTGAGGCAAGTCGTGCGCGGTATCAGCAGCTGCAGCAGCAGCACCTGCAGCGCCGTCGTCCCGTCAGGTAATTGTTTACACGGGGAGCGAACCGCAGGTATGCGAGGCGGGAAGGTCGAGGCGGGCGGTGGCGGCTTTGTGTGTACTGGCGGGAAAGTCGCGGCTAATGGCGCCACCAGGAAGCCGTCCCGGTCGTCTCTCACACACTTATCACTTCACCTCATCCTACCCCAGTTAGCACAGGGGGGGGGGGGCAGTTTTAGTTCTGTTTAAGGGGGGAAGGGGGAGCCAGACGTACAAAAAACAGAGTTGTACCTGGCATTGTTTCCCAATCAAAATAGGATTGTGAATGCGGTGGAATTTGAGGATTGACACTTCCGGCGTGTCTCCGGTGCTCTATGTAGTGAGGGAGCAGACAGCCGGGTGCATGTACTTCACACGGCACAGCGGGGAAAACATAGCCGAGCCGGTCGGCCGAGCGGACAGCACGCTGGACTTGTGATCCTGTGGTCCTGGGTTCGATCCCAGGCACCGGCGAGAAACAATGGACAGAGTTTCTTTCACCCTATGCCCCTGTTACCTAGCAGTAAAATAGGTACCTGGGTGTTAGTCAGCTGTCACGGGCTGCTTCCTGGGGGTGGAGGCCTGGTCGAGGACCGGGCCGCGGGGACACTAAAAGCCCCGAAATCATCTCAAGATAACCTCAAGATAGACAATGTGGTATTAGCCTAATGCGTGCAAGATTGCAGTCTGACCATAGACGGACCTCCAGAAGCAGACACCCCCCAGTGTGCAAATTAATTTGATCAGAATTCCGCCGAAAAAAGCTAGACGCGCAATATCTAATTATGAAAGGCATTATTGTGGTGAACATTTTCCAAACTTCCTGCCCTTCCGCCTGTCGACTTTCCAACTGGGAACAAATATTAGGATTCCCTCGTTGTCTTCAAAAGTTAAACACACACCTTAGGGGCAACGAGTCAATCCAGGTATTTACGTGGACAAAACAGCCAAAGCAAAACTCGTCGACTTGATGTTGAGGAGAATGAGGCCGGACATGAGGAGCCGGCAGCTGGCTCTTCTCACACTTCTCGCCACACGACCCACGGGGGGGGGGGTGGGGGGGGGGGGGGAAGGTTAATGTCAACATTACACCAAGACTTGTGGGTAATATTGTCACGCCCCGCGCCTTGCTTGACCTGGGGTCGATTCCCCAGCCTGACCCTGCGGCACCCAGCTGTTGGATTGTGCCTGGATGAGGTTCTGGGGGATGTACTCCCCAAGCCCGGCTAGGGGCCAGGCTGACTTGTGACAGCTTGGTCCAATAGGCTGTTGTTTGCAGCGTTTGCAGGTCAACATATCCACTACAGCCCGGTTGGTCCAGCACTTCTTGCAGAAAAATGTCCAGTTTTTTCTTGAAGACTTCTACTTATGTTCCGGCATTATTTCTTATAATTGCCAGGAGAATGATGAACAGCAGTGGACCTCTGACGTTCATAGTGTACTCAAGCCGGGACAGTACAAGTGATTTGAATAGTGTAAGCATTGTGATGGGATTCTTGGACGTGAAAGTTCTCGTAATCCATCCTGTCATTATTATAGCTGACGCAATATTTGCTTAGTTATGCTCCCTTGAACGTTAGGTTGTTGGACATCATTATTCCCAGATCCTTTACATGCTGCTTTCCTACTATGGGCAGCCTGACCCTCTGCTGCCCTGCTGTTGGACATGCTTCTCTCACCTTCAAAGCCTGACCCACAGAAGCATTATAAGACAGAATGCAGATGCTGTATACACTGACTTAACAAAGGCATTAGATAAATGTGACCATAGAGTGATAGTGAATAATAATGAAGCCAGTAGGAGCAACAAGGAATGTACTGCGATGGATATTCAATTTCATATCAAACAGAATAGTAAGAGCAAGACACAATCAATTAAAATCAAGTTAAAACACAGTGACAAGCTTTGTGCCTTAGGGCACAGTCCTGACACCACTGATTCCTGGTCATTGTCATATAGTCAGTAGTCTAGTGACTTCATGCCGTCTACTGTTCAGCCTCACAAGGCCTGAACAGTGAAGCCTCACAAGGCCTGAACAGTGAAGCCTCACAAGGCCTGAACAGTGAAGCCTCCTGCGGCCTGAACAGTGAAGCCTCCTGCGGCCTGAACAGTGAAGCCTCACAAGGCCTGAACAGTGAAGCCTCCTGCGGCCTGAACAGTGAAGTCTCACAAGGCCTGAACAGTGAAGCCTCCTGCGGCCTGAACAGTGAAGTCTCCTGCAGCTGCATTAGTACTGTTTTGAGTAGTGTCGTGAGGGAAGGTCACTATCGGTTGCTGCCACTCAGAGGGTCGAGGCTAATTACACGCTACGGCTGGGCGTCTTGTGCTGCGTGTTTGTTACAGCTTAATTAGCAGACCCAGTTTTTCAGTGAGTAGATATGGGGGGGGGTAGACCGTGTACGTGGCCATGTGTGCACTCCCGTGTGTGTGTGTGTGTGTGTGTGTGTGTGTATGTGTGTGTATGTGTGTGTGTGTGTGTGTGTGCGTGTGTGTGTGTGTGTGTGTGTGTGTGTGTGTGTGTGTGTGTGTGTGTGTGTGTGAGCGAGCAAACTATAACAAGTTTACTCATATTTTTTTTCAAGCCAGTCTTCACCATTAATGCTCAGCCCGTCCCCGATGGCCAGGTGGTGGGGTAGATGTCTGGTCTACCATATACGGTCCCTACCTGCCTGCCTGCCTGCCTGCCTGCCTGCCTGCCTGCCTGCCTGCCTGCCTGCCTGCCTGCCTGCCTGCCTGCCTGCCTGCCTGCCTGCCTGCACAGCTTGGGAGTGTTGGGCTGTGTACGGCCACCATAGGCCGGAGGTTGATGGAGGTGGAGGCGCGCACGTGTGTGCGTACTCACCTATTTGGGCTTGGGGGGGGGTTGAGCTTTAGCTCTTTGGTCCCGTCTCTCAACCGTCAATCTACTGGTGTATAGATTCCTGAGCTTCTCGAACTCTATCATGTCTACATTTGAAACTGTGTATGGAGTCAGCCTACACCCACATCACTGCCTAATGCATTCCATTTACTAACTACTCTGACACTGAAAAAATTCTTTCTAATGTCTCTGTGGCTCATTTGGGTACTCAGCTTCCATTTGGGTTCCCTTGTGCGTGTACCACCCGTGTTAAATAATCCATCATTGTCTACCCTGTCAGTTCCCTGAGAATTTTGTATGTGGTGATTATATCTTCTCGAGCTCTTCTGTCTTCCAGCGACGTGAGGTGTAGTTCCCGCAGCCTTTCCTCGTAACTCATACCTCTTAGTTCTTGGACTAGCCTAGTGTCATACCTCTGAACTTTTTCCAGCTTCGTCTTGTGCTTGACAAGGTACGGGCTCCATGCTGGGGCCGCATACTCCAGGATTGGTCTTACATATGTGGTATACAAGGTTCTGAATGATTCCTTACATAGGTTTCTGAAGGCGGTTGGCTTCAGGAGACAGGTTTGATGTGGGCTTCAGGAGACAGGTTTGGCGTGATATCAACTCCTAGACCTTTCTCTCTGTCCATTTCGTGAAGGACTTCATACCCCGTTCGGTATCCAATGTCTGGCCTCCTATTTCTTCCCCCTAGTTTTATTGCCTTACACTTACTTGGGTTGAACTTTAGTAGCCATTTGTTTTGCCATTCCTTTAGTTTCTTTAGGTCATCTTGTAGCGTCATACTATATTTCTCTGTCTTAATCTACCTCATAATTTTTGCATCATCAGCAAACATTGAGAGGAACGAGTCTATTCCCTCTGGGAGATCATTTACATATATCAGGAAAGTATAGGTCCAAGAACTGATCCCTGAAGGACTCCACTGGTGACGCCTCGCCACTCTGAGACCTCACCCCTCACAGTGACTCTTCTGTTGCTTAGGTACTCCTTTATCCAGTGGAGTACCTTCCCTTTCACTCTTGCTTGCTTCTCCAGTTTGTGCAATAGTCTCTTACGTGGTACTGTGTCAAAGGCTTTTTGGCAATCCAAAAATATGCAGTCTGCCCACCCCTCTCTTTCTTGCCTGATTTTTGTTGCCTGGTCATAGAACTCAATTAATCATGTGAGGCAGGACTTGCCCTCCCTGAACCCATGTTGGTGTTGTGTCACAAAGTTCTTCCGCTCCAGATGTTCCACTAGCTTTTTTCGCACAATCTTCTCCGTCAGCTTGCATGGTATGCAAGTAAGTGACACTGGCCTGTAGTTCAGTGCTTCCTGTCTGTCACCCTTCTGTGTGTGTGGGGGGGGGGGGTGCGCGCGAGCGTGCGCACGTACATAACTGAGCGCTAACATGGCACGTTATACAAATCTTTGAAAATGTGCTGAAAAGTCGGATGACAAAACCTACAAGATCACAGCGTGTACCCAGTCATGGGCCAGCATGGTCCACAACATTTATTTTGTATTAAGAAGATCAGAGAGAGCAGAGGCAGCTGCCCCGACCCGTGTGGGGAGGGCCCCCGACCCGTGTGGGGAGGGCCCCCGACCCGTGTGGGGAGGGCCCCCGACCAGAGTTGGGAGGGCCCCCGACCCGAGTGGGGAGGAGTCTGCAGAGAGAACACGGAGCCTGAAATGTGGTTTATAGTGATTTAAACTGCTCGAGTGTTTGCCCAGAGTGTGTGTGTGTGTGGAGGCGTCTCCTGGTGCGCAGTTCACCGCCCCAGACTGGAATTTGGGTGTAGGTGTAGCCCAAAGGGTGAATGTTAAGAGTGTAGGTGTGTACAAATAGGGTTGTTGGTGGGGGTTAGCGGGTTAATTTTCCGACGATTGGTTTCTTGAGTGTAGCAACAGGTGTGGGGGTGTGTATAGGTGGTGGGTGTGGGGCTTACATGGGTGTAGATGGGTGTAAGCAGGTGGGGAAGAAGCTGCCGTTCCTGATACCTGTACGGCGCTTTAGTTGCTAATCTCTTGGGTAGGTGGGTAGTGTGGGGCCCCTGGCCGAGGCTTACCACTGGCAGAGTGGGGCCCCTGGCCGAGGCTTACCACTGGTAGAGTGGGGCCCCTGGCCGAGGCTTACCACTGGTAGAGTGGGGCCCCTGGCCGAGGCTTACCACTGGCAGAGTGGGGCCCCTGGCCGAGGCTTACCACTGGCAGAGTGGGGCCCCTGGCCGAGGCTTACCACTGGTAGAATGGGGCCCCTGGCCGAGGCTTACCACTGGTAGAGTGGGGCCCCTGGCCGAGGCTTACCACTGGTAGAGTGGGGCCCCTGGTCGAGGCTTACCACTGGTAGAGTGGGGCCCCTGGCCGAGGCTTACCACTGGTAGAGTGGGGCCCCTGGCCGAGGCTTACCACTGGTAGAGTGGGGCCCCTGGCCGAGGCTTACCACTGGTAGAGTGGGGCCCCTGGCCGAGGCTTACCACTGGTAGAGTGGGGCCCCTGGCCGAGGCTTACCACTGGTAGAGTGGGGCCCCTGGCCGAGGCTTACCACTGGCAGAGTGGGGCCCCTGGCCGAGGCTTACCACTGGTAGAGTGGGCCCCTGGAGCAGGATGGGAAGCTGACGCCACCTTCAAGGGACGTGTTGATGTAGAAATTGAATAATGTTGATCAACCATTAACTAACGCTGCTCATGCTTGGGCTGCTCACTTGGGTCAACTCGCCTCCTAGCTCACAATAACAAATCATTATAAAACCCAGAATGCATTTCACCAAAAAATATATAGTTGGTACATTCAAATAATATTTAAATAATCGGCGGGAAAGGAAGACTTTTTCAACCTTGAGGTGCTAGACCAACTGGCTGAATTGTTGCACACTGGAGGCTGGCAAGTTGCTGGCCTGGGGCCAGATTCACGAAAGCACTTACGCAAGCACTTACGAACCTGTACATCTTTTCTCAATCTTTGGCGGCGTTGTTTCCAAGTATTAAACAGTTAATGAGCTCCGAAGCACCAGGAGGCTGTTTATAACAATAACAACAGTTGAATGGGAAGTTTTCATGCATGTAACCAAAGCCGTCAAAGATTGAGGAAAGATGTACACGTTCGTAAGTGCTTGCGTAAGTGATTTCGTGAATCTGGCCCTTGGACGACTTAACACCTCGTAACCTCCCCCACACGGCATTCTTGTTACTACTTCCACCGATACTGTCTGTGTAGTTACCTTTCCTATCTTGAGGTTATCTTGAGATGATTCCTACCCCTAGTCTCTCTCCCCTTCCTCTGTCCCTGCTACCTCACGCTTGCCCCTGGATCCCCTCTACTACCCTCCTATTGTCAAGAACAACCACTAAATACTGTGACTTCGACAATATTAATATCTCCGAAAAGGACACAGCGTCGACTCTAACATTATGTAGACTCGACACAGACAGTTACCGATGAGGAACTTCAGGACCAAGGGACGCATGTGGACGCTGGATTCAAGTTCAAGTATGTTTATCGAGAGAAGAAAGAAATATATCTCAAAGGGATAGAGTAGCTTAGGGACGCTGGAGACGCAGGCGCGGTGACCTCCTGGGATGGAGGGACGCTCACGTGGGCTGAGACTTGCCACCAGGTGCAATGGGCTACAGCAAGAGACTAGACTACATCGAGGCTACTTTGATAAGTAACTTCATAAAGGAAGGACGGGGAATGTGTGAAGTATAAGTCATTACAAGAACTAACCAGGGGTAGGTATATTAGGGGGCTCCTACCACCGCCAACCACCACCCAAAATCCTTCCACAACCATCAACCGATTGATTGATTGATGAAGATTAAGCCACCTAAGAGGTGGCACGGGCATGTATAGCTCGTAAAACCATCAACCACAATCCAAAGACCTAACTACAAACCACACACACACTATCACCCCAACTACCACGATTAAGCACCCCAGAGCTTAATTGTGTCTCCCCCGCCCCCCCCCCCCCCGTTACCACCACAACTCCCCCAACAAGGGCCACGACTCCCCCTCTACCGCACCTGCCCTGGATTATGTTGATAGGGGCGTGATGAGGCCGCCGGGGTCGCAGAAGGCTGCGTGAGCTGGGGGGCGCTTTTATTAATGGTTTTTCTGTACCAGCGGCAATGTATGGGGCCTCTGGCACCCCCCCCGCACCTGCCTCGGGTGGCGGCAGCGGCGGCGGGGGTGACGCGGGCCCGGTAGCAGCACCAACGCGTTGATAGTTCCCGCCCAAAACATAATCTCACGCCTGCACCCGTCCGAAACCTCAAGGTCGTTTAGTCTTGCCACGCCCCCCCCCCTCCCTCCCCCCTGGAGGTGGGTGTCTTATTAACAACAAAACTAATGTAAATATTTTACATTATAAAATAGAAGCGCTGCTGTTTATTATTACTGACGCTAAACAGCTTCTACATCAGTCATTGGTCTAGGTGAAGCCAAACATGGGTACAGGACAAGGATTTCAGACATTTTGTCATTTGTAATCGGATGATTTGTCATTTCCTCCTGTCCTCTTGTCCTACTTTCTCTCAATTTGAAGCGGCTGTCCTTGTTCATCTTGTCTATTCCCCTCGGTAACTTTTATGTTGTGATCATGTCCCTTCTTTTTCCTTTATTCTCTGGGATCGTGAGATTTAGTTGTGTTAGCCTATCGTAGCGTAGCCCTCTTAGCTTGTAGCAAAGTTAGCTTGAGGTCTGTACTTTCTCAATTTTGGCTTTATATTTCACAAGATGCAGATTCCATGTGGGTGGTGCGTGCTCCAGTATTGGTGTGGTTAATGTTGTGTAGAGTGAGTGTCTTGAAGGAGTCCTCGTGTAAGTTTCTCAGGAACGTCCTCGTCTGCCAGCGTGCCATATGCTGCCCATGTTAGTGTTGGAACTCTATGTCAACTCTCACATCTTTCTCCCTTTCAGACTCCTGTATAAAAAGTTGAATTATCATATAAAGTCTCCCAGAGTCCAGGCGAATGACATGTTTATTTCCAGGGAAGTGTGGATGACAGTGTATATGTCGCTTTGTTGTTTATGATTCGCTGTTTGGAACAAAAAGTTGCAAGTAGCACGGGCTATGGTGAGCCCGTTGTGTACTTACCTGGCACAGGAGCGGGGCTGTAACTTGATATATATGTCGCGGGCGTGGCTTACCTTTATTTACGGGCTATTCATGCCCGTGCCACCTCTTAGGTGGCTTAATCTTCATCAATCACTTCCCTTTATGGTGTAGTTACCTCGTCTCCTCTCTCTCATCTTCATTACCATAACACTTATTGGGATTGAATTGCGGCAAGCAAGGTGTTGTGATGCTGCTCACCCAGCAGTCCTGTATGTCATCGTGTTGATGCTCGGTGACACGGGACACATCTCTCGTCACGCAGGGTGCAGTCGCACCTCCACAGATCTCCAGTATCAGCTCCTGATACTGGTAACGGCTCAAAAGGGCCACCACTTACGGGCTATTCATGCTCGTGCCACCTTTTGGGTGGCTTAATCTTCATCAATCAATCAATCTCGGTGACATGTGTTACATTTTGTGGCCTCATGTTCGAGGATGACTTGAGTGGTGGTGGAAGACCTTGAACGGTCCGTGGCAGCATCCAGGATGTGCGCCCTCCTGCACGTCTGCGTGGAGGGGTGTCGGCGGCGGCCACCATCACAGGCACACACCTCCCTGCGGCCACCTCCCCACTAGATACACGCTACATGGCCCACTGATATTGTTTGTGGTAGATGTAACTGTGGTGGGTGGCTAGTTACATGTGGCCCGGGAAGGTGCGTAACATATGCCGCCCTCCTCTCCCATCCAAGACCGGTGAGAGGAAGGGAGGGGGAAGGGAGGGAGGGCCACTTCTGGAGAATGCCAGAAGTGGCCCTCCTACACCAGCTGTCTCCAGTACATTGACAAGTTTCCCAGGTACTCCGCCCTGCCTCGTCCCACACCCAAGGCTCGTCGCTACTATGCCAGGGAGATAGCAGTGCGCTCTTTTGTATTCATTTTAGTATATTATTATGCACCCCATACCTCGCCTAATGTTATCACATTTTTCCGTGATAAAGTACCTGGTTATTAGCTGTCGACTTCAGGTAGCCAAGTAACAGCCATTGGTTTTCTTCAGACGTAAGCGACTGAAAAATCAGCCCTGGCTGAACACTCGCCCAGCCATCGAGCCGTTCTTCAGCAGCTCTCAGGGTCATTGGTGATCTTGCAGCCGTCTGTCACAGGCCAAACTATGGCCTCATGCAGTCAGCATGTATGAGCTGGCTCTTATGAATCAGCCAACAGCCGTCGGACACCTAACATATGTCATCAGTTATCACTCATCAACATGACGGATGGGAGAATCGTGTGTTCGGCCGCCTGAGCCCACCCAGGCCACCAGGAGAGTGCGCTGGGCTCTTCACTGGTAAGCTGAGACCTCTACAGTGAGCTGCGCTACTTGAGCCGCCACTCGCGTGAGATGAGATCGCATCAGGGGACACGAACAAGTTATGAACCAAGCAAATGATCTTGGCGTGTTGGGGCGCACCATAACCTGTGACCTCTGTTGACATCTTCAAGAGAAAACTAGATTGTTTCCTCCAAGGAATGCCGGACCAACCGGGCTGTGGTGGGTATGTGGGCCTGCGGGCAGCTCCAAGCAACAGCCTGGTGGACCAAACTCTCACAAGTCAAGCCTGGCCTCGGGCCGGGCTCGGGGAGTAGAAGAACTCCCAGAACCCCATCAAGCAGACAAGCTATGGAGAAACTTCACAATGACGTTCACAAATACTCCTAAAATTATGTGACTTAAGACTTGTTGTCTCATATCTGTGACTCTCAAACTCTGATAATTTTCTTACGAATGCGGAATTTGGAGACATGAGGAGCAGGAGGAGGAGGACGAGGCGGCAGTGCGCAGCAAGACGGCCGTCTGCAGCTGATAAAAAGCCTTAAGACCCTTGTCCTCAGCAGTCTCTAAGGACAAGGGCTCGGGTAGAAAAAATGTTTAGTCAGCGGGAAATAGTTCGGGGTAGTGCATAATGGGCGCTCTTCCTGACTGCTGACCCTCCCCCACCCCCCTTCTTGACTGCTGAAGCTCCCCCTTCCCTCCCCCCTTGACGGCGGCCAAGTTAGCCTCCAGGGAAGCGACATTAGCGGCCTGCACCACCTTACAACAGGGACAAGTTTGGTAGTGTCAACAAGGAAAAACTCCAAAAGGCCGCCACAGTCCATTCACCAGAGTCAACATTGGTCAGGCATTAAAATATCACAGTGACCAGGGGCGCCGCCCGTGTGCTCCGAGTAAACCCGCCGCCTTTGTTTGCTCCTCCTCCTGCTCCTCCTCCTCTCAGGAATTTGATTAGCCGAGGAACTATAGAACTTTATCTCTGATGAAAACGGATAATGTGGCGAACGCGCGATAAATCAAGGTTAGTCACAATCGGCAATTCATTTTGATCACTGATAAGGAACGTGCTTGAGACCTGGAAGGGACTGTGTAGTGTGTGTGTGTGTGTGTGTGTGTGTGTGTGTGTGTGTGTGTGTGTGTGTGTGTGTCGGCAAAGGACCTGTCTGTGGAACTTTTTTGACTCGACTTCCTTATTGAAATTGTGAGTCAAGAGTTAGCGGTGTTCCGCAGGGCGGAGGCTGCCGCGGCTCTTAGCCTCACTCAGGACTCCGTGTGGCTTCCTGTAGAAGAGTCCGTTGTATCCTGTTTTGGAGCCCTTCCTGTCCTCCTGTAGTGACGCAGTTCACGTTCCTTGTAGTGGAACCTGGTGTGGAGCACCTCATCTTCCCCCCCCACCCTCCAACCCCCCTCTATTCTAGGAGGTGGGGGGGGGGGTTACCAGGTTTAATTGCTGTGTTAAATGACTTCACTTAATCTGTGAAGTTGAACATGTTGTTCCTCCTCTCATGTCTCCCAGCTGAATTTATTGTCATCAGTAGGTCTGCCTTCCTTGTAGTAATTAATATCTTGTTCAAGTTAGGTATCAGTCATTCGTCCCTTCCCTTTGTTTAAGAAACTATTAATAGTATTGAAGTAATATTTAACGAGTTTGCTATATCAACTAAATGCTTAACGAACATCATGGATGTTTAACTACGATTATGTGTTACTAGTGAATCTTAGTAGTTACTTAGTGAATCTTTTGGAGGCCTGGTCGAGGACCGGGCCGCGGGGACACTAAAGCCCCGAAATCATCAATCAATCAATCAATCATCTCAAGATAGTAAGGAAGATCAAGACATAAGGGAGGTGTGTGTGCCCGTGTACCGCTTGCGAAGGAACTAATGATAAGTAAAATGGGTTTACAAAGAATTACAAAGACCATTAGCGGGAAATTAATAGTAACCAGGTGGAGGAGGAGGCGAGGCAGCGCTACCAAACACGCCGCGCCCCGGGAACCATTCCCAGCAAGGACCCCTTAATTATTTACAAGTGCGCAGTAATATCAGTCTTGGGTTGTTGCAGAGGGGGGGGGGGGTTGTGAGGTGCGACAAAGTGGGGGGGGAGGTGTAGTGAGGTGCGGCAGGGGGGGGGTGTAGTGAGGGTGGAATCAGTGACGTGTTCTACCAGGAATACAGTGACTGTAGGCTACAAGTGTGAGCTACAGGCCCCACGGGACCTTACAAATGGAGGCGGCGGGAGTCCTCAGCCTCCTGCTGTGTGGGCAACAAATCAAAACCTGAATTACAACATTAACATATAGATAAGGATGGCCAATATTATCACAAGGTTATTTATTGGCTACAAGCGCACACGTGTTGATATACGGCGTGTGGACTCGCCTAGCTGTGCTTGCTGGGGGGGGGGGGGTTGAGCTTCGGGTCTTTGGTCCCGCCTCTAAGCTGTGAATCTACTGATGTACAGATTCTCGAACTTCTCGAGCTCTCTCATATCTACACTTGAAGCTGTGTATGGAGTCAGCCTCCACCACATCACTTCCTAGTACATTCCATTTGTTAACAACTCTGACACTGAAAAATTCTTTCTAATGTTTCTATGGCTCATTTGGGTACTGAGCTTCCACCTGTGTCCCCTTGTGCGATGTAGTATATCGCGTGTATTATTTCCAGTGTTAAATAATCCATCCTGGTCTACCCTTGTCAATTCCCCGGAGAATTTGGAATGTGGTGATCATGTCTCCTCAAGCTCTCCTGTCTTCCAGCGACGTGAGGTGCAGTTCACGCAGCCTCTTCTCACAACTCATGCCTCTTAGTTCTGGAACTAGCCTAGCGTCCAGACCTCTGAACTCTTTCCACCTTTGTCATGTGCTTGACAAGGTGCGGGCTCCATGCTGGGGCCGCATACTCCAGGATTGGTCTTGCATACAAGTTTCTGAAGGCAGTTCTGATGTTAGCCAGCCTCGCATACGCCGCCGATGATGTTATTTTGATGTGGGCTTCAGGTGACAGGTTTGGCGTGATACCAACTCCTAGATCTGTTCCTTTCATGAAGGACATCATCCCCCCATCCTATATCCTGTGTCTGGCCTCCTGTTTCCTCCGCCTGGTTTCATCACCTTTCATTATATTACCTTACACTACCATCCATATCTGCGTGTGTTGAGATAAGGAGACTCGATCAGCATTCCAGGCGCGTGAGGAGGGGGGGGGGGGTGTAGTGCATGGATTGCAACACTGGCTTGTCCCTCCAAGCCTTTAACCCCCCCCCCAGCCTTTGATACCCCCCCCAGCCTTTGACCCCCCCCCCCAGATGAATCACTTGGCTCACCAAGGCATTTAACCAGTTTTTCATTTTCCTTGTGAGTTGTGATGTGAAGTGGATTCCGGTTGGTCACGCTGGGTGGTGGCTCCATGGGTCGGTGAGCAACCCGTCCTCTTAAAAAGAACGTCACTTTTGGCTAGTATGCGCGATATGGCTAAATTTGGACGTAATTTGAAATGAAATCGACTCACAAAAGTGACGTTCTGTTCCGTTTTCTATTTGAGTCGTCCGCCTTACGCGCAGAGGTTATAAGAGGACACTTTAAATTCACGTTTTTCATAACGTTTTGAAACTTTATGAGAATTTCCTGCCCACCTAACCTATCAGAGGACCCTTAACTTACTGTTGTTGAAAAAAAAAATCCCAAATTTATTTTAATTTTTTTTTTATTTTCCAATTACGTCCAAATTCGGCCATACGGGCAAACGGCCAAAAGCGACGTTCTTTTTAAGAGGACAGGTTGCGGTGAGGGTGCTGCCGTGTAGGGTGGGCGTGTAGGGTGAGCGTGTGGGCGTGTAGGGTGTGTGGGGTGGGCGTGTAGGGTGTGTGGGGTGGGCGTGTAGGGTGTGTGGGGTGGGCGTGTAGGGTGGGCGTGTAGGGTGTGTGGGGTGGGCGTGTAGGGTGAGCGTGTGGGCGTGTAGGGTGTGTGGGGTGGGCGTGCAGGGTGGGTCGTCCGGGAGCATCCCAGACACTGCCTTAATCGACTGAGCTACGACAGGGTAAAAAGGGTTGAAACCGAAGTTCTACTGAACTTGCTGGATCCCGTAGCCTCCTCCCTTGTGGATTTGTTCATTTGATGCATCACGTTAATGTGATCTCTGTGTGTACTATTATGTAGTTTGCTTGTGTACTGTTTAATTGTTGTGTTTTGTTTACTTGTTGTGTTTTGTTTACTTGTTGTGTTTGTAAGGTGGGTGAGAGAGGTGACCTTGAGCCTCACCAGCAAGTGAGCGAGGAAGAGGTTGCAAGTCTACTTAAATAATTCCTTACGTCAAGAATTATTGCATAATAAACCCAATATAAATACCTGACGTGGAAGGGGGGAGGGGGAGGGGGTTGTAACGCCTCTGGAAACCCTTCCTTATCGGCCAGGCGACTGTGCCTGTTAAGCCAGACTGCGAGCTGCAAGACCCAACAGTTTGGCTGATCAGGATCAGAAGGTTATACCGAGACTCAAGCTATATATAACAAGCACAACATTGAATGATGTGATTCAGCATTGTATATACCCATTTAAAAGTACATTATTAATGATGAGGGAAGGAGGGAATTATGAAGGGAAAGCGCCGTTGTTCTTGTTATAGATTCAGCTACTCGGAACAAGTTCCGAGTAGCACAGGCTATGGTGAGCCCGTAACTTACCTGGCACAGGAGCAGGGCAAGGAACACGGGCTATGGTGAGCCCGTAGTGGACTTACCTGGCACAGGAGCGGTGACGGGAAAGCGTCAAGCCATTACGACTATATAGCACTTGGAAGGGGGTCAGAATAAGGATTTGGGATAGGACGGTGGGTGGAAGTGTTGAGTTGTGGCGGAGGAGCCTTCTGGTGCGGTAATGTCAACGGTAATGTGCAGCGTCTCCAGCGACTGGCTCTTGTCTGGCCTGACCAACGTGGCCGGGGCAGGAAGCGAGCGGGTGGCAGGAAGACATTGCTCAAGCAGGTATCAAGTGGCGGGTTTACATGTCCTTATACAGCCTCGCTGAATGTTAACAATCCGGAAAAATTGAGGGAACGGTTAATATTTCTTGGTATTCAGTTTACTGATAGATCGCTGCTTGTCTTGTGTGGTAGTGGTCTGTTTTCTTGAAGGTTCCTTGCGCGGGGCCCCAAGTCTCTGGCTGGTCTGCGTGTGGGATACTCGTATCAAGCCTACTTTGGCTTGTTTGTTGTTTAAGATTCAGCTACAGGGAACAAAAAGTTGCAAGTAGCAACTTGCAAACAAGGGAGCCGGTCGGCCGAGCGGACAGCACGCTGGACTTGTGATCTTGTGGTCCGGGGTTCGATCCCAGGCGCCGGCGAGAAACAATGGGCAGAGTTTCTTTCACCCTATGCCCCTGTTACCTAGCAGTAAAATAGGTACCTGGGTGTTAGCCAGCTGTCACGGGCTGCTTCCTGGGGGGTGGAGGCCTGGTCGAGGACCGGGCCGCGGGGACACTAACAGCCCTGAAATCATCTCAAGATAACCTCAAGAGTGTGCTGACTGTTGGGAGAGACAGGCAGACACACACAGTCTGGGGTTAGGGGTAGCGAGAGCACCAGCTTCACACATTGTCATCGTCATTGAGGTAACTATCGGTGCCTCACGATGGCCGTCTGCGACATTAATCTCCATTAAAAGTGTATAATGTCACGAGATAACCTTTAGAGTGTTAGACCTGTTGCCAGTAAATAGTGCCACCAGCTGGCAGGATAAACCTTCCGCCAGATACCTGACCAACTTGATTGTGATAATTGGTGTGGCGTGTGGTGATAGAGAAGCAGGAACTTGGAGGATGATAGACGCGTCTGGAGAGTCCCGATGCCTCTCCGGCAGAGGCTTCCTGCTGCAGCAGATCTCTGCTGAAGGATGAATCATGAAAGGTACACGTCGGAACACGAGGGTTCGACGCCGCATTAACAAGGTATTTGTCGCACATCAACCCTCCGAATTCGGTAATGTTAGCATCACAATGCCTAGAAATTAGGTTTTCGTCCAACACTGCTTAATTTATCTAATATTAGCTCTTAACATGGACTTACACCGAGCTAGGAACTCCCAGAGTACCAGGGTAGCTAGGAACTCCCAGAGTACCAGGGTAGCTAGGAACTCCCAGGGTAGCTAGGAACTCCCAGAGTACCAGGGTAGCTAGGAACTGCCAGAGTACCAGGGTAGCTAGGAACTCCCAGATTACCTTCGTACTCTGTGTAAGGAGTTTTTGAATGTATCATTCCACTGTAAACTGCTTCACCTCCCCTCCCCCCCCTCCCCACCTCTCCCCAGCCCTCCCCAGCCCTCCCCACCTCTCCCCACCTCTCCCCACCTCTCCCCACCTCTCCCCACCTCTCAGCCACACAGCTCCGCACGATTGAGAATGATTTAGATTTGTTTTTTGCACAATGACTTACTTTTATTGTTGACAAGCCATACCGCCGCCGTAAATGGTGCTGAACATCGATCGCCCTTCACGACTCACTCCTCCGACCTCACCCTTTTAGGAGCCACAGGCCCGCCTGCGTGTGACTCCAGCCTCTTCCTCGGACCTTATTTTCGGTGCTCCTTGACCCTGGAGTGTGACCCATGGGGTGATTGTCATCTCTATACGTAGAGGCCCCGCGCGTCTGACTTGGTTGACCCTGTCTTGCGACGGTGGGAAGGCCATTGTCTTTCCGGCCCTCTGTCCTTGTCACCAGGGCCCGGCGCCAGGACAAAGGTGGAAGAGACCATTCCACTGTCTCGTGTAAGACACGGGGAAGTTGTGCGGGGTGGTGTTGAGGAAGCTGGAATGGGCGAGGGAATAGGAGGGAGAGACGTGTGTGTGTGTGCGTGTGTGTGTGTGCGTGTGTGTGTGTGTGTGTGTGTGTGTGTGTGTGTGTGTGTGTGTGTGTGTGTGTGTGTGTGTGTGTGTGTGTGTGTGTGTGTGCGTGGTGATGGTGGCTCATATTGGCTGTTAGTGGAGCCAGATCTCTCCATTACCACTCCGTAAACAATCCCGTAGCAGTTACTACCTGCCCAGAAGCCTCAGCACTTAATCAACCGGAGCCGAAGGACTACGAAGCGTCAAAATTGGCGTGATTTTAATTTCCCTAAACTACCAGGAATTTTACGAACAAGTTGGCGAGTTACTGAGCAGGACTTTGGTAGTGTGGCAGGCGCAGGAGGAGCCGCATATGGCAAGATGGGTATGTGCAACCTTGCCACAAACACCAAGGGAAGTGATCCTGCAAAAGACCCCATATAAATGGCCTTGCAACAGACTAGCAACAGCAGACATGGTACCGCAGCAAGGAACAATAGAATGCTTGGCGGTAGAAAGTTGCATCAGCAACAATGAGGCTGAACTGATCCCTGGAGATTCCGCACAGGCGCTGACCTTGGCGCCCGCCGACCTTAAAACCACGTGAGCAGCCACAGCCGCGGCCTTACAGCTGCCGGCGCCGCACTGGCTCCAGCTGGCTAGTCTACCAACATGAGCGGCGGGCAGCAGCAGGAACCGCAGGGGCAGGAGCAGGGACAGCATTAGGAACAACAGAAGCATTAGGAACAACAGGAGCAGCATCATCATCAGAAACAGGAGCATCAGGAACAACAGGAGCAGCATCAGGAACAACAGGAGCATCAGGAACAACAGGAGCAGCATCAGGAACAACAGGAGCATCAGGAACAACAGGAGCAGCATCAGGAACAACAGCAGCAGCATCAGGAACAACAGGAGCAGCATCAGGAACAACAGGAGCATCAGGAACAACAGGAGCATCAGGAACAACAGCAGCAGCATCAGGAACAACAGCAGCAGCATCAGGAACAACAGCAGCAGCATCAGGAACAACAGGAGCATCAGGAACAACAGGAGCATCAGGAACAACAGGAGCATCAGGAACAACAGGAGCATCAGGAACAACAGGAGCATCAGGAACAACAGGAGCAGCATCAGGAACAACAGCAGCAGCATCAGGAACAACAGGAGCAGCATCAGGAACAACAGGAGCATCAGGAACAACAGGAGCATCAGGAACAACAGGAGCAGCAACAGGAACAACAGGAGCAGCAACAGGAACAACAGGAGCATCAGGAACAACAGGAGCATCAGGAACAACAGGAGCAGCATCAGGAACAACAGGAGCATCAGGAACAACAGGAGCAGCATCAGGAACAACAGGAGCAGCATCAGGAACAACAGGAGCAGCATCAGGAACAACAGGAGCATCAGGAACAACAGGAGCATCAGGAACAACAGGAGCATCAGGAACAACAGGAGCAGCATCAGGAACAACAGCAGCAGCATCAGGAACAACAGGAGCATCAGGAACAACAGGAGCATCAGGAACAACAGGAGCATCAGGAACAACAGGAGCAGCATCAGGAACAACAGCAGCAGCATCAGGAACAACAGGAGCATCAGGAACAACAGGAGCATCAGGAACAACAGGAGCATCAGGAACAACAGGAGCAGCAACAGGAACAACAGGAGCATCAGGAACAACAGGAGCATCAGGAACAACAGGAGCAGCATCAGGAACAACAGGAGCATCAGGAACAACAGGAGCAGCATCAGGAACAACAGGAGCAGCATCAGGAACAACAGGAGCATCAGGAACAACAGGAGCAGCAACAGGAACAACAGGAGCAGCATCAGGAACAACAGCAGCATCAGGAACAACAACAGCACCAGCAGGAGCAGCAGGAGCTGGGTGGGGTGCAAAACGGGTTCCATCAAAACGTCCGATCACAGGTTTCTTTCCGTAGTTGTGTTGACCAGGATGACAACCAGCATGTTAGTGAGGGAGTGGGAGGGGGATGGGTGGTGGGACACACCAAGGGATAGAGCTGTGGGATAGAGCTGCTCACTGTTGGGACGGAGAGTTGATGCTGAAGAGAGACGAGCGTCTCAGAGGAGCAGAGAGATCATGCAGATATTTGCTCTGCTATCCACCGGGGCTCGTTAATGGCCAGCTGAAGGAGCAAAGTCATAGAAATGTTCTCTAGCAACCATCTTGAGGTTATCTTGAGATGATTTCGGGGCTTAGCGTCCCCGCGGCCCGGTCCTCGGCCTTGGTCTGGCCTGCCACGGAATACAAACAAATCGCTGTTGTAACAGGAACAGATTTGGCTAGAGGTGAACGTGATGTAAATAGCACATTACATCATCATTCATTTCCATAAGTGATCCAGCCGCAAGAGGAAGGATCTCTGGGGCAAAGTAAGATGAGAGGTTATGAACTTTGTCAACCAAGTAATGTGTGGAACCTTTGTCGCAATCCAGCCCCTGTGCGATACCTGCTTGATGGGGTTCTGGAAGTTCTTCTACTCTCTAAGCCCGGCCTGAGGCCAAGCTTGACTTGTGAGAGTATGGTCCACCAGGCTGTTGCTTGGAGCGGCCCGCAGGCCCACATACCCACCACAGCCCGGTTGGTCCGACACGCTTTTTAGAAAACAGTCTAGATTTCTCTTGAAGATGTCCACGGTTGTTCCGGCAATATTTCTTATAGTGCGATGTTTCCCCTGTGCGATGGTAAATTAGAACAGCATACAGAAGGCAGCTTAACCGCGGACTAGACCTGGAGGACATCTTCTTCTTGACCTATAACACAGCAAGCCTTGGGAGCCGTCATGCCAGCAGGGCTTGGGTTTAGGGAACACAGTGAAGTAACTGTCACCCTGCAAGGGGAAACTGACAGGATGCCTAACAAGAACTTTTCAAGAAAGAGATGCCAAACGTATGTTGGTATGTTTCAAGATACGTGTACACTGATCTCATGAAAGTTTATTGAGGCAATATAGTGCACCTCAAATGGATAGAGTAGCTTAAGCTATTTCTACCCTCCACTAGTACGCACTCTTGTGGAAAACTGCTGCAAGGATAGCAAAGTTGCTGACTATCACAACACGCAGAAAACATTTACTCCGCGAATCGACTAAATAAAACACTTAAGTGATTGGGAATGGTTAAAAGCTCTCAAATAATAATCTCAGAAAGACAAGTTAGAGAGATACATAAAGAGTCCCCGGGCCGTGTGGGGACTAATCCAGGATCACACTCTAGCTTTAAGTGGTTACTTAAAGCTAGAGTGTGATCTAGCTTTCTCACTTGATCATTCCTTTGTCTTGAGGTAGTGTCACGAGGAGGACTGAGGGATAACTTGGACATCACCAGGGCCACCCTCGGACTGAGGGATAACTTGGGCATCACCAGGGCCACCCTCGGACTGAAGGATAACTTGGACATCACCAGGGCCACCCTCGGACTGAGGGAGGGAGTGAACAGGATTTACCTTTAGTCGGTTTTAGGGGCCCTTCTCCCCAAGGCCAGTCTGGGGCCAGGTTTATCTTGTTATAATTTGAATTTAAAGTGTTGCTTGGAGCGGACCTCGGGCCCCACATGGCTGATCCAACACTTCCTGGACGAAGTTTATTTTTCATGATCATTTTCCATTGTCCAGTTGTCTCTTGAAGGCCTCCACTTGTGTTCTGGTAATATTTGTTGCACTTGGTGGCGGCAGCTGTACACTTCTCTGGGTCTGTTCTGCATTTCCTGCCATATCTTTAGCTCCGGTAACTTGACTCCTCTGACACATATATGAAAGTTTTCAACTAGATCGTAAAGTAAATGACAATAGTATCCGAAGGTGAGAAGATAGGGAAGGTTACGTGGCTTTTAGATTAGTAGTAATGCAACAGTGTAGTGCATTTGTGTCCCCGAGACGCACGTAGCTGAGCCATTGTTGAAGTTCGTGCCGATGTGTTTGGTCACATCGCCTGAAGATATATAGTGCGTTGTGAGACAAATATTTCCATAATGATTTGTGGCGTGAGTGTTGTGTTGTGTTGTTACCCTCAAGTCGTGACCTGCTCGCCCACACCCGCCTCCCGCTGCTTGCACACGCACGCATACACACCCTTCTCTCTCTCTCTCTCTCCATATCTAAGATATCACTTATTTTCTGCTATATTTCGGGATATGGTTGTGGAACAATAAATTAAGAGGTGGAAGAAGGTGTATAAGGGTGCAGAGGTTGGCTGGAGGCCGGGTGTCTATGTCGGCAGGTTTTCTAACTGTGGGAGTAGCAAGTGTCGAGACGACGATAACAAGATGTTACTTAGACAACAGGACTGAGGGATGAGGGATGGGTGATAGGGGGGCGGGGGTTAGGGGCTAGTTTTGAGAGTTTTACTTCCTTAATCTGTGCCACTGTTATTATCGGTATCATTTTTGTTAGAGAGTTAATGGGTATTATGTTAGCAGCATCTCGCCGGCTTACGGAGCCGCCCACAACCCGCCTCCATCCTGGGTGTCGTGTATGCCAGGGAGAAGAGAGGAAAGTTGAGGTCATTAGTGTGAACACACATTAAGATACCATTAGTGACTGACCTTACCTGCGCTAAGCTGGGTTGTGCTTGGCTGCTCTGGTGTCAGTATAGTCGTATTATTTCCACGCCAACATTTGCATTCTTTTGGATCTTTCATCTTCCCCTTCCAGCGTAGGCGATGCTTTCTGTCACCCGCGACACCCTATGTTTCTTGGTCTGTTTGACCTCTGTCCCCAGTAGACAGCTCTTCCTTAGCCTCTGCGTGTGTCTGTCTCTTTCACTGTGTGCGTGTTAGTCATTCGTCCCAACTAACTAACTAGGCAATCCCCAGTAGTCAGACTTCGGAAGTAGATTAACTCTCGAAATCAGGTTCAATAAACCACAGGTAATATACGGCTCATCTCGTCCGTCTTGGTCTTATCAGTTGGTCTCCTTATCTCTCCCCTGGTCAAGTATTTTGTGTTCCTTGTGTGAGTACCCTGGCCCTGTAGTTCCTTGTGTGAGTACCCTGGCCTTGTAGTTCCTTGTGTGAGTACCCTGGCCCTGTAGTTCCTTGTGTGAGTACCCTGGCCTTGTAGTTCCTTGTGTGAGTACCCTGGCCCTGTAGTTCTTCACCTTGCTTCACTGTGTTCTTCATAGCTAACTGGCCCTTGTCCAGTTCTTCCCTACGTGCACCCCCTCCTCCCACTCCTACATTCGTCAGTAACCAGCTGCAACCTTGCAACTGGTTGATCTCCCCAAAGCTGGTGTTGGTCATCCGCAGTCCCTGCCTGCCTGCCTGCCTCCCTGCCTCCCTGCCTCCCTGCCTCCCTGCCTCCCTGCCTCCCTGCCTGCCTGCCTGCCTGCCTGCCTCCCTGCCTCCCTACCTCCCTCCAGTCATAGCTCCTGCTGTTTTCAAATCGTTCTGATGCTTCTATCTTCGTTAAAGTCGTCTAAAATCGCCTTCAAGTGCATCTTGATTAACCAGGCTGTTTTTCTCTCTGCTCGTGCATTCCCAGCGCGATAACATCAATATGTGAAGCAGGGGTCGAGTACCGTGTGGCCGGCATGCTTGCGCGGCTCGGCCCTTGTACTGTGTCGCCGGTATTAAGTGTCCCTCTTATCAGCGACACATGTGTCCCCCCTCCTCCCCTCACTTGCGTCTGCGTCTTATCAGAGTCACATTTGTCACCTCGCCTCGTCCCCCGACACGTGTCCCAGCGCCGGCCTGCGTGTCCTAGTAGGGCAAAGCGGCGGGTCCGGCCCGCTGGCACAACCTGCCGCCTCACTTTGTTGTCCCGCCAGATACTGGTCGCTACACCGTCTGTGTCAAGACACGCCCAGGGACTAATGAACCCGGCCTGGCTCCACACCCGGGCTGGCTCCACACCCGGGGCTGGCTCCACACCCAGGCTGGCTCCACACCCAGGCTGGCTCCACACCCGGGGCTGGCTCCACACCCGGGCTGGCTCCACACCCGGCCTGGCTCCACACCCAGGCTGGCTCCACACCCGGGGCTGGCTCCACACCCGGGCTGGCTCCACACCCGGGCTGGCTCCACACCCGGGCTGGCTCCACACCCGGGCTGGCTCCACACCCGGGCTGGCTCCACACCCAGGCTGGCTCCACACCCGGGCTGGCTCCACACCCGGGCTGGCTCCACACCCAGGCTGGCTCCACACCCGGGGCTGGCTCCACACCCGGGCTGGCTCCACACCCGGGCTGGCTCCACACCCGGCCTGGCTCCACACCCAGGCTGGCTCCACACCCGGGGCTGGCTCCACACCCGGGGCTGGCTCCACACCCGGGCTGGCTCCACACCCGGGCTGGCTCCAGACCCGGCCTGGCTCCACACCCAGGCTGGCTCCACACCCGGGGCTGGCTCCACACCCGGGGCTGGCTCCACACCCGGGGCTGGCTCCACACCCGGGGCTGGCTCCACACCCGGGCTGGCTCCACACCCGGGCTGGCTCCACACCCAGGCTGGCTCCACACCCAGGCTGGCTCCACACCCGGGGCTGGCTCCACACCCGGGGCTGGCTCCACACCCGGGGCTGGCTCCACACCCGGGGCTGGCTCCACACCCGGGGCTGGCTCCACACCCGGGGCTGGCTCCACACCCGGGGCTGGCTCCACACCCGGGGCTGGCTCCACACCCGGGGCTGGCTCCACACCCGGGGCTGGCTCCACACCCGGGGCTGGCTCCACACCCGGGCTAGCTCCACACCCAGGCTGGCTCCACACCCGGGGCTGGCTCCACACCCGGGGCTGGCTCCACACCCGGGGCTGGCTCCACACCCGGGGCTGGCTCCACACCCGGGGCTGGCTCCACACCCGGGCTAGCTCCACACCCAGGCTGGCTCCACACCCGGGGCTGGCTCCACACCCGGGGCTGGCTCCACACCCGGACTGAATTGAAAAGGCTTGTGTGTGTGTGTGTGTGTGTGTGTGTGTGTGTGTGTGTGTGTGTGTGTGTGTGTGTGTGTGTGTGTGTGTGTGTGTGTGTGTGTACTCGCCTAGTTGTGCTTGCGGGGGTTGCGCTTCGGCTCTTTGGCCCCGCCTCTCAACTGGTGTACAGATTCCTGAGCCTACTGGGCTCTATCATATCTACATTTGAAACTGTGTATGGAGTCAGCCTCCACCACATCACTTGTGCGTGTGTTGCGGCTGGAGGCTTGTGTATATATATATATATATATATATATATATATATATATATATATATATATATATATATATATATATATATATATATATATATATATATATGCATATGCCTAACTGAGGCGGTGAGTGATGGGCGGTGTGAGTAAAGGTGGCGCCTTATCTGTCTCACCCGTCACACCCGCACCCCTCGTCTCCACACCCGACCTGTCACCCCCCACACCTGTCACCCCCCCACACCTGTCACCCCCACACCTGTCACCCCCCGCACCATGCTTGCCGCGACAGACAAGAATGGTGGGAGTGTCGGCCCGTAAATTGGCTCGAGTGAGGAAATGTGCTCACTTAATCGCCCTTGCCTCCCTGAAGGATGGTTGGCTGCGTCTCAGGATGGTCTGGGGTACTTCAGGATGGTCTGTGGTACCTCAGGATGGTCTGTGGTACTCCAGGATGGTCTGGGGTACTTCAGGATGGTCTGTGGTACTTCAGGACGGTCTGGGGTACTTCAGGATGGTCTGTGGTACTTCAGGATGGTCTGTGGTACTTCAGGATGGTCTGGGGTACTTCAGGATGTTCTGGGGTACTTCAGGATGGTCTGTGGTACTTCAGGATGGTCTGTGGTACTTCAGGATGGTCTGGGGTACTTCAGGATGGTCTGGGGTACTTCAGGATGGTCTGGGGTACTTCAGGATGTTCTGGGGTACTTCAGGATGGTCTGTGGTACTTCAGGATGGTCTGGGGTACTTCAGGATGGTCTGGGGTACTTCAGGATGGTCTGGGGTACTTCAGGATGGTCTGGGGTACTTCAGGATGGTCTGGGGTACTTCAGGATGGTCTGTGGTACTTCAGGATGGTCTGTGGTACTTCAGGATGGTCTGGGGTACTTCAGGATGGTCTGGGGTACTTCAGGATGTTCTGGGGTACTTCAGGATGGTCTGGGGTACTTCAAGATGGTCTGGGGTACTTCAGGATGGTCTGGGGTACTTCAGGATGGTCTGTGGTACTCCAGGAGTGTCAGGTACTCCAGGAGTGTCTGGGGTACTCCAGGAGTGTCTGGGGTCTGGAGTCCCGGGCAGGCGCCGGTACCTGGCAGCGGTGGCATTGTTTACGGGTCGAGCGGTACACTCATTAAGTGGGGGGCAGTGGGGCCAGACCCAGCCCGACAGGTAACATACAGCCTCGCCTCGTGTCCTCCTCCTCCGTCCCACTAACACCAGTCTGGCCGGGCCCTAAGGGCCCCTAAGGGCCTGGCCCCTTAACACCGTGTCTAGTCGGGTCCCCTTACATAGCCCTCCTTGCCCAGCTTCTTAAATCCACCCGCTGACTTTTCCAGTGTTGCTTCGAGACCAATATCTTCGCCTCAGTTTGGAATGTTGTTTGTTCAGGGGGATGCACTTAGCGTAGTGTGACATTCGCATGAGAGATTAATCCGCTACGGGAACAACTTTCAGCATCTGACGCGCACCCGCCTGTTAGGATTTAGTGCTGGGGTCCCCGACTTGCGGGGGATCAGGCAGGGGGGTTAAGACTTACGTCTGTATTAGGGGGTTGTAAATGTTAGTGTGGCGGGAGTTATGGTGCTCGTGAGAGCCGCCAGGGGGAGGTGCAGCTGCGCCCTCCCTCCCTCCCTCCCTCCCTACCACTTTTTAAGGGTGAGACATTATTCTATAAGGCGGATTTAACGTGAACCCTGTCTAGCTGGGATCACTATCTGGGGGGGCTTCCATCCTAGCTGGGGTCACTCTTGATAGCTGGGGTCACTCTTGATATAGCTGGGGTCACTCTTGATATAGCTGGGGGTCACTCTTGATATAGCTGGGGGTCACTCTTGATAGCTGGGGTCACTCTTGATATAGCTGGGGTCACTCTTGATATAGCTGGGGGTCACTCTTGATAGCTGGGGTCACTCTTGATATAGCTGGGGGTCACTCTTGATATAGCTGGGGTCACTCTTGATAGCTGGGGTCACTCTTGATATATCTGGGGTCACTCTTGATATATCTGGGGTCACTCTTGATATAGCTGGGGGTCACTCTTGATATAGCTGGGGGTCACTCTTGATAGCTGGGGGTCACTCTTGATAGCTGGGGTCACTCTTGATATAGCTGGGTCACTCTGTAATAACCCGCCTTGTAATGTCTCGACCTGAGCTTGTAAAAGCACCTTCATCACCTTCAGTGATTAAGTGCTTAATTGCACACTAGTTTCTTTATCAGCTACCTCACCCTGTCAGGGTAAATGAGACAAATGTATGTGAATGCATGTATGTGTGTATATATGTATGTGTATGTGTGTGTGTGTGTATGTATATGTATGGGTATAAAGCAAATATGGAAGCTGATCAGAATTACATTTCACCTTTGTGAATGTACATTAATGACACTATGTAAAAGACACATCTAATACTTTATGTAGGGCGTACGTAAATCTGTGTATCTTTGTATTTACGTATGTAGGTTAGCTTAGCATTTTAAAAGCACCGAATCACCTTCTGTGGTTGAGTGTTCAATAAACCCTTGAACTGTATGTTTAACACTTCTCTAACCCTGTCCATGGAGGACAGAAGAAAATGTATATATGCTGGTTAGCATTGTAAATGTGTGGCCACGTCTGTGGTAGAAAAAAAAAAAAAAAAAAAATGTCTCGACCGCGCACCCCGCTACTACCACTGAGCTAACCGTGCAATCTCCGCTCTTTCTATGGTAATAACAGATGCTATACCGATCATGTAAGATGTTAACACTCGGGCCGTCATACGAAGACGTAAACCAGTACACAGAAGGAGAGAGAGAGAGAGAGAGAGAGAGAGAGAGAGAGAGAGAGAGAGAGGAAGAGTGAGACGAAGAGTGAGACACTAGTGAGGGAGCGTGAGACAGAAAGATAGAGATAATCGTAGTCACAGCCTATCGTATGAGTTACCGAGTGACGCTGCCACCACCCTGAGTTACCGGACAGGGGACCGGAGTGAGATTCGTAGGTCTTGCAGATGGAATAACCTACCAGGACAGGTGTAGGGGACAATTGGAATAGACGCTGCCTCGCATGGACCAGTTGGTCTTCTGCAGCTCCCAGCTCCTGGATTCGATTTTTTTCTTTTTTTTCTTTCAGCTGACTGCCGTATTTGGGCTCGAAGCTGTTTATGAAGTCATACATGAGCTCAAGCCTAACCTGCCACTATCTCTCTTCCTGTCACATTTAATCTATTTACAACCAATAGACCAAGTGGGGCTGATTGGTTGTTGAAGGGGGGGGGCGGGGTATTCGAGAGGGGGGGGGGGGCAGAGAGCCCAGATTTAGGAGAA
The DNA here is from genome assembly GCF_040958095.1 of Procambarus clarkii. Classification (NCBI taxonomy): domain Eukaryota; kingdom Metazoa; phylum Arthropoda; class Malacostraca; order Decapoda; family Cambaridae; genus Procambarus; species Procambarus clarkii. The sequence goes on from NC_091201.1 coordinate 23,549,591, forward strand.
GGGAAGATGGCTGGATTTCCTGGTTTTCTTTTCCTTTAAAACTGTAAGGCCTTGGCGCACTATTGGAGGAGGAGGATTAGTCATTGGGAGGTAGGGAGGGTCCCAGGCCAGGTGAGGGGGAGTCAAGCCAGGGGAGAGTGGTCACGCAAGAGGAGGGGGGCCTGGGGAGGGGAGAGGTAATGGGCAGGGGGTTGGGAGGGAATATTTGTGAATGGGAGGGGAGCTGGGGCTTAGTTTCCTCTTCTAAGCTTGCCGAGTAAGCCGGACGACTCAAACAGAAAACGGAACAGTACGTCACTTTTGTGAGTCGATTTCATTTCAAATTACGTCCAAATTCGGCCAAAACGCGCATACGAGCGAAAAGTGACGTTATTTTTAAGAGGACGGGTTGGGGGGGGGGAGGCAGGGTGTTGTCCCATAGATGCTGGTCCCCAGCCCTGCTCCCCGCCACCTCTCATCTTGGGTCATATCTTCAGGGGAAGTTATAACCTTTCACGTTCTGTGGGAAGGTGTTTAGTTACTAATGTGTACATTGTGTAGCTCTGCGTTGTTCACCTGTTTGTGCCTCTATGATCCTGTTACTGTTAGCTCTTGGACCCCGCCTTTCTAACCGTTGGTTTTCTAATATACTGACTCCAGACGTATTTTTCTTCTATCTTATCTACTACTACACTCTCTCTCTCTCTCTCTCTCTCTCTCTCTCTCTCTCTCTCTCTCTCTCTCTCTCTCTCTCTCTCTCTCTCTCTCTCTCTCTCTCTCTCTCTCTCTTTCTTTCATGTGATAATTTTGTTATGTGCTCATTTGGGTACTCAGCTTCCACCTGTGTTCCCTTGTTCGTGTACCACCCGTGTTAAATAATCCATCCTTGTCTACCCCTGTCAATTCCCCTGAGAATCTTGTATGTGGTGACCATGTCTCCCCGAGCTCTTCTGTCTTCTAGCGACGTGAGGTGCAGTTCAAGAAGCCTTTCCTCATAACTCATGCCTCTTAGTTCTGGGACTAGCCTAGTGGCATACCTCTGAACCTTTTCCAACTTCGTCTTGTGCTTGACTAGTTACGGGCTCCATGCTGGGGCTGCATACTCCAGGATTGGTCTTACATATGTGGTATACAAGATCCTGAGTGTGTGTTTCATGAAGTCATCGTAATGCTCTTGCAAGATCATTAATTCAATATCTCTCATATCTCTTATCATATATATACTTCAGAAAACTTGTACTGAAACTGCCTCAGCTGTCTCTACTTCCTATCAGTTCCATAAGTGGGTGAAGGAAGTGTTGGAGGAAGTGTTGGAGGAAGTGTTGGAGGTGAGGTGGCCACCACCACGTGAAGGACGACTTGACATTATTGATTTTAGTCTAGACATGCTGGCGTCTCTGTCATCTTCAGACGGCACCACGTGTCATGTTCACCCACCCGGGTCTCTGTTCACTGTCATGTTCACCCACCCGGGTCTCTGTTCACTGTCATGTTCACCCACCCGGGTCTCTGTTCACTGTCATGTTCACCCACCCGGGTCTCTGTTCACTGTCATGTTCACCCACCCGGGTCTCTGTTCACTGTCATGTTCACCCACCCGGGTCTCTGCTCACTCTCATGTTCACCCACCCGGGTCTCTGTTCACTGTCATGTTCACCCACCCGGGTCTCTGCTCACTCTCATGTTCACCCACCCGGGTCTCTGTTCACTGTCATGTTCACCCACCCGGGTCTCTGTTCACTGTCATGTTCACCCACCCGGGTCTCTGTTCACTGTCATGTTCACCCACCCGGGTCTCTGTTCACTGTCATGTTCACCCACCCGGGTCTCTGTTCACTGTCATGTTCACCTGGGGGGGTCAGTTTTTAATTGTCTATGTTCACCTAGAGGCCGCTGTCCACATGTTATGACCACCCCGGGCCCATTGTTCACTTCTCATGTTCACTAGCAGGGCTGTTGTTATGTTCACCTCGGGGCTAATGTTCACTTCTCATGTTCACCGGAGGTAAAGGGGGGGAGAGAGCTACGAGGATAAGTCGAGGGATCTAGACCTCTCAACGCTGGAGGAGACACAGAGGGAACATGATTGCAACATGGAAGATATTGAGGGGAATTGACAAGGTGGAAAGGGGGACAGCGTTTTTAAAGTGAGAGAAGGTAGGACAAGATGATGACACAGGCTGACGCTGGAAACACAACTGACCCGAAGGAATGTAAGGAAATACTCGACATATCCTGTACGGGCGGCCAACAGGTAGAATGCAATGAAAGAAGCAGTTGAGGAAGCCACCTCCATCCACAACTTTAAGGCCAGATTCAGTAACAAAATTCAAACGTCAGAATAGGTGTATTATAGAACAAGAGATACAAGACACCGGGAAGCGAATACAACTGTATGAATATGTGAGCCACTTGCCGTTCTGAGATGTATTTCATGACCTCAGTAAACTTGCTTGAACTCAAGGGGGCCAGATTCACGAAAGCACTTACGCAAGAACTTACGAACCTGTACATCTTTTCTCAATCTTTGGTGGCTTTGTTTACAATTATTAAACAGTTAATGAGTTCCGAAACACCAGAAGGCTGTTTATAACAATAGCAACAGTTGAATGGCAAGTTTTCATGCTTGTAAACTGTTTAATAAATGTAACCAAAGCCGTCAAAGATTGAGGAAAGATGTACACGTTCGCAAGTGCTTGCGTAACTGCTTTCGTGAATCTGGCCCAAGATAAGTAGAAAGAGAACCAGTACCGTTCAACCCGTTCTCGCACTTTCTTAGTCAATATCGACTTATTAAATAAGTGTATATGTGACATACTAAACATTCTCAAGATAAACTCAAATATTCACAATAAATTAGTATGTCACATATGCACGTATTTAATAAGTCAATATTGACTGTACGAAAGTGCGAGAACGGGTTGTACCGTCAGTAGGTATACAGGCGCCCCCCCCCCCCCCCGCGGCTCTCCTCCCACATATGTGACGCAATATGTGTCAAAAGATTATGTGGAAAACCTCCGGCAAGAATTCAGAGGAATAGAGTGAGTTGAGTACCCGGAGTTGTGGTCAGCTGAGTGCTGGTGTATATAGACCTGAGTTACCACTCCTGCTCACAGCGGGAGTATTAGCACACTTGGTGAATTGCCTTACATTTTAGAATGGGATAAATTTGTTTGTATCTGTTTTGGCTCGTGAACTGGACTGAGTACCTGGCTGAGTACCTGGCTGAGCACCTGACTGAGCACCTGACTGAGCACCTGACTGAGCCTCCGGACTGAGCATCCGACTGAGCACCCGATTGAGCACCTGACTGAGCACCCGGACTGAGCACCTGACTGAGCACCCGACTGAGCCTCCGGACTGAGCACTGGCCCCCAGCACAAGGATACACGGTATAACCGCACAGGTACTGCCGTGTGCTCACCGTTATTTAACACACTGCTCATGATGCTCGAAGGTGTTGAGCAGATGTTGCTCATGATGCTCGGAGGTGTTGAGCAGATGTTGCTCATGATGCTCGGAGGTGTTGAGCAGATGTTGCTCATGATGCTCGGAGGTGTTGAGCAGATGTTGCTCATGATGCTCGGAGGTGTTGAGCAGATGTTGCTCATGATGCACGGAGGTGTTGAGCAGATGTTGCTCATGATGCACGGAGGTGTTGAGCAGATGTTGCTCATGATGCTCGGAGGTGTTGAGCAGATGTTGCTCATGATGCTCGGAGGTGTTGAGCAGATGTTGCTCATGATGCTCGGAGGTGTTGAGCAGATGTTGCTCATGATGCTCGGAGGTGTTGAGCAGATGTTGCTCATGATGCTCGGAGGTGTTGAGCAGATGTTCTTTATCATTTCTTGACTATTGTGTTGCTTTGCTCTTTGTCTGTGACGGGTGACTCGTCTGTGGCGACCTTTTGCTTACCTTACGTAAGGTAAGGTCCGCCCTGGAGGACTTGAGAATGGCCCAGGACGGACCGAAACGTCGTCGTCCCTTCACTTTCTAGTGTGTGGTCTGGTCAACATATTTCAGCCACGTTATTGTGACTCCTCGTTTGTATGGGACCTACACCTTGTTATTGCATTGGACCTCCAAGCCTGCAGTAAGTGTGTAGTGAGGGTGGCCACCAGGACGGGTGTGTGTGTGTGTGTCATTACTATGGGTGGGGGAGCATGTTGCTGTTATGGGAGCTCCACCCACCTATTGCGTATGTCACCAAGTATTGCGTATGTTCAGAGGCCAAGTATTGCGTATGTTCAGAGACCAAGTATTGCGTATGTTCAGAGGCTTGCGGGCCTTCATATTGCCTCCCCCAGAGCGCAACACTTGTCAGTAGCCGGCGATGGGAAGTGTTGCGTCATGTGTTGCTGTTGGGCGTCTGATAGCTGGGTGGATAGCGCTGCGGATTCGCAGTCCTGGGGTTCCGGGTTCGATCCCCGGTGGAGGCTTACGGAGTCGGTCGGCCGAGCGGACAGCACGCTGGGCTTGTGATCCTGTGGTCCCGGGTTCGATCCCCGGTGGAGGCGGAGACAAATGGGCTGAATGTTTCTTTCACCCTGATGCTCCTGTTATCTAGCAGTAAATAGGTACCTGGGAGTTAGACAGCTGCTACGGGCTGCTTCCTGGGGGGGGGGGGGGGTGTAGCAAAAAGGAGGCCTGGTCGAGGACCGGGCCGCGGGGACGCTAAGCCCCGAAATCATCTCAAGATAATCTCAAGATATACCCAGTATGTTGGTATGTGGAGGCAGGTGGCGGTATGTTGTGGGGGATAACATCTCCGGGTGATGCTGGCGACCAGCATCCCTAATGGAATTTCATTGACGTTTTTGTACTCACATAGTTATTCTTCGGGGGGGGGGGGGGGGTTGAGCTCTGGCTCTTTGGTCCCGCCTCTCAACTGTCAATCAACTAGTGTACAGATTCCTGAGCCTATTGGGCTCTATCATATCTACATTTAAAACTGTGTATGGAGTCAGCCTCCACCACATCACTGCCTAATGCATTCCACCTGTTAACTACATTGACACTGAAAAAGTTCTTTGTAACGTCCCTGTGGCTCATTTGGGCACTCAGTTTCCACCTGTGTCCCTTTGTTCGCGTACCACCAGTGATAAAAAGTTTATCTTTATATATCCTGTCAATTCCTCTGAGAATTTTTGTAGGTAGTGATCATGTCTCCCCTCACTCTTCTGTCTTCCAGTGTCGTGAGGTGTATTTTCCGCAGCCTTTCCTCGTAACTCATACCTCTTAGTTGTGGGACTAGTCTAGTGGCATACCTTTGGACTTTTTCCAGTTTCGTCTTGTGCTTGCCAAGGTACGGGCTCCATGCTGGGGCCGCAAACTCCAGGATTGGTCTTACATACGTGGTGTACAAGGTTCTGAAAGATAAGGGCGTCCCCCCCCCCTCTAGCCTGGGGAGTGAGGGGTGTGGAGGAGGAGCAGGTGTGGGGCGTCAGACTCCACCACCCTCGTCTAGTTCTGGGTGTCTGAGGCCGCTGTTAAAGCTGCGGGGTCACTCTGTACTGTCTGCCTGTCTGCCTCCCAACCCCCTCCCCCCCCCTCTCTCTCTCTCTCATCTCTCTCTCTCTCATATCTCTCTCATCTCTCTCTCATCTCTCTCTCTCTCTCTCTCTCTCTCTCTCTCTCTCTCTCTCTCTCTCTCTCTCTCTCTCTCTCTCTCTCTCTCTCTCTCTCTCTCTCTCTCTCTCCAAGAAGATCCAAGAGCCAATGCTCGATCCTGCAAGCACAAATAGGTGAGTACACACACACACACAAACACACACACACACACACACACACACACACACACACACACACACACACACACACACACACACACACACACACACACACACACACACACCGTAGCTGAATGACAGAGAAACTAGAAAAGTGTAGACAATCTACTCCTACCAATCTAATCTACTCCTAGTCTTCTGAGATGCATCTTTTTCGTCTTAATAAACTCACATGAACTTGAGTGGCTGCCACACCGCCTCGCCTGCACCTCCAGCGGTCACACTGGCGAGGAATCGATGTGTTCACCTCTCCTTACTCCGCCAGCCATTTGTGAGGCTCCGGGAGCCGGTTTCGTCTCGCCGTCCGGTTAAGGAGTTCATAATGTACAGGCCAGATGATAGCCGGTTAATTCGCCTGGTGTGATTTCATGCATCGGCCAGTGTTGGTCCGTATTCGGCAAGGTTATGTTGTTCCCAAGTTGAATATTTTAAATTTAATTTCAATTCAATTTTTTCAATTTCAATTCAATTTAAACCTCACATTAGGAGGTTTAAATTGCCTTGTTATGAATTGACGAGTGTGTTTTCTGGCTCTAAAGTTGATCTGTCTTTGTTTCCAGGTGAGTGTGTGAACTGTCTACCCATATCAGCATATTCACCTTAATGATAAGCTGATCGTGTAAGTACATATCAATATGTATATACGTCGTGTGGGTTTGTAAAGTGTGGCCACCTAATTGTGCTGGCGGGGGTTTGGACAATGACTCCTGAGTCCTGGACTTGTTGGTGTGTAATTTTATTTGAAGATGGTAAATGAATTTATATCCAGTATAGGTGGTGATGAGACCTCAGTCAAGGCGGGGGATTGTGTACACCATTAACGCAGTTTACAGTTTACACTGAATTAGGACGAATTCAACATTGCATGTGTCAGTAGTTTGACGGAAAAAGTGTACTCGTAACGTCTGTCAAGTGTTTACAACTCAACAGCTGTTGAGTCATTGTTTACAACCAAAGCATCGTGTGGCCCGACACACGTGATGGGTTAAGGTCAAATCAGACATACACCTATTCGACAAAAACAAGTTTCCTGTTAAAACCGTATATATATATATATATATATATATATATATATATATATATATATATATATATATATATATATATATATATATATGCTTTGGTTGTAAACAATGGCTCAACAGCTGTTGAGTTGTAAACAATGACTCAACAGCTGTGGAGTTGTAAACAATGACTCAACAGCCGTGGAGTTGTAAACAATGACTCAACAGCTGTGGAGTTGTAAACAATGACTCAACAGCTGTGGAGTTGTAAACAATGAGTCCACTACGGGCTATGGTGAGCCCGTAGTGGACTTACCTGTCTCAGGAGCGGGGCTGTGTGTGTGTGTGTGTGTTTTTTTTTCCGATGTGTAGAGGCGTCCTGCCACTTATGTTGATGAGGCCG